>NC_084588.1:18231928-18552722 GCF_033807715.1 Cololabis saira | reverse complement strand
TTTTTCCTGACATGACTGACAGGAAACTGTGTGAGCTCGACGATACTTCCTTAAAGTAAAGTTGCTGTAGAGTAGTGGAAATGGGGTGTGCTAGGCAGAGTTATTATAGTTCACGAAAACGAACGAAATAACGAAAACTAAAATTGAAAAAACTATTTCGTTAACTGAACTAAATAAAAACGAAAATTAAAAGACAAAAACGATAACTAACTGAAACTATATTGTGTGTTTAGAAAACTAACTAAAACGAACTGAAATTATAGATATAATTTCCTCCGTTTTCGTCCCTGTCAATATAAGCCTCTTGTTATGATCAATTTATTCTGCTCTGGCCGTTTATCTCCAACTGGCAGCTACGGCACCTGAATGCCTCACGGTCCGTGACGTCAAAACTAAAACTAAAACTAATAAAAACTAAACTAAAACTAAGCATTTTTGAAAATATAAAAACTAGCAAACCCACACTAAAAACGAATTAAAACTAACTGAATTGAAGGAGAAAAAGTCAAAACGAAATAAAACTAAACTAAAATGAAAAATTCAAAACTATTATAACCCTGGTGGAAGGTGATTACATCCTAGTTACTGTACTTTGTGCTCAGAATGGAAAAAAAAGTAGATTTTCATATGTTTGTTGCACTTGTTGCTAGCAGAGGAAACAAACGCTTCTGAATTGTTTTCAAAAGGCTGTGACCTAAACCTGTACACATCCCGCCTCAAACACATTTCTGAGAGCTGTTTTGACAGGAGCAGCCGCTGCCAGAACCCACATCCCACTGTGCTCCCACTTCAGCTGGGACTCGTGAGCGCAACTCCCCCCTGCGATTAAACAACCACAGCCACCACAGTCCGGCCCGGGCCCCGCTGGGCCTCAGGTGTGAGATCACACGGGGGGCACGGTTGTGAATTAGCCCCAGGAGAATGTTATCTGCCCACACACGCAGTGAAATAGCCGCCGCGCACGCCGGGCCGAGCCGGGCCGCTCCTTTTACTCTGCTGTTGACATCCTGTCCGCATACTGTGGTGGATGAGTCAGCGTGGTAGTGGGCTCCAGAGGATGTGAATCGGCACAGGTCAAATGAGCAATACTTCATTGAGTCACACAGAGCCAATTTGTCGGAGTAATTTTCACCGCCGCTACTGCAGGACAGGAAATGTTGAGAGTTGGGCGACTTGCTCCAGAAAGCTGTTTTTATCTTATAGGCCATTTGTTCGAGGCCATTCGGTGCTCAAACAAGGCAGTTCTCTGTGCAGCTCACATGACCTCAAAAGACAACGCAGCATGGAAATCCATTTGTGTGCCCCAAGCTATTTATGACTTGCTAAAACATAATCCCTTTTGTACGTAAAATCAAACAGCCTTTATGTCTGCTTCATCTGAGCGCCTCTCTCCTCTTTTTTTTTTTTCTCCAGAAGCTAATGAAGTCATCCTCACATGATTAAAGGCCATGTGATAAATTGTGTTTAAAAACACACTACTCACTCCAGACAGGCCTTAAATGACTTTGAATAGCTGTGCCTGAAGTGTTGACTGAAATCTAATTAATAAAAAGAAAGAAGCATCCTCCTTTTATTAGCGCTTTCCTGTTGATGATAGCGCCCCAGTGTCATCTTGAGCTTTTGACAAAATAGAAGCACTATTTTTAATGCTGACTTTATATGCGTTACTAATATTGGGATGGAGATTCAATGAGCTGTGTCGGCTTCTCTGAAATAAGCAGTTTACATGAACATATTTATATAATACACATTATAACTACACAGTTCTAACAGCATACTTTTATAGTACTTTTTATAGTTCTTAAGAAGTGGGATAAGCAGTTCGTAATGTTCGAAATGACCATATAAATAATGGACAAATCTTGTCTCTGGAGGTTAGATTAGTAAAAGTCCAATAATGTAACTTCTTTGCTCAAGTTTGGATGTTCAGTTTTATATCAGGTTGCTAAATAATTTAATTTAGAAAATGGCAGAGCTGTAGAACATGTTGGATTTAAAAAAGAGAGCACTGAAAGCCGCTGACTTAGAGAGCACTTAATTTTAAATTGGAAACCAAGTGCTGGATCATAATTGGAACAGTTGCTGCTTTTGGATCAACAAGTGTTACTGTCGCTTCCTGAGGCAAAACCAGAGTTAATTTCAAAGTTACACAAGCGTGTAGTTGGGAAGGTTTTCTCACAGCGAAACCGAGCAGCGTACGGATACATGAAAGCTTAGTTTATGAACATACGACAACTTCCAAGTGGTGGCTTCTCGGTCTCTGCTCCTCTGGACGACTCTGACAGAGTTTTTATTGGGAAACCCTACACCCAGAACACACTGGCACCGTCTCAAGTCTGGCACTGGGTCGCCATTGGCCCGTCTGTGGTCTGAAGCCAAGAATAATGTAGTTGACCCACTGGAGTAGCTGAAGTCACGCGAGTCATGTCTGTACAAACAGTGTTGGTGCTGGTGTCCGTCTGGCTCTTCAGCACTTGAAACGGGAGGAGGACGAGGTTTGCATTGGCATTGTTGTGGCACATTTGTGCTTGAGATCAGAACTGGTCTTGTTACGGCTCTGTGTTCAGGTCCGTTTGGGGAATCTGGGGATCAAACCTTTTGTAATAGATCCGCTGCTATTAGAGCCGTTAAAGGGCGGACAGTTTCCATTCAATTTCCATAAACCTTCTAGAAACGTCCATAAATTTATAGAACTTCTAAGTGCAGCCAAGGAGAGGAGGGCGTGCAGTCCTCGGGATTTATGATTTTTTTCCTTTTAAGATGATGAGTGTGAAATGGCAGCAGCTCCAAAACTGAGACTGCGGCTCTCAGTTTGAAAAAGGGTGGAATCCCGTCCTCGGGTTTGAAATGAGGAGCTGCCAACGGAGGAGGAGTTGAAGTGTCGCTGGGTTGTTTGATCGCTTGTTTATGGTGCGATGAAGTCACGTCAAGGATTACCATGGTGCCGCTGCGTGAACCCCCGGCTAGAGATGGCGGTGAGAAGGTCTGCCATTCAGGGGGCAATGGGAGTAATGTCACATCTCCTCCACGTTGAGAGGAGCCAGTTGGTCAGCACCCACATGATGCCTCGGTATTATCCCAGATAGGGCTGGGCGATATGGACCAAAAGTCATATCTCGATATTTTCTAGCTGAATGGCGATACTCGTTATATATCTCAATATTTTTTCTGTGCCATAATTGGGGTTTCCCCCAAAGCATTATAGCATAGCATCTCTGTTAGCATCTCTGTTAGCTTCATTTTTTCTGAGGCAAACCCTTAAAAAAACAGTCAGTTTTAATACAAAGCCTCGTGCCAAATGTCACACAGGTTCCTTTATTAACAGAGGTCTGCACAATATCAAAATGTATAAAACAAATGAAATAAAAATAAACTGCCTGCATATATAGAATAAAAATGCTTCTTGAATAAAATAAAACAAATATCCCTTTCCTGCATAACAATTAAATTAAAATACACTGTGCAATTAATACAGTGTAGACAGTAACAGGCAGACTTTTCCACTGAGGTTGACAGTTGTGCAAATAACAAAACATTTGTGCAAATCTCAAATAAAACATTCAAGTCAATTTGTCACAAAATAAGCTATATCAAAATCATTAAAAAAAAATGTATTTTTTTTTTTTTTAAATCTATATAAACGATATTGGCTCGTACCATATCGTGTTTGAAAATATATCGATATATATTAAAATCTCGATATATCGCCCAGCCCTAATCCCAGAGGACCAAGAGGAGCTGGTCAGCAGAGGTCTGGCCATCTTCTGAGGCCTTTGCCATCTGGATGGGAACTTGGATAAGTGGACATTTAGTGGATGGAAGGAAAAATGGGGAATTGTGGAAATATTTTAAATTTTAGAGTTAGCTGTAGTCGAATTTCAACTGAATTTGCTTTAAATGTGTGTTGTTCTGAATGTAAATTGCACACTAACATGTAGTTTGACAAGTTTCCAGTCTTCAGTCTCATCAATTCCCATCAAAATATCCAACTTCAGCAATTCCTGGAATCATTAAGCCTTTTGTTTTTAAATCGCTTCTCTGTTGTTCTTCAGCAGAAGTTCTTCTTTATCCGAGACAGTAAGACTGAAAATATCATCTTACTTCCCAGAAACTGAAATGTGACATTTCTGAGAAACTGATTATACGTGTTCATGTTCCTGATATGAAGCTCCGGCCCTCCAGAGATTAGCTTTGGATATCTCTGATCCCGTCAGAGGATTTAGGTTTTATTGCCACTGACGTGGAGCTAGCCAAGTTTAGAAGGAATACAAACCGTCCGCTATAAAAGTGTCTTTTTAAACTATGCATTTCTTTTATACGTAGCAGGTGGATGAACACGGGGTTCTCGAACATAAATCAAGTTTCAGTGTTTTACTTTTTCCACATCCTGCTTCCTGCTGGCCCCATACAAAATGTTGAATGTTAACAAAACGTTACTGACAGGACCGGTATCTAAGGTCTCCGCTCCGAGAGCCGCCTGAGCGCTCCGGTGCCTGGTTTGTATTGGCTGTCTATCGAGGAAGTTCCTAGCATGTAGTGAGGGATGTTGACTGATGTTGGTTTGTCCTCGTCTGACCTGCACTTCCTGAGCGAGGCAGGTTAGCCGGTTCAGACGCAGACGGAGCTGTGAGCAGAACGCCAGCTCCTCCTGGAATATCAGATGCATCAGGCGTCACATTTGGAAACCCACATTCTTGGATGTGCAACGATATCATCGCTGTTTTGAACTTATGTGCTCCGTCTTTGTCCAGACAGCAGAGCTAAAAAATGGTTTTCCCCTGTGTCTGCCTGTTTCAGTGATTTGTTCGGCCTCGTGAGTCATGATTTAAGGCCAACTTTATGGCTTAGCTTTATATATATATATATATATATATATATATATATATATATATATAGATAGATGTGTGTGTGTGTGTATGTGTATAATATATATCTTTTTAAATATGCTCTGCTGTGCCAAGTGTATAAAGGCTTCGGTCCTCGTGCTCCGTGATTCCCAAGCATTTTCATGATACGATGCCCACAGACCTTTAAGTGTAAACATGCTTTTGGCCAAGAGCGCTGTCCTGATAATCGGAGATCGTTCGGTTTCTGTTGAACATTTGTCCATGTATTCTTGCAAAAAGCTTTAATTATCAAAAGGTGTTTTGAGATGCAAACAAAATCAAAGTACACGCACTGAGAGGAAACTCTGAAATGTGAAGCTTTTCTTTTAAAAAGGGAACAGCCCATGTGATACCGTTTCTTCTTTTTGCAGCAACTATATGACAGAAATAAGTGAAATCGGGGCATTCCAGTGAGTTTGCATCAGCTGTCGACCAGTTTTTATTGCGTGTTGGTAAGCAGCATTGTGAAGGGTGGGGTCAGGGAGGGGTGTTGTCCTTTTTCACAGACGCAGGGTTTGGGACGGCTCTAAGTGCTTCACAGAGGAATTTGTTTACTTGTGGTGGAGCTACAAATAACTGCAGGGTTTATATAGGAAAAAAAAAAAAGATACTTCCCCTCCAGGCAGCCATACAACATAAACAAAGTTGTGAGGGGAAATACTGGCCCATCTTATTAAAGCCCAACCACTACACATGTTCCACACGGCCACATGGATCCCATTACTCATTGAAGAACCTTTTTTTTTTTCCATTAGGCCTGCTGGTATTGGCTCTCTCATCCTCACTCAGGCAATTAGTCTGACTCCCACTTTAATAGATCCTTAAAGCATGTCGTTAGTCGGCCTCAGGCTGACGCTGTTTGAAAGTATGTGAGAGGAAAAAACCATCGGGGCTGGCAGTGTTTTAGACACCATGTTGGGGATGAGGCCGGAGAGTGTCTATGTATTGACCCACGGGCAGATTATCCGCACCTGTAAGGCAGAACGTGACCTCGAATGTCTGGCACCTACTCGTGTGTGAGATATGTAACACAAATCACAGCATCTCCCTCTTTCACCCACAGGCATTTGGGAACGCAAAGACGGCACATAACAACAACTCCAGTCGTTTTGGCAAGTTTATTCAGGTGAACTACCAGGAGAGTGGCACTGTGAGAGGGTAAGGAGGCACAGACAATACTCATTTATCTCCTAAAACAAATCATTTTTACATTGTTCTGAAAACTGTTTTTTGTTTTTGTTTTCTTTACAGCGCTTATGTGGAGAAGTATCTCCTGGAGAAGTCGAGGTTGGTCTATCAAGAGCACAATGAGCGGTGAGTACCTCTCAGACAGAGTAAACACAACATTTATTGAGCAGGAATTGTTGTGATCTGCATGTAACGCTGACATTTGGACCAATCTACACGCAAGTTTTCATAGTGGGCCGCATGTGTTTGACATATTCTTCTTCTGCATGCACATTTTACGTGAACGTGAAGCCGACACAGATGCTTTTGATCGCCGTCCTGTGCAGGTTTGATTAAAAACAGTGGAAGAAGCCTTCACCCACCCCAGATCATGACTTTAGTGATCAGCTGACATTAATTTAGGCCTACTACCAAATCCAGGTTTCTATTTTGGTTGAACACTTAGAATGAGATAACGCCTTGAGCATACAATTGTTTTTTTCTTTGTGGCTGAAATAAATACCAACCTTTACATGCTAAATACTTATTTGTTATATGAATATGCTAGATTTGAAAAAAGTTTTTAATAATCCATTTTAACATATTCCAATGCATTTGGGACACTGTAAAACATGAATAAAAACTGAATGCACTGATGTGGTAATTTCATAAACTTCATGGCAAATATAACATTAAAAAAAGGGTTTTCTATGTTGCATTATAAAAAAAATTTAGAATTTTAATGATAAATATTAGCTCAGTTTGAATTTGACCCCAGCAATATGTAAAGAGAAGTTGGGAAATGACCAGCAAATGTCTTTAAAAGTAAGTAGTTCTCAAGAGAAACACGTGGAGGGAAAATGTCTCAGAGAAGCAGATTCTTTCTGAAGCAAATGTAGATGTTCTGTGAAGAACAGTCTACAAATTGTGAAACAATTTTAGTGTAAATCGACTTGGTATAATGCATGAGCCCCTTGGTTCAGGAGCACTTCTTGAAACAACTTAAAGCGCCATCATGTAAACAAGAGGACGTACGTGAGCGTGATCCAGAATTGCCCCGTCTTCCCCGGTCCAAGCTTATTTACAGTATAATGCAGTGCAGGAAATTGGAGAATCATCCTGCATCGAACAAATCAAAATTTGTAGATTATTTTGAAAACCATTAACTCTGTATGTCTGTATGTTTATGTTTATTGGATGTATCCCCATTAGCTGTCGCCTTGGCGCCCACTAATCTTCCTGGGGTCCATAAAGTTTATAAAATATATGTATAAGCTGCATACAGGTCTTACGGCAGGGAGGGCATGGCAACAATCAGCAAGGCGATGCTAAACTTCGCTCTGCATCCACGGCAAAACTATGGCTTCAAAGTAGAACAGTCTGTCCGGACTTAGTCCAGACCTTTGACCAAATTAAAATGCTTGGTGCATCATAAAATGAAAAACACAATAAAGAAAATCCAGGACTTTGAAGCTTTATCGAATCCTACATCTAACAATAATGGGACGGCCCTGCTCTCTTAAAACTTCAGTACCCACCTCCTCTGTTCCCAGATGTACAGTAAAGCTTACATGTCTTTGAAGGCCCTCTTTTTGTGCTTGATGATTTACTTTGGACCAACACGAGCTGCTCCCAGATGATGTAATACTCAGGGATTGAACGCTGCCTTGCAAAAAAAAAAAGTAATGCATTTTGGTGAACTACACTTGGCTTTGATTACAGCACACATTTGCTGTAGCATCGTTTCAATAATATTACGCAATGCAATAAAAATTTTATTTCCCTCCAGAGTTGCATTTATTTTTATTTGGTCCTCTATTGATGATGGAACCTCGCAGTCAATCCTGGCCAATCCTGGCATTGTTGTCTTGGAATGTATCCGTGATAGTAGGAAAGAAAAAAACCTGTTTGAGTTGAGACTTTTTCATTTAGTATGTCACGGTCATTCACTGACCTCATTTTGGTCACATAATTAAAAAAGAAAATCAAACTTTATAAAACGTCAAAGGGAAATGAATGTAACAGGCTTAACTTGGATGTGAGAAATGAAGCTACACCGTATCAGGACCTGCTCCGACAGGCTTGTACAGTAGACACAAGGCATGATGAGTGCGTTATTTCATCCACTGCTTTTCACGAGTGATGCCCCCACCCGTCTGCAAAAATAATGGATAAATCTGGACTCATCAGACCTCATGACCTCCTTCCGTTGCTTTAGAGTCCAATCTTTATGCTCCCATGCAAATTGAAGCCTTTTATTGATTAGCCTCATTGTAAAGTGGTTTTAAGCCTTCACAGCTGTTTAGTGCCAAAACGTTGAGTTCTCTCCCCACTTTGTGTGGAAATGCTCTTAGCGCCACCATTACGTGTCATGGGGAGTTTTGCTGTCAAATTTGTTTGGGTTATATGTCATGAAACATTTATGTGATCTATGATCAGTCAAAATGTTTTGTGCGATTATGGTTGTTTACAAAATGAGTAACTACTCAAAGAATCAGTCAGGGTTAAATAACTTGGTTCCCACTGTAACGTATTGCAGCGCCGGGAGGTGTGTTGCAGCAAAACAGCACACAATCACAGTCTTTAAGAGACTGAGTGCTGAACTTATCTGCCTGCAGTCCACGCCTGTACCATATTAAAACCATTTGCTGAAAAAATGAAAAAATGCATCAAAGACAGCGCTGATCTTTTTTGAGAACCTGAACTTATGTATTGAGCAACAATGGGCAAAGCTGAGCCTACGTTCCCAGACTGGTATTAATAAAAGTTTATGCGATGCAGCACACTAGCAAACCACGCCCCCTACTCCTATTTTTATTGAATGTGCTTATAGCGTAAAATTCAAAATGAGGACAGTAAAAATGAACGCTGGCCAAAAACTGAGTCACTACAAGAAGTATGCAAGTCAGGGTATTTGTGCTGAAGGTTAATATGGTAACTGATGATGTGGTAAACACGTTTTCTAGTCTGGTTCTGCCAGAGGTTTCTCCTGTTAAAGACAAGTTTTTCCTTTTCACAGTCGCTTGGTGCTTCCTCGGGATGGGGGGTTGTATTGAAGACAGGTTTTGATGCAATCTGTGGGTTTCCCAGGCAAAGCAATTGTTATTCATAGTATTTTATTGGTCTTGTATTAATTGGACTCATTCGGAATGAGTTGAACATTATTGTTGAAGACTTGAAGTGCCTTGAGATGACATGTCTCATGAACTGGGCCGATATAAATAAAGCTGAATCTTTTGCTAAGCACTGAATAGGATTGGTAACTCCTACAGGTTTGCTGTTAGCCTGTTCATGCTAAAGGTTAATATTCCATCTGATGGTAAATTTATGGTAAATTTTCACTGGTTCTTAAAATAAATCTATTATTACTTGCACAGCACTCTGACAAAGACAGCTTTGTGAGTGTAATTTTATTTATTTATATTTTGGGACTTATGATTGCAAGTGACTAATAAAAATTCAAAAGACATTTAAAAAAAAAATCTTATTGTGCTATAGAGGGTGTACATTGACGTCACTTTCCCACTTACTCAGTGGCAAAAATGGCTGCAACTAGTTGGGGAAACTGTGGAGAAGACAGGATAATTTAAGCCGATTATCGGCTTAAATTAAAGGCAGTTGGACTTGATAGTGACACGTACAGTTAACCCAAGAACCCAAGGTCCATGGACATTAATATTTCTCCACAAATAGTTTCCTGATATTTATATGAACTTAATTTCTACGCCGGGTAAATACACGAAGCTAAGTTTGAAGGCATACAAAAGTCTTGACGCTTGGTCCTACTTCAAGGCAGGATTTGTTGGCGAAATTAAAGTGATGAGGACACCAAACTATAATTTAACCGTTTAAAATTGGCTACCCAAAAATCCAACATTACCTGATACAAAATGGGAACCGCAAATCCACGTTTTGGTGCCTGGAATCCAGTTGTTTCTGTGAATTGCAGCGATGCATTTGTCTCTCTTAAGCTTATTTTTCAGCAGTCTGTAAAACGATAACTCCGATTTCTTGCTAAATCTATGGGTACAGTTGATCGCACAACACCTCTTTCCCATTTTAGATGTTTTCCAGTTGCTCAAACTGAAAGTTTACGCTGCCACTCAGTCTTTCTGCCACTCAGTCTTTCTGACACTCAGTCTTTCTGACAATCAGTCTTTCTGCCACTCAGTCTTTCTGACAATCAGTCTTTGTGCCACTCAGTCTTTCTGACAATCAGTCTTTGTGCCACTCAGTCTTTCTGCCACTCAGTGGGCGAAACCCGCTGTGAAGTTGCATCTGTGACGTCATGCGCATTCCCTCTATTAGTTATAGTTTTTTTTAAATACATAATCATTGCTTTTTAACCTGTTGTTTTTTATATATAAAAAAGGATCCTCACATAAGTCTATATTGAACTACTTGTATCTGTTTTGTCTCTTTTTTTTCTTAGAAACTACCACGTTTTTTACTACCTGCTGGCAGGAACGAGTGAAGAAGAGAGAACAGCCTTTCACCTCATGAAGCCTGAAGAATATCATTACCTCAGTCAGGTGGGACCTTCAGCATCAGGCATATTTAATGGGTCTTTTATAAAATGACAAATGATACCAAAAATTAATCCTGTCTGTGTATACTGTATGTGGTAATATGTTTTGTGAATGTGTACAGTTGTGAATGTCGACATTTCTGCCTTCAACATGCCATTCTCCATGTCCGGAAACAGGAAAGCGAGAACTTGGGACACAAAGGAAACAGTGTTGGTGGATTTCAACACCTGCCACATATTTGCTCCTCCCCTCAGAAACACACTAGACCAGTATCAGATAATTCCCCCCAACTGTTTGAGTTACACGGTCTTTTTTTGTACTGTCTTGTGTGTCTGTCTGTTTGATTGAAGACGTTCACAAAGGCCAGAACAAGACGAAAAAAGAGCATTTGTGGCTTTTCTCTCTTAATTCTGTAGCACAAAGGGGAAACAGGTTTCATATAACCACCACGCAAAGCCACAATAAGCACAAACACACGATCCACGTATGGAATGTGGATTATTTGTAAACGTCGTTGCGTCTCCGCCTCTGGGCTTTCAAAGTCACGCCACGACAACCAAGGACCTGGTCCCCTCCTCCTAAATCCTTCCGCCTACAGAGACGAGAGCGGGGAATTCCTCCCATTCCTGCCGGCCACTGATGTGCACATCCTAACACACTAGCACATGTGCATTTGCATATTGTACACACATTGTTCACTCTTCTCTTGTCACTCTTTTCTCTCTCTCTATTCTGACTGTTGCACCAGCTCTCTGCACAACTTCTTCACAGTAACATTGTTTTGTTTACAAGTACTACAGTTTTTATTTTACACTTTCTGTTACTGCCATAACTCATTCTGAGCTCGTCTTTGAGAACAGCACATCGTTTTAATGTTTAAATTAACTCCATTTCACTGATGTTCAATGCAAACCATATGTTTTAGTTATTAGGAGTAGAATTATAGAGTCTTTTTGAGACAAAAATTGGCTTCTACTGCATTTTAATAACAGCTGAAAATTTAAGATCTGTCATTTCAAACCTTCTTCAGATTGTAAAAGTCTGGAGAATCATCTTCTGCGTTAATTTTCTCCAAAGTTACGTTAATATTGCAGGATAATGCAGTTGAAAGAAACAAATCTTTTCAAAACTAGTGTGCTTAAACCCACTCTGGCTGATCTGCCACAAAGCTTTGCAGTGACAAGACTGCAGAAACCCCCGAGGAGGCTCAGATGAGCAGATAGGATGTTTGATCCTTTTCAGAGATAAAGGATCTCGTGAATCTTTGCAACGGATCTTGCAGGCAGACCCGGAGAGTCATTTGAAAATGTTTCCGCTTACAATATGTGACACCGTGTCATAAACGAACATAAGGGAGAATCAATAAACGTCACATGTTTTATACAGTACGTATAAAAGCTGAATACTGCCTTGTAAAGCAAAACCAATTAATTATTCCGATCTTTCAAAGAGCATGTGTTTTGCGTATCTGCAGCTTTCTTTCCTCCGCCTGACCCTTCCGCGCTTTGATCTGTTTCATCGTAACACTGACTGCTTTTTTCTGCGCCTGCATCTCTGTGAGCTCCAGATTTTTATCTGTAACTGTAATAAACAAAGCCGCTCAGCCTTTTTTCATATATTACCATCTTGTCATGCTGCTGCTGCTGCTGCTGTTCAGCAGTCTCTGTTTGCGTTCATGGTGTATTGTATGTTGTCATTTGATTGCTGCTGTCTAACCCTGACCTCGCCGCCTGTGAACTCTGCCCTAACATTTCCAGATGACAAAGAAACCCCGACAGCTGCACTGGGACAATTACTGTGACAGTGAACCGGTCAGTATGTGATCCTCGGCTGAGTATGTACTGTCCGCGTGTCTGCACATCCTGGAGAAAAAGTAGATTACGTCACACTTTCTCTCCGCATTTGCACACTCCCTCCTTGCACCTTCCTCCGCTCATTGTGGTGCTTTTTTGGGTATTTCCTGGTTTGGTTTGGGTCAGTGTTGCTTTCTCCTGTTGTGCCTGCTCTCTGAGTTACGGTGTTCTGTCTCGTCACACCCCTGCCACAGTATGTGCTCTTTTGGTTGTTTCTACTTTATGTACATGGATTATTTTTGATCATTGACTTGTGCAGCATTTCAGATTCTGGTCCCCTTATTCTGAAAACGAGGACGAGTAGTTTCAAGATCACGTCCTCTTACGCTTGAAAGCAAAAATCATTTAACTAAAGACGTGTCCTCACCTTTCGATCAGTGAGTTGGTCTAACATCATGCTCTGCTGCAGAAATGCTGGACTGACTGATGTCGATGATCAAAAAGATCTTGGGATTTGTGGGGGGATGAAACATGGACCTTTACTCTCTAGATGCATTTAAAAAGTTGTTTTCCATGAATTTCTCCTCCTAAATACTGCTAATGGTGTGTGATAAGTTTTAGTTTATAAAATGCACTCCACTGATTTAATGTATTTTAAATGATTATTTTGCTCAACTTCCACAACACAGCTGGAAAACTAAAAACACCTTTAGATTAAATGTGGATTTTCTTACACTAAAAGTTAAAATACATCACTCTGAGATAAAGTAAGACCACATTAGTTGAACCATTTGTCTCCATGAGGCTTCGGTATGCCGTAATGTTGACCGCTAGAGAGGAATGGATCCAAAAAGCAAAAGCAGCACTTGCAACATAGATGATATAGATTTGTGTAGACTTTGTAGCTGCTTCAGCGTTTGTGGACCTGGTTGTAGAAAAGCCCTTCTTCCCTTCTGACCTTCACAAATGTTCACATATTGAGCAAAGCTTTCTTTTGGATATGTCCACTTATGCTATATAAGTACATTTCAGATATTATATACAGTATATACATTAAAAAAACAAAGCCTCTGTCTCCTTACTGCTATTATATTTTATCATCCACCACTCAGACACAAGCAAAGCCATAAATTGCCGCTCTGCTCTGCTCCGGTCGCAGCTTGCCAGGTTTCTGTGGACTGGTTTAAATGGGAAGCCAGGCCAGATTTTCCACTACATGAGCAGAACTTGCACACGCTGCTTGTTACGAGTCTTTCTTCACATAAGACCAGAGTGTTGCTTTTTTTTTTTATTTTCTCCTTTTCTGACCCCAAGATTTTTAATGATAGCCTAGTTAGCATGAGTCATTCATTTTGTCCGCTGCAGCCAACTTTTGCTGTATTTTGTTTCATCTACAAAGTAAACTAAAACTCTATTTTAGGCATCTTCTCTAGACGGTCTGTAAACACTGAAAACATTAAGGCGCTGCGTATGTCAACAGGGTTTACCGAGTCCTTCTAAACCTCATAGAAACTTGCCATTTAGCTCTTTTGGCTTCCAGGCCGCTGTGTCGCAACGGTCGCTGCAGGATTGATAACACGTGGGCTTTTATTTTGTAGGACTGCTTCACCGTTGAAGGAGAAGACCTGAAGCATGACTTTGAGAGGCTTCAGCTGGCCATGGAGATGGTGGGCTTTCTTCCCGCCACGCGTAAACAGTGAGTGACAGACACACTCTGCATTTGCCGTGTGATACAGGCCCGGGTCTACGAGGGTGCAAAAGCATGCATTGCACCCTCAGTTTATGTGTTTGCATGCTCAGTTGAAAAGACGAAAAGAAAACTGACAAATGCGTGCACGTCAGCCTGATTTATGGTTCCGCGCTAAATCGGCGGCGTAGCCTACGGCGTAGGATATGCGGCGACGCACACCATACGTTCGCGTCACCGCGTATCCTACGGCGTAAGCTCTGCGTTGGTGCAACGTGGAACCATAAATCAGCCAGTGCTGCTCTCTGCTGCTCCGTTAACACAAAGTAACGATGGATATTCAGAAGTGGTTCAAACACAACGACGCAAGCAAGTTTACAGGACTGTCTCAGAAAATTTGAATATTGTGATAAAGTCCTTTATTTTTCTGTAATGCAGAATAATGCAATTTAAAAAAAAAAAAAAAAAAAAAAAGGTCATACATTCTGGATTCATTACAAATCAACTGAAATATTGCAAGCCTTTTATTATTTTAATATTGCTGATTATGGCTTACAGTTTAAGATTAAGATTCCCAGAATATTCAAATTTTTTGAGATAGGATATTTGAGTTTTCTTAAGCATGATCAGCAATATTAAAATAATAAAAGGCTTGCAATATTTCAGTTGATTTGTAATGAATCCAGAATGTATGACATTTTTGCATTACAGAAAATAAAGGACTTTATCACAATATTCTAATTTTCTGTGACAGTCTTGTATATTTATGGTTAGATTTTTTTTTTTTTGCTGTTTTATTTTCTGTTGCTATATTGTCTGATGGGTGAGGTAGTCCAGACTAAATGTAGCATTTTCTTTGTTCTGCAGCGATATTGCTGCAAAAATGCACTTGAAATACACTTATCAAATATTCTTGTTTTGCTATTATTATTCTGCTTGAAATTATGGGAAGATGCATAATTTAGTGTTGAATAACGTGCCAGGCATGTGCACCCCCTCCGATCTGAAATGCACCCCTAGTCATCATTTTCTAGAACCGGCCCTGGTGTGATAAGATAAACGTGGATAGTCCCCAGTTACAGGTGTGGTTCATAAATAAGAGGGCGGTGATGCGATACAACTGCATCCACATAATTACCCACACGTGGATGATATAGTTGGCTTCCACTGACGTATCTCTCCAACGCTCCTGTTTAGGATCTTTTCTCTGCTGTCGGCCATCCTTCACCTGGGCAACATCGGCTACAAGAGGAAAACCTACAGAGACGACTCCATCGACATCTGCAACCCGGAGATGCTGCCTGTGGTCTCGGAGCTGCTGGAGGTGCCGCACGCTATTACTATTATCTATTACCGCACTGCTATTACTCTACTTCACTCACACACTTCCTTATGTTGTGTTTTCGTCCAACGAGAATGCAACAACTCAAGAAAACAGGAATCAGCCAGCATTAAATTGTTTAATAAACTGATGCATGATTTAAGGCAGCTGTTAGACATAAAAGTCCAAGGTTTGTTTTGAATGAGCTGGAGCTCTTAACGTGTTCAGGATCCGTTTCACTGTCATCTCCAGGTCAAAGAAGAAACGCTGTTTGAAGCTCTGACAACAAGGAAAACAGTCACTGTGGGAGAGAGGCTGATTGTTCCCTACAAACTGTCTGAGGTGAGACTGCAGCTGCTCTTTGCTTTTCCTGAGCCGTAAACAAAAACAGCTGTGCGTTACAGATGCAAAAGCTGCAGTTTTCTGAATGTCAGGCCGAGTCTTTACGTAGGAACTGTTGAGACGAGAGGTTCCTGAGGTTTCTTCAGGGTGAGTAGGAACTTTGCAGTGTAATAATAGTTGGTCAGAAGTAGCTGGACGAGGAGAGAGAAGAAGAGCTGGACAAGCGCCCTGTGTTGTCGCCCAGGTTTTTCCTGAAGCCTCATTTTTCTCATGGTACCATGTTGGAAATAGGCGAAAACTGTCTGGAACACGCCCACTTTACAACTTCTATTCTAATATGTCCAAACATTCATTTCAAGCAGTTGAAATCTAAAGTCCACGCCCCTTATTATACATACATTTTTCAATTAAAAAAAAAACAACAACCTGAACCTGAAATCTAGCTATAGAAACCAAAGCCATTGTGTTTTGTTTTTTTAAACCAGGCTATAAATACATTGATTTCTGCTGCGCAGTTGGCCATTTTAACCGGGAAAGCCCGAGGAGATTGGCGTGGTTCCTCAGTCGACAGTCGATAAACTTTTTCTCACAGAAGCTGGAATGTTGGCACCTGTGGATGAATCAAAGTCGCTGGGAATTTTGTGTTTCACAAATTTCCACCAAAGCGGTTGCAGTTGCCTTGGTGGAAGAGGTCCTTTTTTTTTTTTGAGTTTTTTTTTTTTTTTTAAGTTTTTTTTCTCCAACATTTTTTCTCTTTCAACATTCCCACTCGGGGCCTAGGAGACCTGCTGGTCTGGCAACACCAACTCTGCTGCAACATTGAGAGAGAGTGAAGAACTGCACATGACAGATGCTGGTAACGGGGTCATGAAGACCAACCAGACACCGTTTATAAATGCAGACTTGTGATATTAAAACACTGGTTTACAATAAAAACAAGGCAAAGATTGTGATCTGGGTAAATGCGCTGCCAGACTATCTCAGACACCAGCACAACATTCAGAAACGGACCTTAAATCACTGCTAAAACATGTCTATAAATACTGTTCATTCTTTTCAAACCCGCAGATTAGTCTCCTCCCTTAGATGAAAACAACTGATGTAAAAGTTCTCTGGGGAGCATCGATGGTTTTCTCCGTTACCTGGCCTGAGCGTGGACACAAGCACACGCTGTCTTGATGGGAAAAATACTTGACTGTCAGTTTCATTCTCACAGACTGTGATGGTCCTCGTCTGCATTTTAGTGCACAATGTTGTCACAAGTAGGAAGAGCCAGTCAGACCTGTAAAAATGTTGCAATCAGTCATTTGTGACGTAGGCCTGATCAACTCTGGGCTTCACTCTTAAACCATCCATCTGGGTATTCATTGGAGTTTCCGAGTTCATCGTCACTTCAGACACCCAAATAAATGCTCAGCATTTCATAACATTGCCACTTCACAGACACACAAGTATCGACGTCCAGTTTTAGTATGTCTGAGAATTTTTCTCATGTGACCAAAGGCACTCGGCCGACTCCCCGAGCATAGCTGTGGCTCCTCGGCCTGACCCGGCCGTGTTTACAGGACAGCCTGCACCAGCTCCAGCTCTCCTCCCACCGGCTCTCTCTCTGTGCAGCTCCCCACGTCTGTGGCCGCACACACTAACAAACACACACTCACCAAGTCCTCCAGTGTGTTTAGAGAGAAAGGAAGGCATTTCAAGCCCCCTTACAGTTTTCATTGGGACCTCCTCTCTGAAAACAAACACAGGTCACGGTCTGCAGATGAGAGGCCTCAGAAAGAGAAGAGGAAGCAACATGGACACATGGGGTTAAATTCCAGCCCAAAGAAATTGTGATGCATGCAAGTTTCATCAGCTTGAAACTCACCCTCATGGCCCGTTTTTTTATTGTACAAACGCTTCTGATGTTTTCTACAGGATAGTGTTTAATAGAGAACAGTCATAGTAGCACTTTACTTAAGACTCTCCCAGAAAGTAGCCTCGTCTTGTCCCTCCGAACCTCATCGTGACCTGCTGGACGTTAAAGGAGTCATTTTATGTGAACAAACAGTGGTTGTTGTCGTAGTACGCTGGGTGGTCTCTAAATATTGCTTTAACAGTCTCAACAATCTTATCGCCCCTAAACTGAGATTCTGCACGTGAAAACTTAAAAGAAATCAGAGATTAAAAAAGAAAAAGAGTCAGGGTATTCAGGCAGCTGAATGGCTTAAATCCAACTTTCATATAGACAGTGTTTGTGTGGTTTCAGAGTAATATCGGTCCTGATGCAGGGAAGGGTGATTTGGTGTGATGGGGTGAGGATGCTGAAAATATCCTGGTTAAAAATTTGATGATTGGGGATTTTCAACTCAGGGTAGCTGCTGAGTAAATGGTTTGGTTTCTGAAGAGGGTGGGGCTTATTTCTTGCAAAAAGGTAAAATCTTCACAGGGGATTCAGGAACTACACGGTTTCTCTCAAAGCGCTGACAAGGAAGCTTTAGTTGTTTAAAGAACGTCTGTGTTTATTAAACCAAACAAGATAAGGGGAGAAAAAAGTTTATCCCTAACTTCGAAATTGTTTGACTGCAAGTGTTAAAAAGTAAAATGGGTTTTTTCATGTTCTGTTTACCTTACGAAAGTATTTTTTTTTTCAAATTGCAATCATACAGGAGTAGACGACTATCTATGTGATTATTATGTCATATATTATCATCGACCATTTCCGCTTAATCCCTCTGAGCAGAGACACAGTGAATCAAAGTCCGCACATCGATTGGCCCCGTTTTACAACAGATGCATTTCCTGATGCAACCCCCTGAGCCTGTGGAGAGACGAACAACCGTTCACGCTTACACACAAACACACACTTATTTACTTATTCGCACACAATTTAGGGTTTTCAGTCCACCTAGACATATATGTTTCTGTGCTGTGGGCAGAAGCTGGAGTACCTGGAATAAACCCATGCAAAGAGAACATGCAAACTCCACATAGAAACAGTCCCATCGGAGTCGAACCAGGAAACTTCTTGCTGTGAGCAACATTGCTAACCACTTAGTTACCGTGTCATGTATTATGTATTATATTTTTAGCTTTTTACATTTTTTGATATCCTATCTTGTGTTTTCCATCGAAGCACCGAGCACTTGGGCTACAGGGGATGACCAACAGGACTTTGGAGATGCGATTTTTTTTTTTGTCAGGTCAAGACGCCTTAAAAGAGATGTTTTTGAAGTAGAAATGCAACTGGCTGCACATACTGACTTAGAAGGAAAAAAAAAAAATGTCCAAACCGTGCCAGTTCGGCCTGAATTTCCCATTCTACCTTGATATAAATCAGGGTTATTGCCTGTATTGAAATGAATCCATTTGTCGTTTCTCATGCTGGAACTGCGGAAAAGAAGAACATTACAAGGCTGGGTATTCAAGACCAGGCTCTAATGTGTTGAACAGATGTGTGGGACACGGAGCTTGAGGAGGTGACTCAGGAGTAATGTCAGCAGGAGTGCAGAGCTTCAGCTGGCACGTCAATGGGCCCAATGGACACACCAACTTTGCTGTTTAAGCTCATTTATTCTTTGTCTCTGTGGTGCATCCTTAATAAGAGACTTTGCAAACATCTGCACCCCAGTTAATATTTTTCACACCCATTCTCATGTGAAGATTTTTTTTTAAATAAATCACTGAAATAATCACCTTGATTCATGTGTCAGTACCCACTAGAAGTGTGTGGTGGTAAACTTCTTGCAGTGACAGTGCCTCGGCTTGTATTTTTACAGTATCTGAACTAATTGTGTTAATGATGGTTTGTGTGTCTTTGTGCATGCACGCGCATGCATACACACACAGGTAGGGTGCTGCAGGGTCTTTAGCTAAATTTACAACAATGCAGCACTTTTCTTCCAGGGTTTCTTGGAGTTTTGTAAATGGGTCGACATATCTGTTGTCATTGATATTCCTCTGTTCTGTACACTGCTGTGGGTGGATGTTTTTGAAGGTTTAGATAATCTAAAACAGTTATTTTTTTTAAACCAGCGGTACTTAACCGTTACTGATACTGTATTTCTCCCTGCAGGCTAGTACGGTGCGAGACTCCATGGCCAAGTCCCTGTATAGTGCTCTGTTTGACTGGATCGTCTTCAGGATCAACCACGCCCTGCTCAACATGAAGGACCTGGAGGAGACCACCAAGGTAAGATGACAGAAAAACATGTAAGACGTGAAATCACACAAGCATCACTCATGTTTGTTGTCTGTAGAGCATCACATATTTTAGGCCACTATTAGGCTATGCAACTGTCAGAGTCGTTAAACTGCTGGGCGGCTCAAATTACATGACTCATTATTTTGTAATCCTAGTCTTGAAGTCATTTTGCTGTTCACATTAGCTGATTGAGCAGGTCTCCCACTAAGTGATCTGACAATGACTCCATCACTCGACTGGTCTCCTAACCGCATTTGTCAACAAAGCACTTGTGGAAAATGAGGCATAACCATTGACAAAACAGGAGCTGAGTGTTTGAAAATGTTCCCAGGGAGGAAATGAGCACTGCAAGCTATTTATGCTATGATTTGTTCAGAAATACAAATGGAGAAAAAAAAGACAAAAACACAGATAAAGTCATGGATTAGCACACGTGGGAAGTGCAGATTGTCTATCTCACGAAGGCGTCTTAGCCTCGCTTCATGGGCTTTGCTTTTTGAAACTTGGATGAAAGCTGAATTGTTTTGTATTATATGCGTGTGTCTTCCTCAGACCTTGTCCATCGGTGTGCTCGACATCTTCGGTTTTGAGGATTATGAGAACAACAGCTTTGAACAGTTCTGCATCAACTTCGCCAACGAGCGTCTTCAGCATTACTTCAACCAGCACATCTTCAAACTTGAGCAAGTGAGTCATTCGTTAACTGGACGAGGAGATGTTTTTTTATTTTCCCAAAGTCTGCAGACATAAAGGTGAATTCTCAGTTCCCAGCTTCCTGCTGGAGGCCCTGAGCAACAGTTAAGCTGCTGTCGTACTGCAGCTATTATTGCCCAACACTGAAAAATCTGCTGGCTTACAATACTCTTGAGGCCGTGTGTGAGGAAATCTTTCATGTTTGTTCATCACGTAGTGCACATACATTACAATGACACCGGAACAATGGATGAGGCCTTGATCACGCTAAGCAACGGGGTTGGACGAGAAACTCTGAGGGCTGTGTGACTCAGCCTTCCTTGTGGCCACCTGGTTGTAGATCCATATCCTCATAAGTGAGCAGATTAACTTCAAAGGGCCTTTTAAAGTCACGCTCTGCAAGATTTACCTGCAAGTTAAACAATTTTGTTTACCTTGAGACGGACTGAATCAGCGGCCTGCGCTGACATGTTTGGGACTCTGGAGTTGTTTGAAAGCCTCCAAGGAGTTTTGGTAATGACACCGAGATGCAACAGTTTGTGCCTTCAGCCATTCTTGTATATACATAAGCAGCTGCTCACAAATCACCCAAGAATTATAGGTTTGAAGATTTATAAAAAAAGAAAACAAACAGGATCTCAAACCAGCTTGTGTTCATGCAGCCGAGGCAGAGATGCATTGCAGCCAGCCTCCTTTACACAACATTAACTGTCATAGTTGATATCTGTCTTTGTTTTAAAACTCTGACATGTCTGTTTTGACTGTTGAATCTCCCGCTCTTCTGGTTACCAGCGAGTCCCAATCTGACCACTGTAACCTTGCCTTCAGTCCTGATCTAAATACAGCATTTTGTAATGCATCGTCCTGTTTGTGTGGGTATTGTAAAGAGAAAGATGATTGTCTAGTAATAATGAAGCACGTGGGTTGTTTTTTTCTTTGTCCTCTATCAGGTTTCTCTGTAATCTTGACATCATCAGTTCAACATTCCTTCCCTTTATTAAACTGTAACTTAACCCTGCATTGACTTGAATATACCTCCTTCACAGATTAACGTGGGATTGGTTTATGCCTGGAGGATGCAGGGTGAAATGTGCTGTAGACTAGAAGCATTTGTGGATACTGAGGCATATTTTCTTTGCTCCAACTCCTTCACAAGTCTTTTTTATTTTTTAAATAGATTTGGGCATTGTTTTTGGCTACCAGACACACAAAAGTGTCGTACCAGCCATATATCCTCTCTGCCAGAAGGAACAAGAGTCTTTTGAAGCCGATACCGATCAGACATGGACATTGGTGGTTCTGGGCTTAAAAGCTTAAAACTTCTGAGTCGTCTTCCAGTCTCAGAAGTGTCGGCTCGTGTCCATCAGTGGGTTCACAGCAGGTTTTACTGGGAGAGGAATGGTTGCCAATCTCACCTTAAATAATTATTCAGCTCTCCAGTAAAGACCCATCTTTGTCACGAGCGGCTTTAAAACCAGGGGTCCAGTCAATGCATCTTACTGCTACCTCAAGTTTAAGTCCTTCTTTTTTCTTTATCAAACATTTGGGTTTGATCAGACCATAGCATAACTTCTACATTTCTGGTAATATTTCAGCTGGTTCTGTTCAGTGAAATTGACCATGGTTGTAATGCAATAACGGCTGATTAAATCTGTACTAAAGCCTTGAACAGGGAAACTGGAGCTCTTCATAACAGGGCGGGAATGGCAGTGCTAGCTGACTGTGGGAAAATCAATGAGCATCAGTGAGACAGTCCGACAACCTCTGAAAACCACTTCGACCAGAAGAAGTTGCCCAAAAGCTTGCATGCGTTTCTATTTCTGCAGAAGCCAATACATGATATTTCCATTAATCTGACGACCACAAAGACTGGAATCAAGCGGAGACAGATACTCACTTTAAAGGTGGACAGTGACTAATATTTATCTCGGTCTACATTTCAGTCTTTCCAACAGTCTCTCGGCAGCGGTTATCCAACTTTTCAATCGGTTTCTCTGATGAGAAGATATGAGAAAAAAGATGGATGTTAGTAACAACATACAGTAATCCTGCCATTGCTCATCTGTGGCCACAGAAAAGATACAACTGCCTACTCTAATTCCCAGATTGCTCAACCACACGATACACAATTTGCCACACATAAAGTCAATTGTAGACATCTCTTAATCTGACTTAGCAGCGCCCTGATGACTAATATATAACAGAAATGACTGTAGTCTTACCATAAGACCTGGTGCACTTAGTTTTGTTTTCCATCAGTCTGAAGTCTAAACTGAAACCCATTACTGAAAAAGATGTTGTCATGTTTATAAAACACATGGTTAATGTATGATCTACCCTTCATTATTTAAATGCAACATACATTTTAGTCAGACAAATCTTCAAGTCCCCAAGAAAGAGCAACTTCCCCGACTCTCCTGTTGTTAGAGGGATAAACGAGTATTTAACTTCAGCACTGCTGACAGTGACACACTAAACCCATAATAGTATCCATACTATCGTGTGGATACTATCCTGTACACAAGTTGAAGCCCCCACTTTTATTTATTGATTTGTTTATTTTTTCCTGCTGTCCCACCACTTATTTAAAGGGATTGTGACATGAAAAACACATTTTTCTTGATTTTTTGTGTTTTGTTGGGTGTCTTGACATCAATTACACCCAAAAAACAACGAACTTTTAACATTCAGTGTATTGTGTGCTTTCTGGGATTTTCCGCATAACTATGCAAAAACGGCGCATGTGGTTTGGTGGCGGATCGTTACGTAACGATCCGCTAAATCACCGCCCCCTCCACCCAGATCCCTGTCTCCTCTCCTCTCCAGCGCACCATAAAGGCTGATTTATGGTTCCGCGTTACACCGACGCAGAGCCTACGGCGTAGGGTTACGCGGCGACGCGCACCATACGCTGAACCCTACGGCGTAGGCTCTGCGTCGATTTAACGCGGAACCATAAATGAGGCTTAACACGCCTCTTTTGTTCTAATCACCGGAGGAAAACTGCTAAGAAGACCCGCGGCCACTGACTGGACCTAAGATAAGGGGACAGTGCTGCTTGCATGCCTTTATTTTTATGATTGTTTGCTGTGGTTCGCCCTCCTGCTTTTCCGTGCATGCTTCGCCTGTCGCTCCGACGCCGCTGTGAGCGTATGGTTGGGCTGGAGGAGGTTTGGAGGAGGAGCGGAGCAATGATTGACAGGAAAGGGGAGAAAGGAAGCATTTTTCACGGCGCAAAAAAACACTGTAATAAAAAGCCAGGAAAAGATTACTAGAGTGAAGTTTTTCTTGTTACACTCTTTTAGACACATTTGAGGGATGTTGCCCAAGACTTTTAATAGTGTTAAAAGCATGTTAAAAATGATGTCACAATACCTTTAACAAAGAAGATAAACCAAGTGGGCATTACTACTTTTAAGTATCCAGTTACTGCTTCCATATGATTCATGTGGGTGATGTGCTGCCGACAGACGATGGAAAACCTGATGTGCCAGAACATTTATTCATTGTGTATAACATAATGCAAAGAGGGAATGACAGAAGTGATGGTCTTACAGAAGCAATTGTTGCTGCCCATCAGTCTGGAAAGGGATATAAAACCATTTCCAAACAATTTAGTCTAATGTTCTACAGTGAAAAACATAATTTACAAGTGGAAAGCATTTGACACGGTTATCAAGCTTCCCAGGAGCAGATGTCCCAAGACAGACGTTTGCTGAAAAGCAAACACAGACCTTCAGCAGAAACACCTCAGACACACCGTCCAGCACGGCGGTGGGGACGTGATTCATGGAGTCAAGCGTGACCATGCTCTAAAGGCAAATGTAAGACCATCTGTCTGATGGCTAAAGCTTGGTCAAAATAAGACCATGCATCACGATCACACCAGCAAATCCACAGCAGAATGTTTTTATTTTTTTTATTCAAATAAACTAAAAAAAGACCCAAGGTTTTTAATGGTTTTGTCAAATTCCAGACCTCCAGCCCAGTCAAATGCCTCAATGGGGCCTTTTAGAGAGCTGTGCGTAAGAGAAGGCCCTCAAACCTCAACGAACCGAAGCAACTATGTGAAGAAAAATGGGCCAAAATTCCTCTACAATGATGTGAGAGACTGATAAAGTCATGCAGGAAACAACTACTTCTCATCGTTTCTACTGAAGGTGGATCGACCGGCCGTTGAATCGTTGGGATATTTCGTATTTTTTCTCTTGGCTTCATCCTCTGTCGGACGCATTAAATTTACTTTACAGTGATTCATAAAACGTTGTAATTCTGGCAGTTTTTAGGAACATTGCAGTAAAGCTGATTCTGCACATTTTCATGTTTTTTCCCCCCCTTTTCATCAATTTAGTCAAAATATGAGTGAATCATGGCATTTATAGGAAAATGATATGAAGACATGACTTGAGGGGGGGGATAGTGTATCCCGAGCCATATAATGCAATCCAGTACAGCACCCCCACAAACCACAGTTGAGTGATTACCAAAAAGCTGAATCAGCTCCCATATGACTCACAAATTGAATACTATAAGATACTCACATACTTATTCCAAGGCTGTAACACTGCATTAAACTGCATTAGGGTGCATTAGTCAGACGTCCATTTCAGTGTCTCAAGTATTTAATGTTTTACTCAGTCAGAAATGTCCTGTTTTCCAGTTTCCCTGAAAGGAAGAAGTGCACTTTATAGAATTGTGCTTCAAGTTTGTAGTAAGCTTAAAGAAATTACGCATTTTTCTATAAGTATGGCCAACAGCAAGAGTCGTACAGCTCGACCCAAATCTGTTTTTTCTTCCACAGGCTAAAAGAAGAAAATATTCCCTTTTTAAGAATTTTCTTCCCAGTGAACTTCATTTTCTTCAGCACAAATAAAATAAACAATATCAATTAATTTATTATTTTTTTCTTTCAGCCATCTGACTTCAGGGTAACAACAAAAAAATACGGGAAAACACAAGATTCCAATGACTTTTATTAAACCACAGCTGGATTAAGGTCTTTGCTGGTGAAATCTCTTTCCCAGGAAGGCCGGGAATGAACATGTACGGGGAAGAGCGCCGATAAATGCTCTGAGCGCTTCTCCCATTATTAAACCTCTAAGAGTCCGGGAAAGTCTGCAAATATGAAAACATGCAAACAACATTGTTGCTTTGATTGTGAAATTAAAAACGGCTTCATCCTTAAAAAGGCTGACAATCTCTTTTAAATATATATCTTAATGATTTATGTATTTTTGTCGTTTTTTTTTAAGTCACTGGCTTTGATGTCCCATCTACTGAGGGCTTTCCAGACAAAACCTGAATTTCACTGAAATGCCCAAGAACATGAAATGAAAGTTCAAATTACAGTTCACTAAAGCAAAGCATTGTGGAAGACGGCGCTGACGCTGAGCTCTCCGTTTCTGTCATGTGACCCTGCAGGAGGAGTACAGGGCCGAGGGCATCAGCTGGAGAAACATCGACTACATTGACAACACGGGCTGCATCACCCTGATCAGCAAGAAGCCCACGGCGCTGTTCCACCTACTGGATGAGGAGTCCAAGTGAGTCTCAGCCTGTTTGGCTTCCAGTTTGACCGGTTCATTCATTTAGAAAGTGCATATTCTCTTGTGAAACGTTCTCATTCACTGCTCTTGGCAGTTAAAAAAAAAAAGGCAGGCATGCTGGTACAACTGCAAAATCGTTGGTTTGATCCCTTCTGAGGCCTTGCTGTCTTCATGCTGTCAGCTCTTACAGAAAGAGAGCTCAAGGAGTTAAACTTGCAAGCTATGAAACACGGATTGCCAAGGGAGAAATTGTGAATGTGCATGATGAAGCCTGGAGCGGCAGGGAAGTGTGTTAAATTGGTTCAGGACATGTCGGAGGATGGTAGGAGTAACAGAAGGGTTTCGGGTGAAGGTGGGACTGCTCTGAGGCCCTATAGGTTTGTCACGGTGGTGAACAGGTTGACAGATAAGGTCAGACGGGAGTCTCCATGGTCCGTGAAGGCGTTGGGATCTGTAGTGACTGTAGGAGGCCGGAGGAGGAACACTGAAGAGGGCGAGGTATGAACTAGAGAGAAGAGGAATGAAAGGTCAGTAGCTGTGAGAATGAAAGTGAAGCAGGTGGAACACAGAGGATGTACAGAGTAGAGTGTTTTCTGTGGTGGAAGAGTAGCTATGAGAGTCAAAGAGCAGTGCTGACCAAGAGACAGGAAGTAGAGCTCAAGGTGGCAGAGTAGAGGATAAAAAGATTTTCGTTGGGAATGATGAGGATGGATAGGCTCAAGATTTCGTACATCAGAAAAACAGGCAGGCTTGGTCGATTTGGGGATAAAGTAAGAGAAGTTAGACGGGGATGGTTTCGACATGCAAAGAGGAGGAATAGTGAGTACATTAATAGGATGATTTATTTTTTTATTTATTTAACCTTTATTTAACCAGGCAAGCAAATTAAGAACAAATTTCTTATTTACAAGTGCAGCCTAGGGGGGTAAGGGGAGGGAGCTAAGATGAAAAAAACAAAGTTATATAAATACACAAAAAGACATTAAAACACAATACAAAAGATAAAACAATTAATCAAGTAAAACAGTCAGTATGCCTGAAGGAGGACTAAAGGCAAGTGCAGGAGTCGGTTGTACTTAATAAAAGATGTAGTTTGAAGGTGGAGATGGAAGTGAGAACAGAAAGTTTAAGGGTTTAAGGATGAGGGAGGTGAAGCTGGCAGACGGGAGCATAAGTGGAAGACCAGAGGATATTCATAGAGCTGGTGTATGAGAATAAGACGTCGGTGGTGTGACCAAAGGAGATGGAGATGGGGGATCTAGCGTGGCGACCCCTGAAGGGAAAAGCCGAAATAAAAACTTTTTCTTAATCAAAAGCTGGAAAAGTCCCCAATTTGTCACTGAATTCACCATTAGCCTCTAAAAATATAAGCAAAACCCAGTTAAGTGATTACCGACAGAGGGACTGTGACAGTTGTTCGGATGTTCCGTTATCTGCGATTTGGTATTTTATATAATGACAAGATTGTGTCTAAAAGAGGGATCCATATCCATTACCTGAAACCACGTCAAATGTAAATATTTACAATATTGATGGTTGCAGTATCTGCAAGAGTCTGGGTGTCGTCTTCGACAGCGCACTCTCCTTTACTTCCCCCATTAACCACATAAACCGGTCATCTCGTTTACATCGCAATGGCATCAACCGCTTATGTCTCTCCCTCACACCTCGCACCACCACCATACTGGTTCACAGTCTTATCACTTCTCGGCTAGACTACTGCATCTCACTTCTGATTGGTCTCCATCAGAGAACTCTACGCAAGGGCTTCAAGGGTTATTGAATGTAATTTGTGTCCAAACTAAAACGTCACACAAGCGCAAAGCTGTAGGGCAAATCTGAAAAGCGGCGCATCCTGCTGATGAAGAGGGTTGAGTGGAGTGGCTCATTCCCTCCGTTAAAACTGCCTGCTTGGAGAGCACCGAAGGCATATTTGAAAAAGGTGTGGTTATGTCTCTGTGGTGTTTTTATCAATTCACGTCACAGAAACGTCATTAAGACCAGATGCCTATTATTTAATCCATAGAGAAAATAACAGCTGAAACTTTCCGGTTCACAACTGTGTTTTGAGGAATTTTGTAACATTCTCTCCTCTTTAAGCGCCCCTCTTTTTCCACTTTGACGCTGAATTAAAATCCCTCCCTCTTGGAAAAAGCTGGAAAGCACTGAGTCTTTAGCTGCACTGTTTTTATAGCTCAGGTTTCACAACCCCTGGTGTCTCATACTTCCTCAGCCCTCTTCCTGTAGACTATTGATTTTCTGCAGAATTTCAAGCTGCTGTTTTTCAAGGACTGGAAGGAAATTTGAACTGAAAATGAGACTTAAATGAGAATCCTCGATGTGTGGCATCAGAGGATGAAATACCTCAACTGATTCCAGATCAGATGATGCTGACAGGCCACGTTTTCAGGGGTCCACTATTAATCCTGCTGGACTTGGACTGGATCAGGGAGTGGAGAAGAAAACGTCTTCGTTAATTCATCATGTTCTGCACAGAGAACACAAATTTGTTGAACATTTTCCATGTGACTGATGCTGCAGTATGCATGGCACCTTGGAACAAACTCATCAACTTATTGATTTTCTGGCAGGTTTCTTTTCCTTGTGTGTATTAAAAGCAGCTGTAACAACCTCTGTTTTTCAAAGCTAATTCTCTTGTCCTTAATTGCAGCTTCCCTCAGGCCACCAACCAGACTTTGTTGGATAAGTTCAAGCGGCAGCATGAAGGGAACAGCTACATCGAGTTCCCTGCTGTCATGGAGCCCGCTTTTATCATCCGACATTATGCTGGCAAGGTCAAGTACGGTGTTAAGGTCAGTTTAACTGTAACAGGAAGTGCAAAGGGCAAGCAAGCAGCAAGATATATATACATATATGTACAGTATATATATTTTTTACCTGCAAAACGAAAGGGCCGAGTGTCTTTAACAGTGTCTCATGGATTATCATGGATTGGTTGCTCATGAGAGGGCATAGTTGACAAAGGGGTGTTGGAAACCGAAAGAAGGAAAAAGTTCACATCCTGTGAGATACTATGTTTAATAAATGGGTAGTGGTCGTGCTCTCAGTCACTGATTCATAGGAAATCCCCTTTGGAGCAAAGAGTTAGACTTCACACTGCTTTTTGGATCAGACGACACACAGAGCAAGTGCTGTTAACAGAAATGAAACAAATCTGGACTTTTAAGCTATCTAATGAAATTGGCTTTCCAGGATATGCTTTGACAGACGACCCTTATTATTGGCATGATAAAGGAGAAGTGCAATCCAAAATGTCAAAAGTCAGCAGATGCTAACTCCACAATAAACTGAGCCGAAATCAATAATTAAATAACTTTAATTCCAGGTTGCATGAAACATTCATGCAACGGATGTCCCAGCTTAAAAATAAGAGTTTGTGAGCAGGAAATGTGTTGCTGGCAGAGGGAGTGAGGCTGCAAGCTTGTCAGGACGGAAAGCAAGCTGATGGCTACTCTACTGACTCAGGCTATTGCTTTTGAACATGTTGTCTTTATTAAACCAGGTAAAACCAACAGGTTGTTCAAAAGAAAGAATGGGGGGGGAGGGGGTCACTTAATTCACCCCATCCACCCCAAAGAACTGTCTGAGTGTAGTACCTCTGTTGGCCACTAGGTGCTGGCTGCAGCACACTTTACATCCAAAGGTGTTAATCAGTGAAAGCAGTTTTATATTAAAAGTTGTTGTTGCCTTCTTTAATGTATCCACATGTTTCAATCATTGAGAGGTATTTATCACACACATATTTTAGAAACATTAAAATATTCCAGCTCTGCCCCTTTTTTATCTAAATATTGATAATTCTGCCTCTAAAAGACCAAAATTATGATTTACAAATACTAAGCTCAAAATGCAGAGGATTCAAAACTGTTGTTCACAGATCAATAGGAGTCCACTTCTAATGTGGAGTCAAGTATGGACTTGAGTTCTTGAGAAGTCCGTTCTTGTAAGTGTGAGTTGGGAGAAAGTACGAGAACGCATCTCTGTTTCTGCCACTGGGACAGCAGCGTTCTTGTGTTCTTGATAACTTTAGATTTGCTCCTCTCGCATCCTCTATTACTTTCCCTCGATGGCGCGAGATACTTGGCCGACTAGAGTCCACCGGATGCATCCTGGATAAAACTGGCAGAACAGTCCTTCAGCTGCAGGTGGTGATGTTTCACAAGAACGCAAGAAACGATCAATGTTTCTGTACCAGACAAGAAAAAACATCACACAAACTCATGAAACAATAGAAAAGCATAACATATAAATGTAAAGGTTAAAAGAAGATGTTTATATACATAAAGAGGTAATAGCAGTAAAACATTCACTCTTTCAACTTACAGCAAAAGTGAAACGTATAAACCATGTTACAAAATATGAAAAGCAGTCATCCTCATTTACATTACGTTTTTTGATGATCAATTACAAAAGAATCAAGACGTGACAAGGCTTTCTTTAATTTTGGATCAATCTTTGTTTGCCTGCCAGGTCACGCTGGCATTATTTGCATATTTGAAGAAATGTCGGCAAGCTGAAATCACATGCACGCGCAAGCATTGAGATTTTTCTGTAAAACCTGGGCCCTGTAATTAGTAAATGCATTTTAGGAGTTACTAATGATGGGTGGGATGGCTCTTGAATGAACCAGTGTGTTCCAGACAGAAGCTGCTGAGCTGAATCACTAATATCGTTTGTGTCTCGGTCACATATACGCAGGATTTCAGGGAGAAGAACACGGATCACATGCGCCCGGACATCGTGGCTTTACTAAAGAGCAGCAAGAATGCCTTCATCTGCGGGCTGATCGGCATCGACCCGTCGGCTACCTTCCGCTGGGCGGTTCTCCGAGCCTACTTCAGGGCCCTGGTGGCTTTTAGAGAGGCTGGGAAGAGGCACAAACACAAGAAGACCGGTGAGACACCACGCAGACAGAAACTCCCACCAATATGCTCTTTACAGGGAAGTGAAAAGGCAGGTACATTCTGTAAACACGTGAGTAGGAATACTTTCACTGAGCTTATATAATCAACGGAAATGTGCACAAGTACACATGTGCTATAAACAAATGTCAGGGGACCTTGTATTGTATAAGGTTCCTTCTTTGATTTAACCTGCAGCTGAAGCTGAACCTGACCCAGGTTTAAAAATAACATTCTCCAGTAAATTATAAATAAGTAAATAAATAAATATTTAAATAAGATATCCATGTCACTCCCCCACTTAGTTTTTTCTTAATCCGTGCAAACAAATAAAACATTAAACTACAAATAATAGCATGGCTACATGTCAAAAAAGCACTGCAGAGGCAGTGTTTTGCTTCGTACGGAGAAGTACAGGAAAGGGTCAGGTTTGTAGATGTGGACAAAGTGTAGGGAGGAACCGTGGTGCCAAACCAGGAGTTGGAGGAAGAATAGTATTTTGTAGTGTTACGGGAGATCTATGAGGGCAGCATGACAGCAGGGAGGCGTGCAGTAGGTGTAACAGATGGGTGTTAGGTGGACGTGGGACTGCAAACGCGAGACACAAACCTCTACGGACCGGAAGAGAATTCCATAGATTATGGAGAAGAGAAATGAAGAGAAAATCGAAGGGAAGCAGGATGAACAAGGAGGATGCCAGCAGCAGGCGTAAGTAAGCAAGTGTGGAAGAGGGTGGAAGAAGAGAGGGGAGTGGGTGGAGAAGAGAGTCTCCAGTTATCTGTGATGGAGCAGCAGAGAGAGTAAAGGGAACGGTTCATAAGATGCTGTTGGATCCTGAGACGGGACGTAGAGCTGGAGGTGGGGAGTTGACGCTGGAGTTCATCATATTTCACAGACTTGATGTTAGTTTCCCATTTATAGCTTTGATTCAGGAGTCGACTAACTTACTTCCAAGTACGCTGTAAAATTGTGAATGAGCTGAACTCAGCTGCAGGTTAAACTCCAAATGCTTCAGTCGGACATTATCTCATGAAGTAGCAGCGAAGTCACGTGAGCTCACAGTGCACTCGGCTAGGCATGTGCCAATATGAGAATTAAATAAATAAATAAATAAATAAATAGAAAGTTTGATATGTTAAAAATATAACAATACCACAATATTTTCATGGAGCTTGCTGGGCGCTCTCGCCCATGCCTACACTTGGCCCGCGGTGTTTGTAAAATGATGTTGTGTCTAAACAGTATCAGCAACTTCAGAAAAAGGAATAAAAAGATACTGACGTTATTAGACAGCGTGTAAACACTGAAAACAGAGAAGAATCACATTGGCAAACATTTTAATTTGAGTTTTTAAATAATGCTGTTCAGTATTTTCCTGACATGTACTGTACTAGACGCTCACATGCTCTATACTTAGTTTTGTGCTCTTGTCTTCACCGTATTCCATGTTTCGGTAGCTACTCCTCTGTAGTCTGTATTTGCATAGTGCTCGTAGCGTTTTCATCTAGTTAGGGCAAGTCTGGCCTGCTGTCTCTCTCAGCTTCATCTCTCTACGAATGCCTTCTTTTCCTCTAGTTTGCTCCGGCCCTACCTCATATGCTGTTGTAATTAGCCGATTGTTCTTAAGGCGTTGCCGGTGTGTGAATCTAACTTTCTGCACCCTCTTGAGCTTTTCCTACGCAATTTATGTGTAGATGTTTTCCCTGGAAAACGGGCTTCTCTGCTGAAGTCTTGTATCCTTCGCGTAGACTTCCTCCAACTTAAGATGTCAGTGTCTCCCAGTACCTGTCTTCTGAAACAATTCTGCAAAAGCACGGTTGGATTTTTGACTTGATTGATTGATTGATAGAAATTACAATTGGCTGAAATTTCAACTTCTCATCTAAATGGACGAGGAGTTTGCATAATAGCCTTTAGAAGACGATGAAGGAAAGGGGCCCTTGGGGGCCGAGCACCTGAACATAGGCCGACATTGACAAACTTTCTACTGCTGTTTTGAATGTCAATCATCTTTTCTCCAAAAGTCTTGCACAGGTATCTCTTCAGTAGACGATTGCATCTCCTGACTGCTTCTTCACTGTCTAATCTGTCGTTTCTCTCTCTCTCTCTCTCTCTCTCTCTCCCTCTTTCTCCCTTCTATTTCCTGATGTGTTTTTTTCTGTCCTCTGTTTTTTTGTTTTTCTTTTGTTTTGCTTCTCCAAGGGCATGATGACGCTGCTCCCTGTGCAGTATTGAAAAGTGTGGATAGTTTTAGCTTTCTGCAGCACCCTGTGCATCAGAGAAGCTTAGAGATCCTGCAGAGATGCAAAGAGGAGAAGTACAGTAAGGCTGCAAATACAACAATAACTCCTCCTGCTTGAACATGACTTGGGAAACTGTAGGGATGCCACTGACCAACATCATCAACTTTTCTGTACTGTACTGTACTGTAAGCCAAAAGCTGCAATAGATCAGCAACTATGCTCAAAACTTGTTGTAGAGACATAGTTGGGCAGAATTTGTATTTAATTTTCTGCTTTTTTTTTTAATTTGACGTACATCTTTGACTGTGGACTAGATGCTTGTTGGTCTCTGCTCCCTGTGGCTCCATCTTCACCCTCTCCTGCATCACTCTTGCATGTCGTTCACTTGAACCCGTCAGTCATTCTGTCACTTGCATGACTCTGTTAAAAAGCTTTTAGAAACGTACGCGCTTGTGTTGTTCTGCTCTGTCTGCTCGCTTTAGTCTGGGGACGCAACACTTCTGGGTGTCCTTTTTTTTGTCAATAATACCCACCGCTTTGCATTTATGGATGGTGTTTGTGTATTGAGCTTTGGGTTTAGTCACGGGTTCACCAACATGTCATTAAAATTAGCCGTCTTCCTCTTCCACTAAAACAGTCTTGAGTGGTGATGGAGAACTCTGGGGGGTGGAGGGGTGTTTGACACGGCTCACACACACATGTTTACAGTAGAGCGGGACACACGCCACACTTGACACACCTCTGATCTCACACACTGCTCACAACGCCCCCCTCCTTCCCCAATATTACATTATGCTCAAATGTCTGTGTGTCTGTCTGTTTTGTGCCACCTTACAGCTCCAGATGAGAGTGAAAATGTTGCACAAAGTGATGATGAAAGTGAAAACGGTACACTGTTAAGCCAAAGTTTACTCTCCGAGTAGGCTAACACACTGTAGATTTGTGATTCCTCACACTGCGATTGATCGATTGGCTGCAGGTTCAGAGGGAATGCTGGTGTGTGAGTTGCAATCACGCTATCGTAATGTAACACAGCAACCTCAATTAAACCCACTTAGATTTGAACTGTTCCTGATCATTACATTTGGAATTTGTTCAAAAAATAGATTAACTAATCAGTGTATAAGACAAGCTGTAACTCAACACTAATCTAAATAACTCTTCAGTATCACCTTCCATAATTAAACACTAACCAGAGCACCTCGCTGTTAACCTCACAAATCTGTTTTAATGTTAAATCACCAACAGTTGGTTGTATTTCCAATTTAAAACACACACATATAACACTCACTGCAATGACACTGGCGTGTCACATGATCTGAGAGAGTGTGTTTGTGTGTGAAAGGGTTAGTGTTGTGTCTGAGTGTGGGTTGTTGTGGTTTCTGGGGTAATGCCAACCTGTTTATCATTATCAGGTATGACCCGAAAGAGCCCGCGAGCGCCTCTGTCTGACATTCAGGGAAGCAACACCATCTACGAGAACGCACCGCGGTAAGTGTGTGTGTGCGCGTGTGTGTTTTTGTCACGAGAGGTGAACTAATCGGAAGGAACAAATCAATGCTGCATTTCTTTTTCAAGGGTAAACATGTTAACACACAATCACATGTCAATTGTGCAAAGTTTTTTTTTTTTTTTTTTAAATTAAAATAATTTTGTAGGTAGATCAGCATATCAAAACCAAAACTTCCAAGCTCGAAACTCACCAGTCGTAGAAACCTACAATCTAAACGACGGATGTATTATTAGGTGGGAATGAGTTCCATACATCTGGATAATTACTTCTATATCTGTGACAGAACAGGCGCGTGTTGGAGCAGAGGCCGTGAACTCTCCTCCTTTTGCATCTGCTGCCGTCTCTCCAAGCGACACCAATCGCCTGTTTGTACCAACTCGTGGTTGGAAGAAAAAAGCCCCGGAGTTCATTTCATTCACTTTCTCTACACTTACAAAGTGAAAATGACCTCTGTTTGTCTTATCCAGCTGCATGTTAAACCACATGTGCAGTGAGCTTTCAGAGGTCACATGACCTTTTTAAATCACTTAAGGGTGCAAGAACCCTTAGCCAAGCCAGAGAGTGAAATTGATCTTCCAGTCTTTGTTTAATTTTTTCTGATTTGTATTCGCGAGGTTGTTAATTAGTTTTACTTATAAAAATGTGAAGGTTTGAACATCCACTCATCCAACCATCCAGTATTCACTCTTAGATACACAGACAGTCTCACACTAAGGATGCTGCTGTTGCTCGTCAGAGTCCCTTTTCAAAAGGCCTCTGGTATGCATCTTCCTTTTAAAGAGCTTCTAATTGTCATCTGAGCATTTGCTGCTCCTCTAAAAGATACTCTATCATCCATGCAATCATCGTGATATGACCTCTGGGCATTGTCACGGACATGCTCTGGCTTGTAAAGAGTGATGACTGTGCTGTGACCTGAGCCGTTGCTCTCCTACCACCCCGCTGTGACCACGGTCCACCACTTCCTTTATTTAGCTGTGGACTGCGAGGTTAGCGGGCGGCGACCGTGACTAACGGTGCTCGTGAGATCGCAGCTCAGTCCGGACTTGTTAAAGCCCCCCCCCCCCAAAATGTAATGTCTAACCCCTGCGCTGCTTCTGTCTCCCCCTCCACATACTGAGAGAGCACTAAACCCTGTCCAGCTGCTTCCTCCGTGATGTAAAGTCATAGCTATGCACTGGCGAGGAGCACTCGGGGAGAGATAAATATTCAGTCCCTCAGGGGTGCTTGTCGGCTGGACGGATCCACAGACAGTGCTGTGCTTTATGTGACGCTGAGAGAGACTACAGAGATAAACAGTCACGACAAAAGGCATATTGTAGTATCACCATTTACCAAGATCGATGATCAACTGGGGAGAAACTTCTCCTTCGTGTTTTCGGCCTGATGTAAACAGAAGATATGTGCTTTGCTAGATATTTACGCTTGAAAATGTACTGATGGATTTGATCAGAGACGATAAAGTCTTTACATTTGACCCAAGATGGTGTGAGGCTGGAGTATAAACCAAGAAATGCATGTAGATCCAAACATTTATTCTAACTTAATGCAGGGTTGTGGGTCTTAATATTGTAGTGTAGAGCAGGTTGGTGGAGCAAATCATCCGTATCTGGACAGCAGTTTTCACAATTTTTTCTTACTTATTTATTTATTCTCAAACATTAAAACTCATATGGTTATGTCCTGGCTTTGCTAATGGTTAACCTTTTTTAGTAAAAGGTTTAAATCAGTTTACGCAGCACATTTAGCTAAATGCTAATACCACCATGCTAATGTCCTTACTTGCTGATTATCACAAAAACTCGCTTGTGAGAGTTTTATAACCTTTATGACCTTTTTTTCTTTTTAAATTTCAAAATGTGGTCAAGATGAAGAGTCTGGGAGTTCCACGAGTGAGTCAGATTGGTCATCTGAGGACTTTCTCCCTTTCGCGGTCTTTAATTTCAGGACTTGAACAGTTTTTAATGTCAGCAATGAAACAGTGAGATAAATGGGTGTGATGCCCATTCTGATAAGTGACCTGGAAACCTTTCTGCATCTTATTTCGGTGGAGGAAATGTCCCATTTAGAACAAGTAGTTGTTCGTTGAAGCTGCTGTACAACCGTTCTTCTCTTCTGCTGCTTTGTGTTTGTGTCGACGTTTATTTTTGGTCGACGTAAACCCCTCCACCCGTCGGTGTCCCACCTCATTTTCTCTCTAGGAATGATTCAACTTCCTCCCAATAACCCAGCAGGAGCAACCAAACACGTTGCCGGTGTTGACTGTGTGGCCTGCAACTGCTCTGAAGGAATTCTTGTAAATGTTCAAAACGATGATGGAAACTAAATAAACAGCAGCAGCGGATCCAAACAGCTGAAGCGGTGATAAACTGCTACTCCCACAGCTGAACAATGATCTAGGACATTTTTTTCCATCACTTCTCTACCACCGTGTGTTCTGTGCTTAAAAAAGGCTTCTGGTTTCAACCGTGACCTGACCACTTGTATTTTTGTTTGCGTTCTGGACGAGCGGCTGGGTTTCACCTTGAGGCTTGAGGTTTTAAACCCATCATTAAACACTTCTTTGTAGAAGTGTCACTTTTTCTCTGGGGGGAAAAACGAAAAGAACAAGACCAAAACAATGAATCTGCTGCCTCTGCTGGTTACATTTCTCATGGAGTAAATATCCACCAAAAAAGTGCAAATACACTGAATAATACGTTGAAATAAAGATAGTAATACATTAGCTTGCATGAAACTGCGGGATCTCATCCTACAGAAACAGGATTCATTGAGTTTGGACAGCTTTAACTGATTTTAAAGGTGTGAACAACCTTATGCCTTTTTACATGTCGGCAGCAAAATGTAGAACAACCTTTGGTCAGAGGTATAAAACTAAGGAGCGCAGATCCGGGATCAAGAAACTGATGTGACTCGAGGTTTTTAATGGAAATACCACTGACTGGCTGAAATGAAGCAAGTTTTCGAGCAGGAAGTTGTTTACACTTCTGCATCACATACAAAATCAGCATATATGCATACACACCCCTACACACACGTGCATGTACACACACGCACCTCAGAAGCTAAAATGTTCACTTTCTGTGGTCCAATGCTGAGTTATGTTGTGTCAAAAAACATTTGACTGTATTCATTTATTTTACTTGGTATGATACCTTGTTAAATGTGTTTTAATCGTGAAGATCCAACCAGGGAAAAAACCTGTATGAACATCATCTACTTTACATTTTATTTGCCTTTGTCCCTGTAGCAGAAAGAAGAGAAACGTTACAAATCAGAGTTCTTAAAGGAGACTTATTTTGCAAAAAAAGGAAAAGGGGGCTTGAGGCTAATCTACAGAACTACTGTAACGGTTTTTAAGGGGGAAATGCATGATGCTTAAAAGAAACCTTGAAGAAAGTCACAGTATCACATGTTGTTGAATCTCTACGCTAGATTGAAAACAATAAACTCCAGTGAAGTTTTCCACAGTCGGTACTGACATGATGAGTTGACAGGGTTTTTGATCTAAATTTTATGCAGAGTTTAGAGGTTATCTGGAGCTCATTCTGTTCTTGAGTTTGTTTTCTGTATCCTTTTTTTCTGCAAAGTCATGCTTGAGTATGAAATTACATCATATTAATTATTTTATAAAGAGATTGAGTATAGAAAATGAATTATGAGTAGATACATTTTGAGAAAGAAACAAACCATTGTGTCTCACATGAAGAGTGAGACACAACGTTATTTAAAAATGGTGACTGTCAAAAATGTTCTTAAATGCATCAACAAAAATCCGTATTCAGATGTTTATTGAAAAAGCAGAGATGACGTACGTAATAACTTTCATTGGTGCCTTTTGATTTGGTCCGTCTGCAGGACCTTAGCGGGGCTCGGCTGGAACGGGCGCACCGGTCGACAGAGCCGCGTATCATCCAGCAGCTCCGCTACCGACGAGGAAGGCATCTTCGTCAGCTCTGCCAGCAGCAGACTCCTGGAGAGAGCCCAGGACATCCTCATGTCAGTGAAGAGTCACATCCAGTCTCCACAACATCTTATCATAAACTCTTATAACTGCTTATCTGACACTCCTGCTCAAGTTTGTTTATGTTACATGTTAAAATGTAAAGTGCCTGACGCTGACTTCTAACACATGAAGGAGGATTTTATCTCCAAAGGGAAAAAATGTCATATTGTCAGAAATTTGACTCTCAGGGAATGTTTCTGGAAATGACAAACTGCTACTTAACAGTAAAAAAGGGAGAAAAGTATTTTCTTGCCTGCAGATTTTAAGGAACTGCTTTAACTTTGTCTTGTTTTCTGTCGTTTATGTTTTTATTATAAACAGGAGAAACAAAAACTACAAGTCGCGGCCATTTCTCCCAAAGGTACGGTACTGGATGTCTTTAATTTATGTTTTTAAATGTAGTTTACACTTGTTTACTGACTTGGACTTTTCACTCAGCATTTACTGAACATCAAGTCACTGAATCACCTCAGCAACCTGACGCTTCACGACCGCATCACCAAGTCGCTGCTTCACCTCCACAAGAAGAAGAAACCCCCCAGCATCTGCGCACAGTTCCAGGTAGGACACACTCTTACCGTTAGACCTCGCTGATTTACCCCCAGATGCCCTCACTGCAAAGATAAAAGTATTAGCCGGAGTTTGGACCGAGTTCGGACCCCCCCACGTTACTCCGTCCTTGTGCCTGTCCACCGTCCGACGCCTGCATCTGCTCAAGACGTTTGAGGCTCCTACTGAGAAAAAAATACCCACCCACCCCAACAGTCACGGATGTATGACGACATGTCTGGTTTAAAAAAACACCCAAAAAATATTAATCATTTGTAAGATAGTTGAAAAATAGCTATTACTCATTCACTGACGCACCCATTTTAAAATCCCTGAGCTGAGATCATAGAATCTCAAAAGGGAAAAAAAGGAAAAACAAAAAAGGAGCATATTCTTCCTATTTAAACTTCTGAAATGCTAAAAGTTATAGTGGGGATGTTTGTTTCTCCTGCAACACTACATCAATCATGAGAGAGATATATTTGTCCCAATGAAGAGCAGCTCTGGTTTGCAGCTGGCAGCAGTTGATACTCTAAAGAACAATGTCCGGCACCAAAAACGTCAGTTTCCCCGTGACTTGTTTAAAATGAAACTGAGCGCTCTGACTGTTGGCGGTAGCAGCGTCGGCGGCCGAGGGCCCCTCTGGCTCGCAGGCCGCCCAGGTCCATGTGTGGATGACTTCACTTTCCACATCCTGTCTTGTGTTGATTGCTTTAATCTCCCATGGAGGAGGAGGAGGAGGAAGAGGAGGAGGAGGAGGAGGAAGAAGAAAAAGAGGAGGGGGGGCTGAATTCCTCCCGCCGCTGAATTATCACACACATGTTGATGTGTTTCCATGCAGGATAACTGCACAGTGCACATCACCTTACTTCATGCTTTTATCTTTTCTTTTTTTTTAAAGGTTTGTGGGAGTAATGATGCCAGGCTGCAATTTAATTCTTGCTGTGTCACAACTGATCGTTGTTTCAGTCTGTCACGGGCTGCCAAGTCTCATGTGCTGTTTATGCATCTCCTCCTGCAGGCCTCTCTCAATAAGCTAATGGAGACTCTGGGTCAGTCTGAGCCTTATTTTGTCAAGTGCATCCGTTCCAACGCTGATAAGGTACAGTGTGTTCAGACTGCGGCCACTCACGCCGTCTTCGGTTTAGTTTTCAAAGCATTTTTTGTCTCCTTTGAAGTCAGACTTAAAAAAAAAAAAAAAAGAAAAGCTGTTTATCATTTCCTCTTCTTTTCTGTGTGTCCTCACTTCCTCCTCTAATTCTCTCCTCTCCTTGATCATCTTCATCCGGCATCCTCTCCCTCAGCTGCCTCTGCGCTTTAATGACAACCTGGTGCTGAGGCAGCTGCGTTACACAGGTATGCTGGAGACGGTCCGCATCCGGCAGTCCGGTTACAACATCAAGTACAACTTCCAGGTAACACACATGCTCACGTGCTCCTCCATGCTGCCCACATCATTTAAGTTTGATTTTAATAAAAAACAAAACAATAACTGGGCTTTATTCCACTAGGGTTAAGGCGCTTTTGTTACACATATGATTATTCTGGAGTTGGAAATAACAACTCCAGTTCTACTATTGGATTATAAAGAATATAAACCTTCGTAAGGGACCAAAATGGCATAAATATGGAATACGTCTTTGCAACAAAATGACACCACATGTTTTGCACAAGGGGAAAATCAGCCTAGCTCAAGACTCAAAAATGTCCCTCTTCTGAAGTGATTGTGGGTTTAGAGCTTCTGCAGATCAGCTGACATCATTTTAACTATTTAAGCGTACAGAAAAGGCATCAAAAGGACTGTTTGCCCCGACAGTCCTTAGAGGTCGACTACCGAGTGTTGCAAAGAAGCTGCTCAGTCATGACCTCTGCCCTCAGTGCTAGAGGTTTACAACGGTGCTGGAAGCAGAGGTTATGACCTCTCCCACTTTTGCACCTTTTGACATTTGACTTGGACACTTTAGCTACTTTTTTTTGTTTTTAATATTGATTGAGGTGATTGAACACCACACCACAAGTAGTAATCCAAATTTCTAAAACAATTGCAGCCACAGATGATTTTATTTCTGCATTTTGGCCTCAGTTTCAGGATCTGTGTATGTTCAACATAAAACACACACTTCTGTGCAAAATACACCCACTTTAGACAATTAGAGTCCAAAATGGTTATGTGACGTCACAAAAACGTCATCCATGCCTTCCATAGACACTGCAAATCAGTTGTCTGTGGCTGATTATTATTTGATCTGAAATACTTTTTTAAGTGTGTTTGATTCCGAATAATTTACTTCATTCATTCATTTTTTTTTTAGGCCTCAAGATGCCAAGAATCATGTTTTCCAGAAAGCAAACAGTCAGTAAACCACATTGTAAGAGCGGCAGATCGCATGAACATATTTCCTCCGTGCGGGCCAGAGCGCTGCTGCTCTGCAAAACACCAAACTGAAACATTTCTAAGTTTTCCGAGAGTTTAGGCGCCAACGATGAATTCATGTCCAGGAAACTTGTCACCAGTGTTCATTTAAGCGTTACGTTAGAAGGTAATTATATGAAGAGGGAGACTGCCGCCTCTTTAACCTCAGTGGCTCTCACAAGTACGGTTTATAAACTCTGAGAAATACTCAGGGACTACTACAGTGTACCGGGTTAAATGCAGGTTGAAAGTCACTTTTTGGACAGAAGAACATCAGGAAGTGTCTCACTCCCACTCCAGCTTCTTCTTCCCATGGTAGCTTCCAGTCCGTGGTCTTAATTGCTCATACATGTCAGTTTTGGTTTGCCAAGGGTTTAGACAATGGTTATTTCACTTTATTGACTTATTAAATAGTCTCTTTACCAGATAAAAACCTTTTTTTTTCCACATTTGCTCTCAGAAATGGTAAGACTTGGTTGCATTTCAGTCATAGCTCTGAAAATGACTCGAATAAACCTTTTTTTTGTTAATAGTTAGTGTAGGGAAAATCAACAATGTTCAAATACAATGTAAAAATACTTAAAGTACAGAGATAATACACTTTATTAGGTACTTTTCTGAAGGAAATCAGTTTTATGCTCTCTTACAGTTCATGGTACTTTACAGAGTTACAGGTATATTATTTTAAACTTGATATTGATGTTCTTTGATGTTTGATCTTTATTACTTAAAAGGACGTTTCTAACCAGGTAACTCACCTTTCTAAAAAAGAATGATGGAGTCAACATATCATTCAAAACAGCACATTTGTATATCTTCAAGTGTAGCGTATGTTCAGAATTTAGGATTTTACATTGAAAAACATGATGGTTCTTGATAGTAAACTACAGTCTGCTGTGAAAGATGAAGCCAGAAGCTCTCTGCCTTTTTGTTTTGTCACATTATCACAAAACATCACGTAGTTTTGTCTTCTTTTGTTTTAGAAACAACAGCTGTTACATGTCTGTTTGACATGTAAAAACACGTAAATGTGGACCTACTTTGAACAGCTGCTGAATCGTTTATACCGTATTTGCTTCCTTGACGGGATTGTTTTAGTTCAGCTGACTCTCATACTGTTAAAGTTCAATTCAGTGTAAGTCACCAAGTCTGTATGACACCAGTTCACAACAAACGTCATCTGAAGGACTTCAGCAGTCTCTTACTCAGAAATCAAACGCGTTGTATTTCACCTATAATCCAACTCCTCCCAGTAGAGTCCAACCTCTGGATCTATACCATGCCAATTTATTAAAGTAAAAAAAAGAACTTGCCTTTCAACCCATAAGGACTGCAAACCTACTGATGGGTGTAATTGTCCGTCCTGAGCAAACTCAGCCAGATGAATCCAGGGATGTCTGACACGGTGCAGTGCTGCGTGGGATAGACTCCAGCAGACCCCACGACCCTGAGATGATTGAAGCAGGTGTAGATAATGGGTGGACAGACAGCGCAGGTCAAAACTCAAAAATCCAAAACTACTTGATCAATCTGCGAAGAGAAATGATGAACAAAAGCTGCATCTGCAATGGAACAGGGGTGCGAAATTTCACATGCGCATCTGCTTTACGGACGCATAAATATGCAGGTTTTGGAGCAAGACATGATTCCATCCACAGGGAAATGCTTTGGAAGCACATTTGATGGGTTAAGTGGACACCAGAACAAAAGAGGTCCAGAACTGTGGAGCAGCTAAAATCAGACATTAAACAAGAATGTGGAAAATATCCCACTCTGAAAACCGCCATTAGCAGTCCCTTGGTGTCTGAATGCTCAGGTATTTACTTCTGTCATTATAGAAATAAAAGCATATACAACCTGTGTCAGAATATTAACTTTTGCCTTTTTAGAGTTGAAATAACACCTGGAGCTGATGATGATGATTGGCAACTGAATTGGCAACTTAATTTAATTTAAAACAACTTTTTTTTGGAGGACTGGTTAGAATGATCCTTTACATTTTGACGTGTTTGACGACTTAACTTTGACTCCCAAAGTGGAAGTATTTGGATGATGCTACTCGGGTAATTCCAGCCACATTTATTGTCATTTAGCAGGAATTCCTCCCAACGTATTCAGCGCTGCAGTCAGCACTAATGAGAAATATCTTGGGGATGGTATCAGCGCGGAGGGCTCTGCTGGCCAGAACAGAGCCTCTTCATTGTCTCCCAGTCTCAGAATCACTCCCCATGCTTGTGATTGTATAAACACAGCATCTGTTTGCCTGTCCACCCCCTACAGCCCAGGGTGCAGGGTGTATTGAATTCAGACAATGAGCCTCAGTTTGAAGAGTGGGAGTTCTGCATATTTATGCCATGATGTTTGAACCCCTGCAAATATGGACTTTTACCTGAAACCACATGTTCCTGGACAGCTTATTCACTTGAGGGGCCGCTCAAGAGTCGTCACACACGACTGCTGCCGCCGTTTCTGCTGCAAGTCAAGAGTTACGATTGAAACTCCAGGATCAGTGATGGAAAACTGATGACTTTGGGAGATGCATGATTTGATAGAAGCAGGAAAAGCGGAGAGCTGTGGAGTAATGCATAAACCTAACACTCGTGTCTTGTCTCATTCTCTTGAAAGGATTTTATCCATCACTTCAGGGTGCTGCTGCCGGAGGGCGCCAGCGCCAGCCGAGAGGGCATCCAGCAATGCCTGGGTCAGATAGACCTGTCGGCAGAGGGGTATCAAGTGGGAAAGACAAAGGTATTTATCCTGCCCTGTCCTCAGGCCCTTCATGATCTTCATGCTAGTGCACGAGTGCTGAAACATACAGACGCCATCATGAAAGTGCAACCTCGTTCAGATCTAAGATTTATATGTGAGGAAATGGTTTTAAAAGATCAGCTGGCCTTTGTTAGGCCTTAAAATGAGGTAAACGTCTCAGCTGAACAACAGATGAAATATTAGACTCTAGTACGACTGTTTTATTTATCAAACAGTAAGGCAAAAAGTCATCAAAGTATCTGTCTTTACATGTATACATCTGTCCAACTATACAGCTATTTATCTCCCCACACTGCGTCTGCATTTTAACTCGTTAAATACAGTAGATAATGACACACTGTGATATCAAGTGTGGTTGTTTTTATCTAATTCCACAGCCTGCTAAGAACCAGGTTAATTTTTATTATCATTAAAGCCTGAAACCTTATAAACAGAGGGCGCACTTTTCTTTATCATGTGACTTTATTGTGTGAGGAAAAACTTTTTCTGCTTGAGTGGAAGCTAAAAGGACTGCCTGGGTTACATTTATCCACATTAAGGTGACTTTTTACAGGAGAAACTGTGGTATTTATGGTATTGTTTAATGATAAAATAAAGCAGAGAGGCTATGATAGCAGAATTAATTTAAAACCTGGTGGGTTTTTGTTACTTTTTTAAATTCTTTTAAACTACAAGCTGTAAATAAAGTGGTAAACTGTTGTTTGGAATGACCTGGATTTACCTGAAGGCATCCCGACTTTAATGAGGCCGTAATGTGGACAGTTCCCTGCGTTGGGTGTGTGTATGTGTCCTGCCGGTCGGCTCCTGGGCAGCTGTCTATATAATTAGAGGATACCTGACATCCTCGTGAGCTTGTATCCAGCCAGGGATTTCTCACTTTAGTATGTGTTTGTGATTATTTTTTTTGTGGAATGTGGTCGTGTCTTCGCGTGGGCAGTCTCGCTCCCAATAACCGCTGCTGACCCCACGGCCGTCCCTCCCCGCAGGTGTTTCTGCGGGAAGCTGAGCGTCAGCAGCTGCAGGCCTCACTCCACAGGGAAGTCCTGCGACTCCTCGTCACGCTGCAGCGCCGCTTCAGAGCCCGCTTGGAGAGGAAGCAGTTTCTCAGGATGAGGGAGGCGGCGACATGCATCCAGGTAGAGCGCAGGGGTTTTCACCGTCACCCCTCTAATCATCTGTTCACTCTGTTTGTTTCTGTTGCTTCTGGTTTGGATCACGACTAACTCATTAGTCCTTGTTTACGTTTTTGTTTGGAGTCTGTGTTTGATTCTTGATGGTGCCGCACAGTTGGATCATCTTGTGTGTTTTGCATTGTTTTACTTACATTTGCAGTATTATTGTGGCAAAAATATAAGATGTACTTTCATCCATGTTGATCTATCCAAGAGCAATGAAAAACATAAACCCAATCAAATGAAAGTGCTGCAAAAGTACCAGTTCCTGCGTGTATTTCACCTTTGTCCAAATACAGCTCCAACACGTGAAATGGGGTTTTGACGTCTTGAGGTTCTTGTGGGCATAGCATTTAGTTTCCAGATTTGGGGCTGTTTTGACTCAATGACAGATCATCTGTTTCATCTGTTGGACATGTGCACGAATCAGTATTTATTTATTTTATTCAGCGTGGACTGGAGTAGCCCTGGCCTCCATGTGTTGAGTTGTCTCTCTGCTCCAGCGCACCCGAGTTAAACGACTTGAGTCACTGACAAACTCTGACGGCAACCTAATGAGGTGGCCGGTTCATTTTAATCAGGAGGATCAGAGCAGGAAAACGTCTAAGTCAATGAGTCATTTATATGACAGGATATTTTGAAATCTCATTTTCTGAGATGGAAAGAAAATACTTTTTTTCTGGTGGTGTAGAATGTTTATGGTGCTGCAGATGGAGCTCAATGTGTCTGACGGCAGGATATGACTGTTGTCATTAATTTGCTCATAATGACCTTATTGATTCTGAACTAACTTTTGAATTTCATAAGCGGCATAATTTCCACGTCCCCTTTTATTTAAGTCGTAATCAAAGCTGTTGGATCCATTTAGTAAATGGCAACGCTTTCCTTTAAAGGGATTGTGACATGAAAAACAAATTTTTCTTGATTTTTTGTGTTTTGTTGGGTGTCTTGACATCAATTACACCCAAAAAACAACGAACTTTCAACATTCAGTGTATTGTGTGCTTTCTGGGATTTTCTGCATAACTATGCAAAAACGGCGCATGTGGTTTGCTGGCGGGCCGTTACGTAACGGCCCGCTAAATCACCGCCCCCTCCACCCAGCTCCCTGCCTCCGCTCCTCTCCAGCGCACCATAAAGGCTGATTTATGGTTCCGCGTTACACCGACGCAGAGCCTACGGCGTAGGGTTACGCGGCGACGCGCACCGTACGCTGAACCCTACGGCGTAGGCTCTGCGTCGATTTAACGCGGAACCATAAATGAGGCTTAACAAGGAGCTGTTTAGAGCCTCTTTTGTTCAAATCACCGGAGGAAAACTGCTAAGAAGACCCGCGGCCACTGACTGGACTTAAGATAAGGGGACAGTGCTGCTTGCATGCCTTTATTTTTATGATTGTTTGCTGTGGTTCGCCGTGCTGCTTTTCCGTGCATGCTTCGCCTGTCGCTCCCGGCTCTCTCCGACGCCGCTGTGAGCGTATGGCTGGAGGAGGAGGAGGTTTGGAGGAGGAGCGGCGCAATGATTGACAGGAAAGGGGGGAAAGGAAGCGTTTTTCACGGCGCAAAAAAACACTGTAATAAAAAGCCAGGAATAGAGTACTAGAGTGAAGTTTTTCTTGTTACACTCTTTTAGACACATTTGAGGGATGTTGGCCAAGACTTTTAATAGTGTTAAAAGCATGTTAAAAATGATGTCACAATACCTTTAAATTATATGGAATAACAAGAGATATGGAAGAATTATTAATTTAAAACATTTACTTGGATGAATTAGTTACATTCTGTTACTTTAATCTTTTAATTTTTCGCCTGAAAATCTCACTGAAATGTCTAATAAAATTTTAAACTTGGAAAAATCCGGTTCACAGGGGAGATTATTGTCAAGTTTTGACTTTTCATAAAATTGTGAAAGTTTCTGACGTTAGCCGACTGTTGGAGTCGAGTGCAGCGGGTCACCGGGGGCGAGGCAAGTGGAGATATGACGTTTTTCTGGGATCAAATGGATTTACGAGGTTTAACAATAAGCCCATGTTAATGCTTTTCACTGGTCTGAAAAGAAATCACCTCACCGATGTAAAAAAAAAAAAAAAAGGTGAGCAGTGGCAATGAATTAATATAAAATACATGTTTTGATGTATTTATTATTATTTTGTCCACTGGCCATTGAGAATATATTCGGACTATATGAGATTCCATTTGTAAGCTGATTCACTTTATTGTCTTCTTTTAACAGATGATGCCTAAATTAATATTGCATCACACAAAAAGGAATAATGTTAATTCAAATTACAACTGTGGGAATTTTGATATTGACAAATTTAGAATAAACCCTGTTCACTTTTCTGAGCCAAACACATGAGGTGATATCGTAGTATCGAGTAAATGCCTTTATCATCATCTCCCTGCAGAAATGGTGGCGTTCTTACCAGTCACTGGAGGACCAGGAGGGTTACGACTGCAGCGTCCAGGAGGGGGCGGCGTTGTGCCTGCAGGCTCACTGGCGCGGCTACAGGGAGCGGCAGAGGCTCCGGCTGTGGAGGCAGGCTGCTCTGGTGCTGCAGAGAGCATGGAGGTTCTGGCTCCACCGCCGCTGCTCGGCAGCCCTGCTCATTCAGACCGCCTGGCGCTGCCACCGAGCCAGAGAGGCCTACCTGCATCTGTACGCCGCTGTGGTCCAGCTGCAGGGGGTTGGCAGGGGTTACCTCGCCAGGCAAAGGTAAGCTATACTGTTAGGGTTGCCACCTTTCAGAAATAGAAATAAGGGACGCCCTGATTTCAGCAGCGCAGGAGCCAAAAAAAAAGCCCTAAAACTTCTAAACTGAATAAAAATGTGTTTATTTTATATGAAAATGCTTTAATAGCATTGAACTTTCATGACTGTAGAGACAGACAACCATATAGCAACTGAAATAGCCTCCTATGCTACGTATGTCCACATCAGCCCAGATGTATAATAAAGCCTACAGGTGAAGAATATGGTGTAAAAGTTAATTTATTTCAATAATTCAACTAGAATATGGTGTAAAAGTTAATTTATTTCAATAATTCAACTAGAATATGGTGTAAAAGTTAACTTATTTCAATAATTCAACTAGAATATGGTGTAAAAGTTAATTTATTTCAATAATTCAACTAGAATATGGTGTAAAAGTTAATTTATTTCAATAATTCAACTAGAATATGGTGTAAAAGTTAACTTATTTCAATAATTCAACTAGAATATGGTGTAAAGGTTAACTTATTTCAATAATTCAACTAGAATATGGTGTAAAGGTTAATTTATTTCAATAATTCAACTAGAATATGGTGTAAAAATTAATGAAAATACGGGACAAATCGCGTCCCATATTAGTTCAATACGGGACGCAACATTTTTTTCTCAAATAAAGGACAATTCCGTATTTTACGGGACGGGTGGCAACCCTATATACTGTTAAACCTGTAATGATATAACATTACAGTTCCAGCAGAGAACTGAGACTACTCCCTAAAAATAGCTTCCAAGGGCAGTTGACTGCATGATTTTGCTAAAGCTTGTGGAAAAAGCAGATTAATCTTTGCACCCAGCTCCTGCAGTGTATTTGGGCTTTGTTCAGTGTGCAACCCGACTGGTAAGAGCATACATTACGCAAGCGATCCAAGCCAAAGCAGCTCTGCGGTCAGCTGAGCTGCTGAGAGCAGGACCCGGTGTATCAGACTCTCCGGTCCTAACCGGTAACTTCAGCTGCGTGAAAAGGCGAAAGGAATTGCTTCAGATAACAATGTAACTTGTTGATTTGCAGATTCAGGAAACGGAGAGAAAAGTGGCAGAGGGAGAAGGAGGAGCAGCAGCGGGAGAAGCTGCTGCGGCTACAGAATGGCCAGGTGAGACTGTCGCCCGGAGCGGAGGAGGAGGAGCCTGAGAGAATCATGGGCCTGGACCTCAGCACCTGGGAGGACCGCTCCTACGAGCAGCGAGAGCGGAGCCTGCACGGCCTCAGCAGCCACGCCGGCACGGCTCAGGAGGAAGGAGAAGAGCATGCTAGAACAAAAGAAGAAGCGGAGACCTCGGCCCCCACGTCCTCCGTGGTGGTGCGAGAGAGAGCCAGGACGGTGGAGGAGCCCAGCCAGAAAACCACCCGGGCCAAAAGAGAGAGCCGGCGGATGAGAGAGTTGGAGCAAGCCAAGTTCAGCCTGGAGCTCCTCAAGGTGCGGGCCAACAGCGGCGGAGCGTCGTCTCCCTCTGAGGAGCGGCGCTGGTCCCTGGAGTTCATGCCCCCGGGGAGCCCCCCCCTCCTGTCCCCCGAGGGCACTCCCGACAGCCAGAGCTCCAAGGGCAGCTTCGAGCTCCTCATGATGGACGACGAGCCCCCCAAGGCTGTAGAGGAGGTGATGGACAGTGAGGACACCTGCTCCCCCCCTCCCCCCGAGCCTCATGTGGACGGTGTTTCAACAAGCCCCAAGCCAGCTGAGCCACAGAAGATGGGCCTTTCTGATGCCGTGGCCCCCCAGAGGAGCCAGAGCCCGGCCACATCGGCTCTCCCGGTCGGCTTTACCCCCTCACATCCGCCCAAGATGGAGAACTCCCTCCCCACCTTCTACATCCCTGCTCGAGAGGCAGCAGCCTCCCACCATCCCGCTGAGGAGGGAGCCGTCTCTACAACCTCCACCTCTGTCACCAAGCCCCTCAAAGAGAGACGAGAGTCGGCCCGGCGGCCCATGGTGGTGGTGATCAGCATGCAGAAAGAAACGCCACTGAGTGAAGAGCTGAGTGGAACTATCCGTCCTCCTGCACCTCAGACGGGGCAGAGACCGTCTCCAGCTCTGCCGCCTCCAGGTTCCGTCCCTCTGCGTGACCAGGCCGTCATAGACAAACTGGTGCGGCTGAACGAGGAGAAGGAGGAGCGCCAGCGTAGTCAGCAGCAGCAGAACGAGAGGGAGATGATGGAGCAGATACGACAGCAGAAGGAAGTGCTGGAGAGGCAGCGCCTTTACTTCGCTCAGTACGAGAGAGACATGTTTGAGAAGCAGCGGGAAGAGGCTCTGCAGAGGATACAGCAGAGCCGGCAGGGCGGACAGGACTCCACTGCCAGCGAGCCCCTCAGACCCAGCTCCCAACTGTCCGAGAGGCCGGCGCGGCAGGCTCCTCACGGCAGAACGCTGTCGGACTCCACCCCGCCGCCGCAGGGCTCCCCCCCTGTGCACGGCCGCGGGGGCCCGCGCCTCCTCCGGCTGCCCCCTCCGCCGGCCTCCGCTCCCACGGAGAGGCGGCGGGATGGTCGGCCCGCCGAGGGCTGGGCGCCCAGACTCAAGCTGGAGTCCAGAGACGGAGGAGGAACCAGAGGGAGGACGGCCGCCAAGAAGCCGCCCGCTCATCAAGGCAGCACAGTTAGTATGACAGAAAAACCCACCAACATCTTCTTCTCTCCCAAGGACAAAGTGACATTTACAAAGTGAGTAGTAACCGGTCAGTGTTTTTTAACTGCCTGTCTGATTCTTATTTGTTACATCATATGTAAAAGTCAGTTTGGTGGTTTTTATTTACAGGCTTCATTTAATATAAATATTAAATAATGACACCGTGGAATATGATAAACAGATTCAAAGACATCACCATTTGCAGGCCGTCCTGTAAGTGTGGAGGCTCAGTTAATCCTGTTTGCTCTTCTTCAGCCTCTTGCTCGGTCAAATTCGTGCAAAACAAAAGGTCAAACTTTGATGTCTGTGACATCAAAGTTTGCACAAGTGATACACTTCTCACCAACAATGACCGTTAGTTATTTTGTGTGTTTTGCTGACAGCAAGGACGAGAGACTGCAACAGCTACATCTCACTCCCTAAAAGTAACCCAGTATTCCTTTGCATCACATTTAGACTAACATTTCCTCAGGACTATAATCAGATGGTTACATTTAGTTAGGCAGCAGTGACAGGCTACAGCTGCACATTCAGCAGGATAGTGATCCTTTTTTATTTTTTTTTAAATATTTTTGTCCCCGATTTATTTCCCATTTTATCACCCAATGCTCACCCAGGATGGTGATTTTTAAAGTGGATGAAACATTGTACAGATTGGATTTGTCAATTTTCCGAGCTTATTAGCTGACACATTTATTAGCCTTTTCCCCCAAAGGCTAAGCATGTGATACATCTACTTACGGGCAAAAATTATTAGTTGATATCGGCAATAATACTGATGATTTAGAAAAAGTATATTGGCCAAATACGTGTAAGATTAAAGAAAAATCAGCTGGATCTCATTAACGGCCAATCCGTACACATCTACCAGTTTTGTTTCAGCTCCCTAATGCAGCACATGTGTGTAAGTAAATTAAGTACATTTTATTTATATACGTAGCACCTTTCACAAACAACAGAATGTCACAAGGTTCTAAAAAAATAAATAAAACAACATCAATAATAACACAAACAAAACACTATAATAAAAGTAGAAATACGATAAAAACAAGACAACACCAATAAAAACTTCTAGAATAAAAGTACATAAAATCAACATGGTGGTCATAAAGCAACTCTCTCACTACTAATGTTTAAAAGCTTGGAGAAACGGGTGGGTTTAAGTTTGTTCTTAAAAACATCGATGGAGTCTGAGAACGTAGAGACAGCGGGTCCTTTGTCTTTTCAAGTCCGAGTGACTCGTTTTCAAGATCAGCTAATTTTTAAAAATGTATATGGGTACACAATAGTAGTTACAGTAGCTTTAGCGGACAAAATGAGTTCACCAGGTTTAGGAGAGATAATGGTTTAAAGGGAAAAGAAATCGTACCACGTTATCAGAAGCACAAATCATTAATACACAACGTCACCCCGGATAAATCTGTGTTCAGTTTGGTTGTGACACTTAGATGCTCAGTGTCACAATATCTCCCTCATCAATTATTTATCAAATTATTTATTGTAATAATAATGAATAATATTTGTGTTTCTTTCTTTGGCGTTGTCCAGCTGTAGTGGTGCAATGACAGATAATTTTGCTGCAGAGATGGCACTAGTTTTACCTGGACAGTGGAAGTACCATCAAACCATTTTTAAGTCTCCTCCTCGTGAAACTCTCCTCCTCGCATCTGGTCTTTGTACTGATATTTTCTTTCCTTTCTCTGTGCCTCAGTTTTGACGGTGACGCTAAAGAAACGCCTGCAGCTTCTCCCAGAGAAGGAGGTGCACCGACCTCGAAGTCCACTAAAGGAGCAAAATCCCGGGATGTAAGCACGCTCCACTTTGTTTTCTCAGCACCTTTATTCAGCATGTGTTTGCATATTCGTGAATGAATCTTGGCAGGATGTCCTAATCTTGCACTAAATGTAGGGCAGCTGACCAACATGAAGAACGAAATGCTGTGAAGATCTTCAACAGATCGTTACAAGCACTTTTTTAAAACATGCTGTTATCACCTCTGGTAAACTCCAGGTTGGCAGATTGGGCCAAAAAAAGAAAGCCAGAATGGCACGGACCCGCTCCGACTTCCTCACCCGCGCCCCTAGCCACTCGGTTGGGGGTGATTCAGACGAGGATGACTATGATGGCGACAGCCTCCTCAGCCCCCGTCATTACACTCTCCCCCTCTCCAAACAGAACTCCACGGAGGCAGGCTTAAGAGAGGCCTGTTTCAGTGACTCAGACATGGTAACAGGCCCATCCACGCCACCAGTGGCCCTCTTTACTTTGTAAAAGCGTGCCTTCTCTTTGACATTTCTAACCCACTCGGCAGAGAGAGCCTTGGTCTGCATCTCACCTCTGACTCAAACTGAGCTTCAACAGATTTCTCATTTCTAAAACAGTAGCGTGACTCTTCTTAGGAGTGGAAGACATTTCAAAGGCATTATTTTAACCTGCTGAAACAGTGTTGTGCACTTAAGAATAAAAAAAAACTACCCTTGCATTATTTGTACTAATAATGTTAGTTTGGGTCCTTGAAGACTTCAATTTAAGGATGTAACAGATTAAATACAAGAACTCTCCAGAAGTCAGTGCCAACAGTTTAAAGTTACATATCATCACGCAGGACATTATTTGAAATGTATTTTCCCCTGAAAACATTAAACCGTTAACATAGTTGCTTTTCTAACAATATTTTGCTTCTCTTTTATTAACAGCTTGGATTTTGTTTTTTTGTTTTTCATTTATCCTTGGTCATTTCCTGTTTAATCAGAACAATAGTGCATGTCACTTGGTTATACTTCCTCCTCTTGCACCTTCGTGCAAGTCGTTAGTGAAACTTTGAAAATACTTCAAAGGGGAGCTAATATATATATATTTTACTAATCAAAAAAACTTCCTGTCTTTTCTTCTGAAACTTGATTTATTGACATATTTCTTTGTTGTGTAACCGCTCTGTAATCTGGGTTCTTGCACTCGCAGTGACCAGAAGAGTGATAAGTGATGGGACGGTGCCATCTGCTGGCTCAAATATGTCCTCAGATCAAAGCGTCTGAAGTGTTAGTTTTCCATTTGCCCTGCATTTTAAAGAGTTATTTGACTTTCCCTCGTTTCAGCCTGCGAGCTCTGAGCAGCAAAAGAAGTTGCACAAAGCCATGTCTTCAGGAGATCTGGGCAAAGTGGACTCGCTGCGCAAGAATTCCCAAGATGGAAGGTTTGTTACAGAGCTGGAATAGTTTTACCGAGACTCTTTCCTTCACGTCTTGTCCCTGTGTAAAAACACTTTCTTCACAAATGTTTTGCTTTAAATGTCGCCGACCAGGGTCCGTGGCAAGATGCGTTTCTGGGGCAAAACCAAGTACGGGGAGAAGAAGACGTCCCGAGAAAAGCTGATCTGTGGGGGTGACTCCCTGGACGGGGACTATGGAGACACCGGGCCGTTGCTGGGAGACGGTGAGAGATCAATGTGAAATGCTCTTGTGGATGTGTTTACTTTTCAGCTGCTGAAATGGTTTAAAAGTTTACATCTGCCTTCCGAACGTCTCATCCACGGGGATCATCTTTCACCCCGCAGGTCAGGAAAACATGTCGCCACCGTGCAGCCCAGAGCCGACGCTGGACAGAGGCTTCAGAGACCTGAAGGAGAACAAGGACCCGTCTCCAAAGGTGAAGCGGCGGCGGAGTGTGAAGATCAGCAACGTGGCCCTGGAACCTGCTCAGTGGCAGAACGACGCGCTGCAGATCCTCACCTGCACCAACGACTACAGGAGCATGAACGACTTCCTCATGAAGAAGGTACGACCCAAACCATCTCTCTTCTTCACCTGGTGCATTCAATCCCAGATTGAAAAAAGCTGGGATAAATATGAAAAAATGCATGTTAAAATAAAATGTAGACGTTTTATCTCTTTACAAACGGCATGAACCGAAGTTAACTGATGTTTTTTTTTTCTTTTGAATTTAATGTGATATTAATATTGGGACATTTTTACATTTAAGACTTTTGAACACCTTCAAAAACAGGTAATCATAGCATAAAACCAAAAACTTGAGACATTTGGGAGCAGTGTAGGGTAGGAAAGGACTGAAAGGAATGTGCATAAAATCATTAAACCAGTCAAGGAATCTGTAGCGGTTCAGTGTGTGAAGGGCAAGGGCACACGGCTGAGCTGGACGCTGCAATCTCCGATCCCCCAGGCCGCCCTGTCACTCATCCATAGCTGCAGGACAAGAGGTCACGCAGTAAAACCTTCGACGATCACTACAGTACCAAGCTACAGTCACAAACGCCAATTAAATCTTAACTGCGTGACAGAGAAGCGTTATGATAACCTTGTGCAGAGGTGGTGTTTGCATGTGATGTCTGGAAGGCATCTGAGAAGGACAGTCACCCCCTGAAGATGTTCGTAGACAAGACTGCACTGGTGTTCCAGATCTTTTTGTAAAGAATCTGTCCAGAGGAGCGTCCACACTGTTATCAGCAGCTAGACCGTGGGCCAGGTCCTGGGATGGTTTAGGGTTGTGTCAGTGTTCTTGGCAGAGGTCATTACAGCATCTCTTGCAGCAGAATGAATGCAGGAAAGTGGATTGGGATTTAAGAGCAACATATGGTGCCTTCAAAATGACGTCTTCTCCTGGGACATCCGTGCCTTTCTCCACAAGACGATAACAAACCACACGGTCCACAGATTAGAATAAGAGGGTGCCGGTCCTGCCTGCAGCGCTGACCTGCAGTCCTGAGCATGTGTGAAGAAGTTTGAAATGGAAAGTTCAATAATGAATATGCACAATTGCACACTTCGCACTGTTTGTTGGAAGAGTGAGAATAGTAGCAATGCTTCATTGCCTGATATCCCCAGGGTCAGAATTAAAATATGTGAACAAGTGATACAAAGCTGCCAATTAAAAATCAATAAATAATCTTGAGTCAGTGATTCTCAACTGTTGGGTCAGGACCCAGAAGTGGGTCACAGACCCCGGGCCCTGTGCCTCAGATGATGGTAAAATTCTCAGGTAAACCTACATAAGTGTCAGCCTTTTTGGATATTCCCTTTTTTATGTATTTGCAGGAAAAAAACACCAGAGTCTCTTAAAAGTGGCTGTTGAGATATTTTGATGGTCACATCAGCTTTCTGTTTGAAGCTTTATTAATGACTGAATAACTTCACTCCTACTGTAGTCGTGCATTTAATTAGTGGATGCTCAGCTAAAGCCATATATTCTGGGAAATATTTTTCATTTGCACTTTTTAATTTCACGTTTGTACGTGAAAACACTGTTATTTCTCTACAATCTGAGGCTTAAGCTACACTACCTTTTCAATGAATTTGAGGACTAGAAAAATTGTCTTTGATTTGGGTCCCGGCTTGTAATGAAGAAGGAATGAAGCCGGACCAGTTGAGAACCACAGCTCCACACTGCAAAAAAATAAGGGCCAAAGTAAATTGATGAAGCACATCATCCTGTGGTTTTATTAATTGGAGTTGTACAAATAAAATGTATCAGTTTCCAGGTGAACTTTAGCATCTAATAATGTCCCTTTTTTAATGTGATTGTTGCATCATATTAGATCGGCGACTTGGACACAGAGGACAGTAAGAAGGACACCATGGTGGACGTTGTGTTTAAAAAAGCTCTTAAAGAGTTCCGTCTCAACATCTTCAACTCCTACTCCACGGCGCTCGCGGTAAGTCCTGCTCACGCCCTACATGGCCATTCATACCTGAAAAACATTGGAGGGTTATTAGGAATTATTGGACACTCCAAATTTGAGTCAATTGACCGGAGCTTGTGGTGCATAAAGAAGTAGTTTGAGTGTCCCTCTATGGCCTCTCCCTGTGACCCTGTTGTCTTTCCCTCCAGATGGATGATGGGAAGAGTATCCGCTACAAAGACCTTTACGCTCTGTTTGAGCACATCTTGGAGAAGACCATGCGACAGGAGCAGCGGGACTGGAGGGAGTCTCCTGTGAGAGTGTGGGTCAACACATTTAAAGTCTTCCTGGATGAGTTCATGACCGAGTACAAACCTATGGACAGTACGCTCAGCAAGGTAAACGTCGGGTTTCAAAGCTGTAAACAGATGTTTGAACTACGTTTTGTGTTAACGTTGAATAAAATGAGCACTTATTCATGTGGCTTTCATCACATGCTGGACTTGCATCAGATTTTGTGAATCTTAGACATTGTGTTGATGTATATAAAGATCCTGTGAGGAAAAGGAAAATACATATTATTCTGATTTGTCCCTTTTTCTTTTTCTTTTAATCTTACTTCAGCCGCTCCCGAAACCTGAACGTAAAAAGCGAAGGAAAAAGGACACCGACATCGTAGGTTCCTTCATTGTCATCAGTACTGAGCACATGATGCTGAAAAGAACAGATACAATACTTTGCTTTATTATCCTGTCTTCTCTGGCATTTTGGAGAAGAGAGAAGTTTAAAAAAAGACGTGTACAGGCTGAGAAAAGAAAGAAAAACATACAGTTGGTGTGAGTGTGAAGGGAAGTGCGTGTCACCTCATGCTGTGCTTCTCTCCACAGGTGGAGGAGCATAATGGACACATCTTCAAGTCCACCCAGTACAGCATCCCCACATACTGTGAATACTGCTCTTCTCTCATCTGGATGATGGATCGAGCCTGTGTGTGCAAATGTAAGCTCAAGAAATGCGCAAGAAAAAAACTATCCCTATATGTATATCCTGTTTTGGATAATCTTAGATGAAAAATTAATCAGGACAAAAAAGAATCACATGAGAAGTCAATTTAAGTTATTTAGTAACAAAAGACATGGCTGGTTATACTTCTGTTCAAGATTGGGACTTAGGTTGAAGGTCTGAAATTTAAAGGAAAGATATTAAGCTCATGTTTTTAAAGGTTGACACAAAATATTAAGGTCTTCATGAAACGTCTTGTTTCGGTTAAAATACCACTTAATTACAGTACAACAGTACAGAACAGTACAGTACTCTTTCAACTGTTTTTCGCTGCTCTGTTCATAACGTCTGGTTTTTATCTTCATCATTCTCCGCCTTTTTTAGTTCAGAAGTACATTTAAATGTGGAAATTGTATTATTCCAGTCCAATGTGGGTCTGTGATGTCACAGTTGTCTGTAAATCTGACCGACTTACACAATGACTTATTTTTAAATTAGGTCGCCCCAAAAAAAGGGACATGGTTTTGTTACTTGAGATTTTGAGGCGGTACTCACAACAAACACACACAAAACTATCAAGCAGTGGCGGCTGGTCAGTAGAGGGCGCTAGAGCACCGCCCCCATCAAATCAAGAGATATAAAATAAAAAACATGTAAGATGCAAATCATTATTAAAAGAAGGTGTTATTTCGGTGTTAAGGTGTTATTAAATGTTTAGATATTTATTTGGTTCCAAAATGTTTTTATTTTTTAATTTTATTTACTTCTGGAAGTAAGGGGCGCCGGTCAAACAGAATCCAGTGTAAGCTCTCGAACATTTGATAAGCAGGTGACCTGAAGATCTCTTTTAATTGGTTTAAATTAGATTCGTAAAGGGACGTGTGCGTCCCAGAAACTCAGTTATCAGCAACGAATCAGCGATCAGTATCGTGACGTACTCGTATGTTGTTTTTTTTTTATTTAATGTGATTGGACAATTCATTCCCCGTCTTTTTTAGAAAATCATACTGAACTACACAAACCAGATTTTTGTGTTTGTTTTGAAATAGGTTAAATAACACTTGCTTTTGAAATATTTGTTGATCAAATATCAAATAATATAAATTTCAGACAGTACAATGGAAATTTTAATGCTTTTCTTCTCTCTAATGTGTAAAAATAAACTGAACCCAAACCAGGAAAAAAATATATATAAAAAACAGTGGACTTGATGAAATGTTAAACCCCTACTTTATGTTCAGTTTTCTTTTTCCCATGCAGCATAACTGAACTGCATCACTATAACTTACCCCCCCCCAAAAAAAGATTTTTGCACCAGCCGCCACTTCTATCAAGCCCAGAAAAAAAGGATTTTCCTAATATATGTCCCCTTTAGCAAACATTTCATGTTGTAATGTCATGATCAGCTTGGAAAAAGAGGAAAACCCTGTGATGAGAACATTGTGATTCCTGAGCAAAACCGCTGAACTCCATGCTGCTCCTGATGTGTTCATTGGTGTGTGACATGGTGTTCAGACACAAATTGTATTTTTTGACAATTTGCAACTCAGTGGGAGAAAGAAAATGTGACCACTCAATCAGACCTTTAAATACAATTCAAATAACGCCCCCCACCATTCACACTGATTTGCACTAAACTGGATCATTCATACCTTCTCCTTCATCATCACCATCATCATCATGCTGCTGGCTCCTGAATTGTCCCTGTTTCTCCTTTCTCGTATCCAAACTGTTCACAAGAGCAGCAGGACTTGCTGACAAAGCTGTTGGCTCACATCCTGGAGCTGCACCTCTGAACATGTCCGCTTCTTTTGCCCGATGCCACTTCGGCTATACTGAGTACATTAATCACTTCCAATTTACTTCTGTAGATGCTTCCTTTTGCGGAGCATTTACATTTTTTTTATAGTAGATGACTGCATCCCGTACAGTACCACTAATGTGTCGTAAAACTGACCTATCAGTAAGTCCCGCCCCTCCTTAGTTACTGTTGCTAACGGAGTCAATCTACCGGCACTGCTTACAGTTTTATAGTAACTGTATGGAAACCTTGTCCCAAGATGTTTCTAACAAATATTAGACAAAAAAGGGCCACCTTTTGTTGCGGAGCATTCAAATGAGACTTGTCATAGAGGGGTATGTACAACATCTAACAATAGTTCCAGTTGGTACTAAGGTTAAACTGGAGGCCAGGGTTTTGGAGATCACAGTGGAAGGAGGAGAAGCCTCAGTTCATGGTCCTGATGATGGCGTAAGATGAATGAAACCGTCTTTCAGTGTTTGTACTAAGGAGCTGAAAGCTTCCCATGTCCCAGCTCTGGTCCCTGCGTAACCGACGCTCAACATCCATTGGCTCATTTGCATTCAAGGGGAGGAGCTTACCTACAGAGCAGCAACCCATCAGCAGTTCCGCGTTGATGTTGTCGTTCCAGTTTCCTGCCGTCTCTCCTTCCAAATATGCCGTCTTCCTGAATGCGTGCTCTGATGGATTGTGTTGCTTGTATGCGTCAGTGATAAGTCGTTATTTACATTATATAATCTGGTGATTACACAATTAACACCCTGCTTTGTTTTAGAGTCGCAACATTTTGAAGGATTGCTGTTTCTCTACCCGACTTCAAGCCACGAGCACCGCTGCGTTAAATTAGCAGCTTCTCTTCTGTCTGTGACTGAAAAGAGCACTGCAAAGATGAAGGAGAGGAATAAAAAGTTTTATCTACTAAGAATGCTGCGTTTAAATGCACGTGTGAATGAGGCTTGTTGTGTAAAAGCGCTTGACGTTTTCAACACGATTGGAAAAGCTCCAGGTAAATGATGTCCCTTTACCGCCTACGGTGGAAAAACCTCTTTTTCTTGCCACCTCTTTGTGATCACTAGCACACAGGAACAGTGAGATTCACGTGAGCTTGCGCGCACCATTTCTGTGGCTGACCCGTGTTTGGCCCGGCCTCAGGGATCCGGGCCCGCCCCCTCTCCCTACTCAGCCCTAATCAGATTGTTTTCAACTGGACTCATGGGGTCTGCGGCTCCTTCCTTCCAGCGACTTCTCCGCACAGTTTGTTCTTTATTCACTCAGGATGTTTTGCTCTCGCCGGCCAACGCAACTTTGGTCCCTCAGACCATAACAGTCTATTTTTTTTTTGTTTTGTTTTGCTTTTGTCCCAAATTGTTGTGAATAATGAAGAGGCACTGCCTTTCTGTGGATAATGGAAATCACCTTCTTGATCTCTCTGGCTGTGTTCATCCAGTGTGCCGGTACGCCTGCCACAGGAAGTGCTGCCAGAAGACGACCACCAGATGCAGTAAGATGGTGAGTGATACCTGCACCAGGAATCCTTCTTAAAAGACAAACAATCATCAGCCTGAGATCGTGTTCTGCATTTCTAAAGCGCACGTGTATTTAAATATTGTATTACGGATGTGTTTTTGTTTATGAGCAGTTCGATCCGGAGCTTTCCTCGAGGCAGTTTGGAGTGGACGTTTCTCGCCTGACTAACGAGGAGAGGACGGTTCCCCTGGTGGTGGAGAAGCTCATCAACTACATCGAGATGCACGGCCTCTACACCGAAGGAATTTACAGAAAGTCTGGCTCCACTAACAAAATTAAGGAGCTGAAGCTGGGGCTGGACACAGGTACGTTTGGCTGGTGGGTTTTTAGGGGGGGGGGGGATTACATGTGGCTGCTCAGTGGTGTGACGTCTCTCTGCGCTCTCCGCGACCACAGATGTGGACAGCATGAATCTGGACGACTACAACATCCACGTCATCGCGAGCGTCTTCAAGCAGTGGCTGAGAGACCTGCCGAACCCGCTGCTGACGTTTGAGCTGTATGAGGAGTTCATACGTGCCATGGGTAAGTCGTCAGCACCAACATCTCTGCACACGCTAACGCTTCAGGTGCAGCATGATAAGGCGATGCTCTTGTGTGAATACCTCCTCAGCTCTGCAGGATAAGAAGGAGATGATCAGGGGGGTGTATTCAGTTATCGACCAGCTCAGCAGAACTCACCTGAACACTCTGGAGCGCCTCATATTTCATCTCGTCAGGTAGAGAATAGAGTTTGCATTTGTTGTTGTTTCAGGAGAAATGTTAAAACTATTACGTTTACCCCCCGATAGACTAGTCTAACGACGAACTGTGCTTTTAGGATTGCCTTGCAAGAGGACACCAACCGTATGTCAGCTAATGCCTTGGCCATCGTGTTTGCCCCCTGTATCCTCCGCTGCCCCGACACCATCGACCCGCTGCAGAGCGTCCAGGACATCAGCAAGACCACCGCGTAAGAACAAACCTGCTTTGTTTTTACCTAAAACAATGGAAAATGTTTGTGTGTGTGCTGTTGGGGGTCATTTCTGTGGCACGACTAAGAAGAAATGAAATGAAGCTATTTCACGTGAGAACAATAACTGCCTTTTTCTTAATTCAGTTTAGCAGATTTGTCGAGCAGGGCGACAGTTTGGCAGCTTTGAGCAGAGCGTGCAGACCGGCCACAGCAGCCTTCTCAAGCTCAACGATAACATGATATTAATTTAGAATCAAATATACTGTTTAATTTACTGTTTACTGTGTTGCAGCTTTACTAAACCAGTGGTGGGTGCAGTGATGCCATGAGCACATGAGTTTATTTTGGACATAAGCAACCAGGCTGCTAGGCTCGTGTTGGGTTGTGATTTTTGGTGACTCAATATGAGCTTTCATGAATGTCCTGTCGTGATTTTGAAGAGTTTTTTTTGTCTGTTATGTGCCTGCAGGTGTGTAGAGCTTATCATCTGTGAACAGATGAATAAATACAAAGTGCGACTAAAGGACATCAGCACTCTGGAGTTTGCTGAGAATAAGGCCAAATGCAAACTGACCCTCATTCGACGGTCGATGGTAAGATCAAACACTTCTACCCAACTCAATCCTCCTCGGTTATGATTTCCTCCTTTACTAGCAACTTCTTCTCCCCTTCTCAGTCTCCTCCTTTCCGTGTATTGTCCTTTACCGCATGGCTCACGCTGCAGATCGTCGTCGTCGGGATCAGCGCTCGCTCTCTGACCCGCAGACGTTCATTTCTGTCTCCTCCATTCACAAAGTCATGGCATCACTTTTAGTTTGCTTGACTATATTCTGCAACCGTCTCTTGTAGATGAAATTAAGGACATTATGCAATTATGTAGTCACCTCTGATTAGATTTACTGAATGCTATGTGGAGCATGGAACATACAAAGCAAATAACAAAGAGCTCAGATCAGTTTCTTGCTCTCATAAGACATCTAAAAGGAGAAGTGGGACAGGATTTCATTTCTGTCTCTACTTTTCTCTGGAAAACTGAGAACAGAAACCACTACATTCTTCCTTTTAATTCGTATCAATCTTTCATAATGCTTTCTCCCACAAATGGGAATATTTACAATATCAGCTCAGTTGTGTAAAGAGATTAAGGCAGCAGTTTATTACCTGTTGTTTCACATTTTAGATCTTGCTTTTCTGATTTTTTTTCTCTTGTCACTTTGTCTCAAAGCAACTAAAAGCAGCTACAAAGGTAAAGTCGGTGCGTCATTGTGCTGTATCGATCATGTTTGATCAGTGGTGCTGTCATGTGCTTCAGTCTCTGCGTGTTGGACTGCTGTTTCGTGCTTATTTTAGGTGTAGATCAGTTGCTGTTTTATTAAGAGAACAATACTCTTTGCTCCTCAGGGAAAAGGCCAAGTACAGCGATTAAGCTACCACACACCTTCGCCGCCGGTCAGTCCTCGACTGACATCTGTGGCTGACGCTGGGAAAGAAGAGAGCAGCGGCGAGGAAGGGGCCGAGTCCTGCGACATGTCTGAGCACCAGCAGGCCGCCATGCAGCAGGAGGAGAGAGTCCTGACGGAGCAGATTGAACACTTACAAAAAGAAAAGTACGTAAACTGTTGCATTGCCTGTTAAGTATCGGATAGAGAGGGCTTTGTGTTTCCTCAGCGGGCTTGCTGATGCGGTTAATGTTTTCCTTTGACAGAGAGGAGCTGACTTTCGAGATGCTGACGCTGGAGCCGCGAGCTTCAGATGACGAAACGCTGGAGTCCGAGGCTTCTATCGGTACAGCGGACAGCTCTGAAAACCTCAACATGGACTCTGAGGAAACCATCTCCGACTTCTCTGGTATGTCATCAAAAATAGTTTTTTTTTTTTTTTTTTTTTTTTTTTTTTAATTGATCTTTTTAGAAAAAAAACAACATACAATGACAACATGGACACAAATAATCAAAAATACAAATTATGCATTATACATTGTCCCTTTTTTTTTTTTTTTAATAAACACACAGAACTAAGAACAGAGTCTCTGTAGAGTTAAATAAAAAATAAACAGATGAGCAACAAATGAACAATGGAGGAGAGTAATGGATGAGCAAATGCGGCATACAAAAACAAATGCAGTGATAAATGCAAATGCCCATCACTAATATCCCATTAAATGGAAATAATAAAAAAAAGCATAAAATGCAGCATAAATAACAATAATCAAAACAAATAAATAAATGAAAGAAATGAAAAGAAAATTAAGGTGAGGGGGAGGGATCAGTCGGTGGGTAGAGTCTTCAATGAGTTAAAATAATCTACGAAAGATTGCCATTTGTCATCAAAAATAGTTTGCTGTAATCATGGTGACCAGAAAAGATGAAAAGTGACACGCTGGTGTTTCTCGTTTCAGACAGAGGTCTAGTGCTGACTTCCCCGTGGCCGCGCAGATCGGACGGAAAAGGCCCCGGACAGCGCTCTCACCGCAGGCAGCCCGACTCTCTGGACTCCGTAGACTCTTGTTCCACCGCCTCCTCCTTCTCCTCCGCCTCACACTTCAACCCCTCCTCTGCCGCCACCACCCGGCGGTTTCGTTTCCACTCCAAGTCTCCCGCCCCGGGCTCCGGTCCGGCCCCGTCTCAGTCCCAGGCTCAGAACGCGTCCCAGACCTCCCGATCCGACAGCCTGGACGGCGGCCCTGCGGGAGAGCAGGAGGCCACGTGTGACGAGAGGCCCCAGTTCTCCAGCCGTGGCACCTACAACCCCGAGAAGGGCAAGCAGAAGCTGAAAGGGTCCAGGTATTCGACGCAGAAGCACTCGAGACCGGGCGGCAGCCACGGCAGGGACCCTCCAGACATACCGCAGCCCCTGGTGCTGTACGGCAGTAATGAGTTCATGGTATGAAGGACACTGGGACACCAAAGCACTCCCTGTCCAGCTCCCAGGCCAAGCATATACATTCTCGGCGAGCGGTGACGTAAAGGCAACTGATCTCCAATCCTCAAAGCACTCCTGCTTTGCCTTTTTTTTTTTTGGTCTTTTTGTTGAGGCCTGTGTTGTGGGAGAGAAAACGTGCCCCTAAGTGCTGCGTCCCCCGACAGAGGGACAGGAATCAGTGGTAGAGCCCCCCCCCCGACCCCCCCAGTTGTGGACATAACTGCTACCATGCTCTCACAGTGCCTTGGCAGCTCTTCCCTCAGCACCAAGAGGACACACACAGCGCAGGAGGACGGAGAAAAGGGAATGTTGGGATATGCCGAAGACCACTCAGCATCAGGGAATGTTACAGAGCCGGAAAGCTAAAGCAGTGAACTGCGGTGAACGGGAGAGAAAACCAGGCACCACAGGGCTCACGGAGAATCCAGTGGACTTAAAGCTCAGATTTATTAGCTGCTTTATAAGTTTACAGTTCATAACAATCAGTGTAAGCAGTGGATGCTCTGTTATTACGAAATATTTTTCCCTTATTTAATAAATTTTAATGTCACAGAAATTCTTTATAGCATATAATATACAAGTATAAATACTGTACAAAGACGGAACACCAGCCTCTTGCTGGGTAGTTGAAGTCAAATATTTATCTTTTTTTTTTTTTTTTTTTTTCTTGGGAGCATCTGGACGCAGATGTTCAGAGACTCGGGCAGTGGATTTGTGTGTGTGCATGTGCCGAGAGCCCATGCGTGCTTGTATGTATGTGTGTGAAAGAGAAAACCACTTCATTTGTTCAAGTTTGTGCTGCTTTTTTTTTTTTCTTTTTTTTTTCTTTTTTTCCCCCTCACAAGGGAGATACCACCGTCAAAGGGACCAAGTCAGCTGGTGAGTGTTCCAGCCAAGGGGATCCCAGCTCTCTAAGAATGTCAGAACGTGTAACAGGTTCCTGCATTCACTGCTCGACAGCCATACAACACTACATTTCACTGTGATGTATGGTACAGTGCATACGTACAGCGTAGCGGAAAAATGCCATTCTGTTCTTGAAATCTGTTGTTGCCCACCCGCTCCCAAAGCCACCCCTCCTCCCCCGAAATGTTTGCTCAATACAGACCAAGCAAGACTATAAAAAAAACATCTTGTCTTCTGTCGTTATTCACGAGTCTACAGTTAGGATTTTACTTTAGGTGTTGTGAAAGTAGATACGCTGGGACAAATGTATAGGTGATCACCAAAATGATCACTGAAATAACTTAAAACTGACAAAAGTAATAATGATGCACTGAAAATCAGATGCTGCTTTTGAATTGTGGCTCAACTGTATCATTTAAAGAAACAAACTAATAATGAAAATGGCCTGGGAAAATTAGTTGGTGCTGCTTGAAAAGATGTAAAATAATTTGATAATGAGTGTGTCCTGTAACTAACATCACAAGTGTCTTCAATCTTCAGTCAATCTTGACTGTTTAAAGGAGAAAAGAAATGTCATCAGTCTGCTGTTTGGTGTCATGGTGTTTACCACACTGCACATGGGCCAGGGAAAGAAAAGCAGAGAGTTGTCTGAGGAGAAAAGAGAGACATTTATAACCAAACATGTTACAGGTAAAGGCTAGAAGAGCAACTCCCAGCAGCCTGATGTTCCTGTGGCTGCAGATGCTAATTTAATTCAGAAGTTCAGGCCTTACGGGACAGAACAGGAAAACGGGTGACTAATTGAAGAGACTGATGCTGCATCAGTGTCGGATCACACCAGCTGTCACTGTGTGAACCGGAGTGGACGAATGAAGAGGACTTAACAGTGTTTCTGGTTAGTTACTGCCATCTGTGATCTACCATGAGTCGTGTATCATTACATAGTTTGTATGAGACAAACAGAGTAGAAATAATGTTACTTCTCTTACATTCATAGCCACTATTCAATTCACATGGACTTTGGTGCTGTTAGCTGGAACATTACTGAGGGTCATTTTAGCAAACTGTTTTGTACCTGACTGTTGTGACTCTTTACTGCTTGTAATGCTTTTTCACTGCAGAAGTGCATTTACCAGCATGCTATAATTCAGCGGTCATTTATTTGTCACATAAGAGGTCACCAGTAAAACAATATAAGAAAAAGGGTTTGAAGAAGCCCTTTTAATATACTGTAGATACATCCTGTATTTAATGTGGTGTCAGTTACTTCAGCTCATCAAGAGATACATTGCTATCGCTTGTTTCTTTTTATTGATTTTAAAATATGAACGAGAACCAATCTGACAAAAGAAGATAAACTCCTTCCCAAATCTAATGCTGCAAGAAAAAAAGAAAAGAAAACTGCTGTACATACTATGAGTTTGTAGACCATCACTGTCTTATAAAAGTTCGAAATTTGGTCAAAGAGTGCAGTGCTGTCCGTGTGTCCTATCATGTTTGAGGATTTTGTTGCAAATCATGGGTTTTTTCCCACAGTAGAAATCTGTGTGATCCACGTGGAGGCCGTGGGGACCTGTGGAGCAGACTATCTTAATAACATACATTTATTTGTGAGAAAGAAGAAAACTTGGCATGCTTTTTAAGCATGTGGAAGGAAAACTAGTGAGGTAAATGATTAAATAAAATGAAGGTGACATTGGAAATAATGTTTAAACCTTGGTTTTAAAAACATGCTGCTTCTTTTCATGATACTTTTACCACTTTGATGGATGTGCCAGTTAACTAACTATATCCTTTTTCTCTGTCGCCATCCATCCATCCATTCATCCACCCATTTTCACCCGGTTGATCCGTTCCCGGGTCGCGGGGGCAGCAGTCTCAGCAGAGATGCCCAGACTTCCTTCACCCCAGACACTTCCTCCAGCTCTTCTGAGGGGAGTCCGTGGCGTTCCCAGCCGAGAAAAATAGTCTCTCCAGCGTGTCCTGGGTCTTCCCCGGGGTCTCCTCCCGGAGGGACATGCCTGGAACACCTCCCTAGGGAGGAGGGACATGCCTGGAACACCTCCCTAGGGAGGAGGGACATGCCTGGAACACCTCCCTAGGGAGGAGGGACATGCCTGGAACACCTCCCTAGGGAGGAGGGACATGCCTGGAACACCTCCCTAGGGAGGAGGGACATGCCTGGAACACCTCCCTAGGGAGGAGGGACATGCCTGGAACACCTCCCTAGGGAGGCGTCCATCTTTCCCTCACTCGTGAACAAGACCCCGAGATACTTGAACTCCTCCACCTGAGGCAGGACTTCTCCACCTACCCGGAGAAGGCACGCTACCCTTTCCCGGTGGAGAACCATGGCTTCTGATTTGGAGGTGCTGATTCTCATCCCCGTTTCAGACTCAAACCGCCCCAGCACATGCTGAAGGTCCTGGCCTGATGAAGCCAACAGGACAACATCATCCGCAAAAAACAGAGATGAAATCCTGTGGTTCCCAAACCGGATCCCCTCCGGCCCCTGGCTACGCCTAGAAATCCTGTCCATAAAAATTATGAACAGGACCGGTGACAAAGGGCAGCCCTGCCGGAGTCCAACATGCACCGGGAACAAGTCTGACTTACTGACGATAATGCAAACCGACTTCCTGCTCTGGATGTACAGGAACTGACCAGCCCTTAGCAGAGGGGCCCCGGACCTCATACTCGCAGAGCGCCCCCCACAGAATACCATGAGGGACGCAGTCTGCCCTCTCCATCTCTACAAAGCATGTGTGGACTGTTTTGGCAAACTCCCATAAACCCTTGAGTGCCCTGTGAAGGGCATAGAGCTGGTCCAGTTTCCCATGACCAGGACGAAAACGCATTGTTCCTCCTGAAACCGAGGTTCGACTATCGGACGAATTCTCTCCAGTACCCTGGCGTAGACTTTCCCTGGAGGCTGAGAAGTGTCTTTTTCTCTGTCACTAGCCTTTACATTTTTTTTTTGTTGAACCCAGAATTGAAATGTAAATTTGGGGTAATCATTCCCATAAATAACCAAATAAAAAATGATTTTAATCTAACCATTGGAATGCCTCCCTAAGTGTAAGAGGTGCATTTGCTTTGGTTCTGATTCTGTAGAGTAAAGTATAATTTAAAAATATCAATTTCTATTTTGAGTTGCCAACAACAATGAAATACACGATAAGATTTGCTTTAATTAGAGAACGTTTGAAAGGTTATCAGTCAAGTTGTAGGTGCTGATCATAAATAATTTGTCAATAAACAGGAGCAAAATGCCTGGCAAACAATACGACATAGTTTGCTGAAAGAGATTACTGTCTTCAATCTGGCCTATCAATTGAGATTCCGTTTTTTTCCTCAGCACGTTATGATCTTCAATATTCCGACAGCACCTGAAGGCAACTTGCTGACAAATTTAGGATTTAAGTGCGGTTGTACGACGGAGTATTAGGACCAAACTAAGACAAAAAAAAAGGAAATTACGAAAATAAAGTCGTAAAATTACGTCATAATCATAATGTTGCGAGAATAAAGTCTTAATATTACGAGAATAAAGTCGTAATATTAAATATAAATGTATAAATATAACTTCACAAGATGCTCTTCATTTTAACACAGGGAGAAGATGCTCTTCCTGTTAGTTCTCATAAATTGACACTTTGTTCTCATAAATTACCACTTTATTCTCATAAATTATCACTTTATTCTTGTAATATTACGACTTTCTCATAAATTACCACTTTATTCTCGTAATGTTACTTTATTCTCATAATATTACGACTTTATTCTGATAATATTACGACTTTATTCTATTACGACTTTATTCTCACAACGTTATGACTTTATTCTCATTATATTATGACTTTATTCTCGTAATTTCCCTTTTTTTTGTCTTAGTTTGGCCCTAATACTCCGTCGTACGGTTGCAGTCGTGGATTGGTTCTCTAATTCATGACTACATAACAGGGTAGAGCAAACTGTCACGAGAAGCGCGCGTTTGAAACTGATTCACATTACTTTCTAAAAATAAATTTGGGTTAATTGATTAGAAATGACTCGCGATAAACTCAACTGACGCGACCTGCCCACCGCGCCGCGCATGCGCAGAGGCCGGCTAGCAGCAACCATCGCAGCAGGGACGGGAGACGCTGTTGCTCTTTATTTCACACAAAAAACAGCTTTTATCCACAATGTCTGGATTTGACAGCAACCCCTTCGCGGGCCCGGTGGACGTAAACCCCTTCCAGGTGGGTTTTGTGTTTGTGAGAGGACTTTTAGCCGCTTATCTTTAGTTGTAAAGTGAAGACAGGTGACAGACTGGTATGAAACCTGTTTGGTGGGTTGCTGGGTTTGGCCCACATCTAGCTTTACTGTGTCGGCCTGGGAATACTCACAAATATGAGATATGACACGTATACGGCCATTTATAGGCTGATTTACTAATATCATGGACGTGCGGCTGATTTAAAGCTGTTGGTGGGATTTCAGCTCACCTGGGCAGGTGTGTGCTCCAACCTGGAGCCTCAAGTAGCAATAAAGATGTTTTTGTTTCATGGTTAATTTCTTCTATCTGATAATAACAACCTTCATAGACCTGATTAAATAACACCTTGTGTGATTTTTACATAAGGATGAGCCCCGTCTACCTGTTCACGCCTGATAAATTCAGCTCTGACTGAAACAAATATGCCACTAGTCCATAAATAGTTGATGTTCTGAGACGATTCCGGGTTCAAATGGTCCTCCCGGGCTGCTTAGTTTAGTTTATTTGCACATAAAAAAGTATACAACCGCCAAAAATTCAGACAAACAGTAGGTAGAAAAAAGGAAACAACAACAAAAAAAAGAAATACAATGTAACAACCAAAAAAACCCATAAGGGCTTGTCGAGTGGTCCTCCTATAAGGAAACAAACAATATCTACAGAGATATGTAAAACATAGGACAACTAAGGAGAATAAGCTAAATTAATAGAAAAACAGGAATCTGATGAGGATGTGCAGAGAAGTTCTGGAAATTAGTTGTTAAGTTTTGCTAAGCTGGGTTAGCAAAAAATGTGTGATTTGTTTTTGAAATTATTTGTACTCGAGCATTCTCTAATATTGAGTGGTAAGGTGTTCCAATAAAGAGGAACCTCTGAACCTAACTGAAAATTGGGAAAAAGTACTCCTGAAAAAGGGTGGGATGGAGATTGTTTGCAGACCTAGTATTGAAGTGATGAATTTGGGAATTGAAATAAAGAATGAAAACAGGTTGGAAGTAGCTTGTGGATGGATTGATAGACAAAAAGACAAATCTGAAAAACATTTACCGCAGAAATAGGGAGAATACTTAGGGATTGGAACAATGGGGTGGATTTAGTAAGTCTATTGGAAAATGTAATAATTTTGCTAAAACGTTTTTGCAGGATTAAGATAGTTGAGGTTGCTTCTGAAGGTACTTGCCCAAATGACATTGCAATATGAAATATAAGGATAAATCATAGTATAATATAAATTAATACAGATTTTTCTTGGTAATAGATGCCGTATACGTCTGATTACTCCAATATTTTTTGCAATCTTGTTCGAGATGAGTGCAATATGATTTTTCCAAGTGAGATTTTCATCAATCATAACACCTAGAAATTTGGTTACCGTAACTCTTTCCAAAATGTTATTGGAAATATGAACATTTGGAAGGGCGTTAGTAGCTTGTTGGTTTCTAGGGGAAAATAACATGTATGAACTTTTCTTCATATTAAGTGATAATTTGTTGGCCTTGAACCAGGTGTCAACCTTGATCAATTCCATGTTCATTTCAGATATTAGTTTATGTCCATTGTTACCAGATAAAAAAATATTGGAGTCATCTGCAAAAGTGGCATCATAAATACTTGTAGGATATCCTGATCAAGTATGTTGGGTCTGTGTTTCAGGATGCCTCGGTAACAGAAGCCACCAGCAGAGCAGGGGAAACCATTGGAGACTTCAACCCGTTCTCTGCAACTGGAACTGGAATGGTGAGACTCTGAGTTTGTTTTTTTTGTGATCAAATTTTTATTTCATTTTTCCTTTTTCTGATGTGGTGCATGTATTTGATATTTTAACAAACAAGCACAAATACATAACAAAAACAAATGAATGGATAAATGTAATAACAAAAAACAAATACAAAAAAAGAGAGAAAAAAAAGTAATGCCCATATTAATAAGTATAACAATGCAAAATTAACATAAATTAAGGGCAAAAATAAATAAATGTGTTCCCCCCTGGATCCAGGACATCATCTCTCAATCTGTGTTAGGCTAAGAGGCTATGAAGTTTTGATAATAGTGTATGCCAAGCCTCTATTGCTGACTCCTTTGCACGGTGAACTTGCACAGTTGATAACTCTAAATAAACAATATCCATATAAGATAGAACCCATGCATAAAAGGATAATGTATGTGGGGGTGTCCACCGGGTTGCCACCAGTTTCTTTGCTGCTGTAATACCTGCTACTTGTTTTTTGTTCAGTGTCAAGCCTAGTTTAGATAAGTGGTTTAAAATAAGAGCATCTGGTGAACAAGGCAACTCGACTTCAAACATCTTAGAGAGATTGAATGCTACTATTTTCCAGAAACTGGACACTGGGGCACACTCCCAAAACATATGAAAAAAACTGCTGATCGTTTTTAAAGAACAGAAAGTACATGTTGGATCGTCAATTGCTTTCATTAGATAGAGCTTCCTAGGTGTTAAATAAACCCTATGTATACAATTGTGAGCCTCTGAGTTTTGATGTATCTGCTGCTGAGTCATATCAGCGTTTCACAACGGAAAGTTCACTTATACAGAAGGTGTTGCTTTAATCTTCTCTTAGGGAAACTACTCTGGAACAACCATCCCCATCTCTGGTGCTCCCTCCCAACCCGCCGTACTGCAGACTTCTGTGGAGCAGAGTGCAAAGGTGGGGTTTTTAACCTTGATTTTTACATGCTGTATTGGGAGAAAGCCTTGGTTTAGAAATGGAGGAATACTGTAAATTAATGATGCTTAAAGTATATCATTTTATAAAGTGCAAACAGAAAAAAAAAATGAATATTTGGTGTGACCACCCTTTGTCTATGAAACTGCATCAATTCTTGGGACACTTGCAGAAAGTCTTTTTGTAGGAGAATAATCTGTGTGATCAACCACTTTTACTTAACGTTAATGTGGGGGGTTAGTCGGTCAGTCTGACCAACAACAAACCGGACTGTGCAATAACCAGGACAGTGCAATAACTTTGTGCAATATTTTATTCTATTTATCTTTATCTTTTATATGGGTGTTGGTTTTTGGCGTGTTTTATTTCTCCTTTCTTGGTTCCTGTATACGACAGTGCTGAGTGAGTGAGATGGAGATGTCAATCTCCCAAAGGGATTAATAAAGTCGTCTGAATCTGAATCTGAATTAATGACTGTCAGTTTCATATGTATCGGTAGTTGAAATGCAAGCGGCTTTAACTAAAATAAACAGCTGTGTTGAAAACTTTAAAACTAGGTTGGGAACAGTGAAAACTGCTACCAAAATAAGGTTGTGGACTACAGTTTAATGTCCCAGTTGCAAAACTGAGCTCTGCTTTTGAAGAAGCTCAAAGAAACAGGCAACTTTGAGGACCACAGACCCACCGGTCAGCCAAGCAAACTCAGGCCAGCAGATGATACATGTACTTCCCTTTCAAAATCCCAAGATGTCCAGCAGCGCCATCAGCTCTGAACTAGCTGTGGAAACGAGGCCACGAAACCCAACCAAGCACAGTTACATCAGAACTGGGGTGCAGAAAAATTAGCAGCAGGTGCTCCGGACTGATCAGTCAGAATGTGAAGTAACTGGAAGTAGCTGTGAAGCATGGTGGAGTTTCATTAAAAGTTTGGGGGATTTGGTCAGGATTAATGATGTCCTCAGCGCTGACAAATACAGACAGATGCTTATCCATGATGCAGTAACATCAGGGAGGCATCTAATTGGCCCCACATTGAAACTGTAGCACAGACTTTCCAAACTCAAGGCCTGAGGGCCAAATCCAGCCCACCACCTCCTTCAGTCAAGCTCAAAAGAACATGCAAAGACGATTATGTACTTTCAATACAATTCTGTAACGAGTTGTAGATTTTAATTAAATTCTCCAAGGATAAAAAAAACAAACAACAAAATTATAAAGAGCGAAGGATTTCTTAAGTGGTGGATTTGTCAGTTTAATATTTGCTACATCTGTACATTTTGAATGGATTTATAACAATTTATTAATAGTTACATGCATATAAGTAATTGTGCAGTTAGGTTATTTATTTTGTTTTAAAGAAGAAAAAAAAAAGATACATTTTAGTTGTCTTGCAGTTGATGTACAACTATCCCTTTGACACTAACCATGATGCCGATGTGGCTTGTGATGGAACGGTCTGAGACCGCTGCTCTAGCAGGACAATGACCACGGACGTGCAATCAATGTCATAAAGAACTAGCTTCAGCATCAAAATAACAGTCTTGAAAATGATGCTACAGCTTCCAGAGAACTATGATCTGACATCTTCCATTCGGTCTGGGATTACATTAAGAGAGGGCGATATGTTTAAACAAGCTGTTTGTAACAACACACCTGCTGAGTTCCTCAAAAGCTCTGCAAGTTTTCCACCAACAATTAATGCTGTTTTAAAGGCAAAAGGTGTTTAAAGGTGCTCACATCAAATATTGACTTGAGATTTTGTTCCTGTCCACTCATTTTGCTCTTGTTCATTGATTAAAAATGACCGTATTGTAAATGTATAATTTGGCAAAGATGAGTGGAATTTTAGATCTCACTAAATTTAATCTGAAATGATTTGGAAACTGAATTAGAGAACGTTGACGATAATTAATTATTTGCCTGCCGCGTGGGTCATGAATTTCTTTTTGCTGCGCTAAAAGGAAAAATACAGCAGGGAGTAGTGATGCAATGCCAATAGCTGACCCAATGTTGAGCGTTCTTTTCCATCATTCATCAGGCGACTGCAGCTGCTGCTCAGGCTGACCTGATAAAACAGCAGGAGGAGCTGGAAAGGAAGGCAGCTGAACTAGATCGAAAGGAGCAGGAGTTAAAGAACAGAGATGCAAGCAGAGTACCAAACTCTGGTGGTAAGTTCCAGGTCTTACAAGTAGTTGCATGTGAAAAACTTTGTGTGAACCCCTCTGTGTCAGACTGTACATCTGGGTCATCGTCATACACAATCATAATGTGTTTAAGATGATTAAAACACAGCTATTTTGAAGTTTCTATTGAACACAAGCAATGAACATTCACAGTGCAAGAGGAAAACTAGACCTGCACAGGAGGAGTATTTTGACCATTTCTCTTGACAGAACTGCTTCAGATCAGACATGTTTGTAGGTTGTCTGGTGTGAATGGTTCTTCCGGAGTCATTCCACAACATTTCTGGAGGGTTTAGGTATGGACTCTGGGGCACTCCAAAAGGAAGATTTTCTTTTTTCTGAAGCCCCTCGGGGTGGGTTTAGTTTGACGTCAGTCATTGTCTTCCCACCAAGTTCAAGTGAGCTTCAGCTGGTGGACTACAACCCGAGTGTTTTCCTTGTGGGATATTTCTGTAAACCTGGAAATTAAGTTTTCCTTTGACAAGCAAGCCCAATCATGATGCTCCCGTCGAACGCTCTGGGTCTCGAGACAACTTATTTTTAATAGCCGCCATATAAATAAAATAGAATTGAATTGAAAGTTGGGATGATGTTGTGTGATGTGTTCTTTGTGAACGATTCAACTTTTGTATACAAGACAACAAAACATTTTACCAGTCACATTTAGAGTTGTTAAGGTGCTTTTTTTTTGTCTTTTAAACATTAGGTGCATGGCAGTGTTTTTTTTTTTTTTTTCTTAATTCATTTTTTTGTTAGTTTTCTCTGAACAGCAGCAGCTTCCTCCGTGGTCTTGTATCATGGACATCCTGCCAGTTTAATGACTAGCGTGTGTTAGACTCTTGAACAGAGAGATGTTGTCGGTTCCACTGATTGTCTTCCGGCTCTCAGCGGGAACTCGCGGGCTCCACTTTACTTCATTGAGAGTTTTATGTTTTGCCTTTTAGTCATCTCGGTACTTACTCTACTTACTTACTCTACTTACTCTCGGCAGAGTATTCGCAGTACTAATCTGTCTTCACTTATAGACAGTTTGAGTAACTGTACTGGTAGACGTTGACATTACTTTGTATCTCTTTCCAGCCGAATGCAGATAAACTTGTCATGACTTAATGTCAAAGGTAATCTTTTTGTGAGGTATGGTTCACGTCAGCAGATGCTTTTTATGAATAGCAAATTTAAAATGTTTGTGTTCTTTTATCAACCCGAGCAGCTTTAAGTCTATGCTAAAATGATGCATTTGCTGAGATGACGATAAGATCATATCCTATGAAATTGCAGAAAACTAATTAATTCCAGTTGGTTCACATACCTTTTCTTGCCACTGTATGTAGTGTACATCTGTCTGTGTATATAACTTTGAAATGTGCGGCCTATTTGTGTCTCAGCTAAAGAAAACAACTGGCCGCCTCTGCCAAAGTTCTTCCCTGTGAACCCCTGCTTCTATCAGGATTTTGAGGAGGAAATCCCAGATGACTTCCGTGGGATCTGCAAGAGAATTTACTATCTCTGGATGTGTATGTAACCGGCTCACTGAATCCTAGTACGATGAACCAGAAAGATTAATTTAAGTAATGGGTGGTGTAGTTGGCCCTTGATGGATTTGTATGTCAGTCTCACTTGAAAACAGGTGCATTTAATTAAGTCTTATCACTGGTTTCCTGCATCTCTCCCCCAGTCCACAGTGCCACCCTCTTCCTCAATGTGCTGGCCTGCCTCGCTTACTTCACTGCAGACTCTCAGAACGGTGTTGATTTTGGCCTGTCCATCCTCTGGTTCATCCTCTTCACACCCGTGTCCTTCATCTGCTGGTACAGGCCCGTCTACAAGGCCTTCAGGTACTGATTCTACGGTCTGCATTACATACAGGATAGGAGGTACCAGTTTTTATTGTACAAGCAAAAGAAATGGAGGCACAAAATGATGAATTAGGAGTATTTTTTTTTTATATTATGCTTTGTGAACACCTTGCAGCTCCAACTCTGCCTCAGGGTGAGAGGAAGTGTATTTTTAAATGTGAAATATTGGGAAATGCAAATGTAGGTTTTCCAGCTTAGACTTCAGTGCTTTGATCCTCCCCACCTACCCCGACATGAAAGTGTTGGTCCCAAATGTATATTCTTGGCAGAGGAACAGCGCCTGGAACATTTAATCTTTCATTCGACTCAAACAACACCTTTAGCATCTTAAAACAAAGTCTGCAAGCCATTGTTTATTTCTGAGAGAAACATCTTATTTTGTTTACTTCCTACATGTATGCAAGTCCGTTCTCGAGGTAGATGTTCTCCTGACTCATTGTGTAACATGTATGTTTGGATTTACAACGTAACTTTGGAACGGCGACATGTTAATGTAGAAGAAAAAATGCAGAAACTGTGTTGTTGCTTCACTTGAAGTGGTTCACTTCAACACAGCTATAATATATTTATTCCTTCTTTACTTTATTAATCCCTTTGGTGAAATTGACATCTCCATCTAACACACACAGCACTGTCATATACAAATCAAACACCCCAAAAAACCAAACACCCATATAAAGATAAAAAGATAAAGAATTTAAAAATAAAATAAAAAGTGCAGTGCCATAAAACAGAATTATATGGATAAAAAAGAAATACGTTTCATGTAATATTGTATAAAGTTATTGCACTGTCCTGGTAGTAACAGACATCAGCAAGAGGACCAGAAACTGTAGTTGAATGCACATTTTTATTTACTGTGGTCCTCTTGTATTAATGTGATCTGTAAAGAAAATCAGAAGAGTAGCTCCACATGTTTGCATAAGGAAATGTGAATTGTATACTGTTGCCTCTGCAGTTACCAGCTCTCTGAGTGAGTAAAAATAGTTTCCTCCTCCCAGTTTAGTTTCAGAAACTTGTAGAGTTAGTACCAATGATTACTGAAATCTCCCAAAGACGCCTCTCAGCAAATCACCTGACTAACATCCTTAATTTGATCTTTTAAGTTTAATTTTGAGCATTCAAAAAGGAAAGGGACCTAGTGAAGAACCCCTCAAAATAAAACAAAACCACATGTAACAGTCAAAATATTCAATCAATTGTTATATATCAAGTCAGATAGATTGATTTTGTTCAGAATGAGGTAGGAGGAAGTATAAATGTCTGTAATTTAGTCCCCACCTCCCCGTTAATGGAAAAAATAATGAACAGCATTCATTAGCCTTCAAATAAAGGGCTTGTCCTGTGTGTACTTAGCCTGGACCCACAAACGCACACATACATTCGCTGGTCAATAAATATACAAACACATTTACTTATGTATTTTACTGCACTCCTTTCTCAACCATGCTTTTTATTTTATTTTTTTAATTTATTGATGTATTTTTTTTCAGCTGTACAGTGAGTAGCTGTCAGCTGTCACTATAATCTGATGTACAAATAAACCTCTTCAGTGAGAGAAGTCATCCATCATGTGTTTGTCCTTCTCTTCTCCCTCCAGGTCTGATAGCTCCTTCAGCTTCTTTTTCTTTTTCTTTGTATTTTTCTTCCAAGTGGCAGTGTACATCATCCAGTCAGTGGGGATTCCCAAGTGGGGAAACAGGTCAGTGAGATTTTGACTAAAGATCTGCAAGTGAGTGTCTGTGTGTGGACCGTTGCTATGGTAACACAGGTTTCTGCGCTTTGTCACATAAATGTGGGAATGCATGAATTTATCACAGCTGTTTGTGCACCTGTATTCTTCCGCTGCATCTCCTCTTCCATTTCTTTGACAGACTCCTGTTGACCTAACTTATCTGGGTTGCGGCTTTGTAAGTGTGTGGAACTTTTCTCTTTGCATCCTTGATCCTTTCTACATCATACACATCAATGTTTTTATTTTTTTAAATTTCCATCTTGAATTGTTTCAGACTTAATTCTTGCTCATTACTCATCGGGACAAATGGGGATGTGGACTCATCTTTTTTGTGTTGTTTTAACTCTACCCTTGCTGAAGAAGATTTGTCACATACTGTGCTATTCTATGAAGAAAATGTTTATTTCTTTGCTTGTCTTTGTTTTCTTTTCAGTGGATGGATTTCATCAATCAGTATGATCGGCACAAACCTGGCAGTTGCGGTGGTTATGATGGTTGTGGCTGGTTTCTTCACCGTAAACGCCGTTCTAGCGATCATCCTACTGAAAATGGTACGCTCAAGTAGAACTTCTCTCACATGTTTCACACTCCTGCAGACTAGAGTTGAATTTTATGTACATTATGTTCTGTACCTCGTGGGCTACTGAAACCTAACTTTGCTAGTAAGTAAATTGCAGTGTCCACAACTGAATGTTTGTAATAAAATTAAAGAAAACGGTGCCTTGTAATTAACTGAACCTGACCAAAATAGAAAAGCTAACATGGTGCAGTTCACATAAATGTTTTTTCTCACTCTGGCTGCATATTGTTAAACTGAAAAAAAGTGTATGCATACAAAAGACTCCTGTATAAAGTCACAACTGTAAATCTGTCTATGAATCTATTAACACTCAGGCCTAGAAATGTAATGTTGTTCAATAGATGTTTAGAAATCTCCTAAGCATATTTATCCATAGCTGTATTCAGCCATTTTATTATTATTTTTTAAATCATCAAATATCTGTTTTTCAGAAAAATGCAGTACTTTTAAAAAGCATTTAAGCTACATGTAGTTGTTAAAGTCTGATAAACTAAACCTAAGTGTCTTGTTGCACAGTTTAAAAGAGGGAGGTTATTTTAAAAGAACATTTAGACAAAAAAACAAAAAGAATAAATAAAACTACCTGGTGATTTGATGAAGCACTTCTGTCACTGGAATAAAATTTAATTTAATAACACTTTTATTAATGTCCATCATGCCAATTATGTTAATCAATTATGAGCAGATATGGTCAGTTTACAAGAGTCACATTTGTTCCCTGACATCATGCCTCCAAAAATGAAAAAACAAAAACCCACCAACATCTGCTGATGCAGGATGGTGATGGGTTTTAACTTTTGCTCTGGTTGAAAAACGGACAGTCAAATCCTGTCAACGTGGACTCTCTTGACTTGTGATACTGATGTATTGATCAATATAAACATGAGTAAATCATCATTACAAGAGTTCAACTTTTGAGCTATAAAAATCCTGCATAAATACAAGGAGTTGACGCCTATTACTTATTATTTGATGTGATGTAAAAGCCTGTCGTTCTCGTAACAGGTCCATGCCAAGTACAGAAATACGGGCGCCAGCTTCACCAAAGCCCAGCAGGAGTTCTCTCAAGGGGTCCTGACCAACCGGACCTTCCAGAACACGGCTGCTAGCGCTGCCAGCTCCGCCGCTCAGGGAGCCTTCGGCAGAAACCAGGGAAATTAGACTTCTCTCAGGCACTCCCAGGCGCACCAGGCAAGCCGCGCCTCTACGTCCATCACTGATCTTAGGGGACTGGGATTTGATACTTTTAAAGGAAAAAAGCCAAATGCAACAAATGATAAACTCAGACTAGTGTTGTCCATATTCTCTAATCATAATTCAGAATTTGAAAGTGACTGTAAGAACGTGTTGAACTCAAATAAGAGGTCATGTTGGAGGATGCACTGCTCTGCACGGGATGGTGGTTATTGAATTATTGAACTACATTTTTTTTTAATGTGCAGTTGGTCAAAGTTAATACTATAATAGGTTATTTTGGAAAAAGAAATGAAGGAAAGAAAAAATTGCAAGATGTTGTTACGGCATTATTTCCATTTTGCTTTAAATAGGTCAGATTTATTCAAATCCTTTTATTCATAAAGACATTGGCAATAAGTGTTAAGATTTTTTAGATTATAAAAAAACAAAAAACTTGAATGGCAGATGTAAACACTGCCCGATGAGTCTGGTTTATATCAAAATCAATACTTGTCACAAAAATGTTTTCCAATCACTGGTAAAGTTTCATGATGTTCCTATATACCGTATGTCGTTTTTTAGACATTACAGCTGCAAGAAGTTAATTATACTTCAATACTTGTTGCGCCCTCTGCACATGAAGTTGGGGTATATTTTTGGCATGACTTTTTTCTGTGACTAACTTTTCTGACTAAACATTTGGTTTCATGTGAAGGAGACTTCAGGAGGAGCTAATGAAGGTGATGGGATGAAGGTGTTTGTTCAGTTGGAAAACTGACTTTTGATGAAGTCAGGTGCAGACGGTAAATGAAGAGGCGCAATGTTACATTTTAATTTAATTCATGTCAAGTTGTGAAGAAAACCTTTCTGCTGTTTCACTGAGGTTTTCTGTGATCGCAACGAAGATTTGTGCGTTTGTAAAATCATTGACCTTTGACCTTATAGGAGTTAAGTATATTAGTGAGCAGGAAGAACAAAACACTTACACCGCACGCAGGACTTTGAAGTTGTTACTACTTGATGGGTATTTGATGTTTTCAAGCCTTTACATGTAAATAATACTGAAACTGTCTGTCTCATATTTAAACATTGAATCACTTTGTTGAGACGTAAACTCTGTGCCTTTGAGCAGGTCTAGCCTACCAATTTTAGTGGGGAGGATTTGATTGTTCAGTCTAATTCTGTATTTATAGGAATCTTTTTATCATGGTGAAGTTTTTATGTCTTCATTGTAACATGTCTAATGGTGTGTATATATTTGTGACTTGTTTTTAAAAGCATTTACTGGATGGGTATATGATTTTTCGGACTTAAAATCCAATAAACTTTTAAAATGTTGATCCAAAATAACCTGTAAAGACTTAATTATTCTCTGCATACTGGATTTATCTGAATAAACTCTCTTATAGCAGCGTTTCATCTGAACGTTGTCAAATAAAACAGTTAAAGCCAATGTAGGAACACGTGACCGGTGGAGGGAAGAGGTAACCATGGCAACGGCTTCTACTGTTGATCCCAAGATGGCGGACGAGGAGCGAGCCATGTCGGTGAGTGGGGAAACGAGTACAGTCCCCGGGTTTCTTTCTGTTGCAGTGACTTTAACACGCCACTGAACAGGCCGACAGTATGACAGTTCTGGAATATTTGTTCGGCCCCACCAGATTCCAACACGGCTTGTTTTACTGCTTATCTGAACGTTTGTTAGCTGCCCGGCTAACATAAGCAGCAGCTAAGTTGACTAAGCCACAGCTAACTATAACTTTGAAGTCTAATCTCACTCATCGTGAAGCCGGAGCGCCTTTAAGCAGTAAATACAGTCAGGCCACAGCGGAGAAATGCAAGGGTTCTGTGCAGCATTGTTGCTCATCCTCTTTAGTACACATAATTTACTATGAGGAGTAAACGACCAAATCGCTTTATTGTTTTGTTATTGTTGTAAGGCTGAGCGTTCTGGATGTCATGGAATATAAATAATATAATTAGCTAAATTACCTAAATGTCTGCCACTGTATTCGAAGAAATCAACAAGTGTTTTTAAAAAGAAAAAAAAGTGTGCGTGTACGTAAAGCGAAACGGATTGCGCATGCGTACATGCTGGATGTGAGTGTTCTGTGCAATTATCCTTAGAAATTGCCCTCATTTGCAGAAAAAACTGCCTTTGTCACTTGTTAAGAATTCAATCTGTGGGGTATACGTAAAAAAAATAAACTCCACATGAAAAGCTTTCTCATAAAAACCTCAGTTCAGCTTGTCTGGAGCAACAGCCTTCTGCTGTTCACTTACATTACTGCTGTATGTATTCAGATATGAGAAGGACCTTTCTGAGAGCCAGAGGGCTACAGAGCTAATAACAGTTTAACCATTTACTGTTTGAAGCCTTGTTTTAGTAAATGACAGGGGCAGAGACTAAAATTTCCAAATCCATCTGGCATTGTTAGTCGAAAAAGGTTTGAAAAGGTGCCACACAGACAAAATGGGTGTTTATTTGTCAATTCTGTGTCCTTTCCTATCAATTTCACACAAGGTGTTTCATGCAGATGTAGTCTTACTGGGCCGACAATATTTTTAATACAGATAAAATGTACTGTAGAGTGGAAAAATTGCCAAATATGCTTGCGCCTTGCAGGAATTTGACCTTGAGATACTCCAAACTATAATATAAATATTGCCTCAGTAAATGAATGTTGCACAGGTCTGAAGGTAAATATAATTTTTCTCTTTTTGTATTTATTATCAGCTACAGGAGCTGGAATATTTTAAAAGTGACACGTGCAGACAGTGAGTAGTTATTTTACCAGACAGCTCCAGTATGTACACTTAGTGTAGAGTGTTATGGCAAGGACTATTTTATTCATTTATTTATTTTTCATGTCAGGGTCGTTCAAGAAGCACATGCTGTGTAATATAGACTACAGCAGCAGTTCATTTGCATGACAGTTAAAAACAGTAATGAAGTAAAAAATACTTGATTTCTTGAAGTAGTACTTTTAGGTGACTATTGAATTACTTTTTTTAAATACAAAATTTGTATACACTACATTTAGTATTTCATACACTGAGCTGTGCTGATATATAAAAATGTATTTTTATTTTTCTTCATATGAACGTATGGCCCTATGTCTTCTGCTGATATTCCAGTCCGTCCACCTGCACTGATATCAGACTTTTATGTTGAGTCTTACCATATATATATGTATATATATATATACACACACACATTATGACTCCTTTTATTTTTGTTTTTATTTGCTTTTGTTCTGTTTTTTATATTTCAGGTCCCTGCTTCTGCTGATGCCAAGAAACGGCGTGCACCTAAAGGTACAGCCACAAAGCAAGGGTTATCATACAACACCAACACTTTCACTGCACATATTATATTGTTATTCATTTATGTTGGTGGATTATTTTTGTTCTTTTTTTAAAGTAAATTGTGGTGCTGGTTGGCCAGCAGAGGCCGCTCTCAGCCTTCTGTCTGCCCTCTCAGGCTGAGTTGCAGAGTATTGTTAATGTTTCTCCAAGGTGAATATTTGTAGATCGGAGGGGAAATATTTTCATTTAACTGCGATCTAATGTTCCATTTATCAGTTGATGCTTCTGCCTATAGATTAAATGTTCCCCTTTGTTGCTTTATAAGGCTTTTTAATTATCATGAGTTTAAGGAAGCAATGGAAGCAATTTTCTGCATTCCACAAGATGTTATTGTATTTCTCCTGCAGTGATTTTTCACAGGTCATGGGAATCCTTACTGGGGTCGACTTAATATCATTTGAGGAGACAAATCAAATGGAATTGTGTTAATGTAATGTTGGATGACTGAATGATAAAGTAACACAAAGTGAAAGATTTGATTTTAGGTAGAAGTGAACCACTGGTGATAAAAGAAGAGTATGAAACATAAAATTCTGAACCTAGAAATGCATATACAAGCCCTGGTGGAGTATTTTATATAGAAGCAGATTTTAAACACTAAATAAATGTATCATGTAAAAGAATAAACTTCTTTTAGTTCAGTCTTGTGAAATGTATGAAATTGCTGTTTTTCCTTTCAACTTTGGGGAGTGTAAGCTTTGTAATGATATTTCTTTGAAAAAGAAAGTCTTTGAGCTCTATCTGATAAACAACGAGCAGGTACATGAAAACAGTCATTATTTCCAGCCTGACACGTCATCTTTGAGCCTTACCTCCATCGGTTATGGATGTGAACCCCTTCATTAGTTGAATCTAGCTGAATAATAACTTAAATGATTCTCAAAGGAAAACTATAATGCATCAAGGAAATAAGTGGTATTTGGAGGTACTGAGAGAGGTGGGACTGAAATCCCCAAAACTCACCATGAACGCATTTGAGTGTTGGGTTTGTAGCTTAGCAACAACTGAGCTGAGGATGTCACATACTGTACACCGTTGGCAGGTAAGCCAGGTAAACAGTTGTGTTGGAGTCCACATCATGTCCTGTTGTGGATTCCAATTTATTTTTTTATTTTTATATTTATTTAGTTTTACATGTTTTGACAATTTTTTACAAACTCATCCTGATTTTATATTTTATACCAAGCATTTGAAAAGCTCAATCTGCAATCAGCTCCCAACTGTGTAAAACAACATTCCCACTTTCATAACGCCACATAAAATTATGAATAAGTGCTAGAATGAATGTCACTCCACAGGCTTCCCTTTGGCTTCCCTTTGTCCAACAGAAATAACAGGAAGAAGCTGGTTTCAACAACAGAACTGATCCAGCGAGTTAAAATATGTTGTCAAAAATTACAAAAAAAAAAGCTGATCGGAACAACTGAACACCATTTCTGCCTTACTTTGACTGAGATGCAGAAACTTCAACCAGTTTTTCAGTTCAATGAAGCTGGTCGTCAAGGGCCACACTAAATTAGAACCTTTAGATTTAATAGCGAAATATATTTTTAAGTTATCTGCTAAAGAACGCATTTTATTTCTTAGAGTTTATATGAATATGAAGTGACTTACTGCAACATTACAATTGCATGTTAAAAATGTTCAGTTAAAAAAAACTATTCAGCTATGAGGCAAATATATTGTTTCAGTTTGTACATTTTAAAATCATGTTCTTAGCAGCATATGTAGCAGCTGTTAATTAGCTCAGATTTTTAAAAATGTATTTATTTTGTCTTGAGGAGCTGCTTAATTCATACAGAACCGTGTACCCTGAGATGAACTCAAGTAAAATACCAGAAATGTCAAAACAAATCCAAGCTAAAGGTATACAATTAAAAAATATTTATAGTGACAGAATATGAAATGATATTATCTAGAGCAAACATAGAAATTAATTGTGACAAAGGTTTAAAAACATGCCAGAATCACCAGCAGAAACCCTACAGGGAGGATGGCATCAACACCAGCATGGCTAAAGTTTCAAAAATCACAGTTTAAGCTGCATCGTCTAGAGTTTGCCTTTTTGTACGTATAAAAAGTCTTCTGCAGGAAATACAGCTACACCAAAAAGAAATACCCCCACAGGTGTGAAAAAACATATCCGAAATACAAAGTGTGTTTTAATGCAATAGCTTGTTGTGCGAAACTTTAAATTCAAGAAATAAACCATGTTTTTACTCAAATCTTAAATGAAGGTAATCAAAATATATGCCAAACATTTCAGTGTTGATTTTATAGGAAACTGAAGTTGTCATTATTTAAGTAACATAATGTAATATAATTTTGTATATATTTATTTAATGCATCCACAAAGTTCATAACATTATCAGAAGAAGTATGGTAGTTTTTGTTTTAAGATTGTGTCCAGTACAGTTCCTGCATTTTCAATGGTTCACATCCTGAAAGGGCTTATTGGACAGACAGGTTTCCACTGCCGCATGTTTTAGTTTACTAGTTTTTGTTAGTTTCTCTTTCAAGATAAAAAAAATTCTTTCCTGAGCCATTGCTGAAAGGAATACGTCTCAGTAGATAAATGCAGAACTGACTTGACGAGATTAGTTTTTTTTTTTTTTTTTTTTTTTCAAGTTTTGGGGTAAAACTTTCAAAATAACTGTCATCCCATTTTCGTTTTTTTCATTATGATTCTCCCCATGTGCCTTTTGATCTCAGCATGTCTCTTCTCTGCTCTTATCCTCTTTTAACACATGGCTGAAACACACGCAATGCAAAGATGCCTTAGCATTAGGCAGATCAAATACAACAATGAGAGAATTCCTCCACGTTTGGGATGAAGTTTTTCTCACAACTATATTTGGGACACATCATGCTGGGCTTTTCTCTTCTGCTCCATATATGTATTCCAGCTCTCTTCTCCAAATCTTCCCTGCTTTATGCATGCGGACACTGGAGCGTCACAGGACCACAGCTGAATCCCGGAGACAAGAATATTATTGCTGTCTCAGCAGGAAGGAAGAGGATTTGGTCTCTGCAAATAGGACCATTTGAATTTTGACGAGGCAAACATGTAAAACCCGCGCAGTTTCACGCCCGGCAGTGTAGGGGATTTCTGTGAGGCATCTAGAATAGGCCCCAGCTCTGCCAGCAGATCAGCAGAGTTTTGCTTTAACTGTTGACACGTAAAAACGGATGGAAGCTGTAATTTATACCATTTATATATTTGTACAGTATGTGCACTCACGAGCTACTTTTATTTGGTAGTGGTTGTATTATATACATACATTAACCACTTTAGTCAGAAGGGGCCGGGAGTGTGCGCGCGCATACACACATAATCTTTTCATGAATGATATTGCCCTATGTCAAATGTAACAGGTTAAAAACTTGCACTTTATCTCACAATGCCTTGAATATTTCTTTTTTAATCTTGGACATAAAGGTAGCAGGTGCAAAATAATCAGACTCACTTTTGCCTCCTTGTACATTTAAATGTTGCACTTTACTAGAGAGAGGACTTGGAGCATTGTGGATTACTTCTTGAGGTGACTTAACCCTTTCCAAAGCTTTGCATTGTGCTGCTCACTCCCTCAGCTTCATTCTCTCTGTCCATCTTTACACACTGCTGTCACAAGCACCCAGCTTCTGAGACACATAGTTGCCCTGGCAACTGGAAGAATATCTCAACCTGCTAACGCAGATGTTAAGTGAGAAGGGGGGGGGGGTTGTAACACAAAACTTGCTTACCAGGTGACATTTACAGCCTTGCTTGTGATTTTGATTTTGTTTACGCCTCTGATAACTGTCACTTCAGGAGTATGAGTTATCTGAATTCTTTATGTATCTGTCACATTAAAATAATACATCCTACATAGATGTAACTGCTGAAATCTGAGCCACCCATTCATGTGTAAAAACAATTTCCAGTGTCTGGTAAATTTAGTTTATTTTAAATCTTTGTTCTCTATCAGGTCAAACCTCCTAATGACTGCAGAAGGAGACCACTTTCAGAATCAATCATTCAGGAGTCGACAAAATTAGGCATTATCTGAACAGCCTAATATAATGAATCAAAGGCTTTCCCTAATTTAATGTACTGTTTTTATTTTGTCTTCCTATCAAGCCCCAGAGCTTCCTATTGTGGAGAGGAGAAACTGGCTCATCCACCAGCACTACCTCCGCAAAGACTACGACACCTGTAAGGTAAAGTATCTTCACTGCGTTGCTCTTCATTCCACCTCCACTCTCCGTCTCTGCACTCGGTGATCCCACGAAAGTGCAACATTTTCCTACCCAGTGTGTTAATTCACAAAGCATCACGGTCTTCTAAAATGTGTGAAACCCCCATTCCAATGCATTGCAGTTGGCAGCAAGTCCTTAATATCAGTCTTTATGCAGTTAGAACTGAATAAAACAAAGCATTTAATAAAAGAAAGGCAAGGCACGTTTATTTTCTATAGCATAATCAAACAACAAGGTGATTCAAAGTGCTTTACACCACATCACCCGCGTTCCCTTGACAGCCTGGGATAGGTGGGTCGTGATGCCCGGGCCTGGCGGGGCTGGCCGTGCAGCCTGGGGTGCCTTCTGGCGGTGCTGGACCCCCCCGGGGAGGGGGAAACGGTGCGTGATTGTGTGTCCTGCCATGGAGGATTTGAGCCTCCATTGGCAGGACAACAAAACTTAATAATTTATCAATATTATATTATACAAAGATGGTTGTTATTATTATTAGTAGTAGTAGTAGTAGTATTATTAGTATTAGTATTATGTATAGTATACCTTATTATTAGTATAGATATCGGATAGGTGAATGGATGAATGAATGGGATGCCTGGGTCTGGAGCCCTCCGTTGTCGGGTTTCGCCCTGTTGGGGGGTTCCCTCTCTCCGGGCCCGTCTCCAGTCCCCTCCGCAGCGGGGCGCCCCTCTGGTCTTGGAGGGCCACTTTTGTGGGGGCGGGTGCACCTGCCCGCATCGGCGGCCGGGGCGGCTCTGTCTCTCCGGGCAGGCTGGCCCCTCGCCGGGTGGGGGTCGTTGGCCTGGAGGGTGAGGGCCTACTGGCCACGTGTCCGGACCGGGTGGCCGGGGATTGCCTGGGTCGCGGTCCGCCGCCGCGGGATCTCTGGCTGCTTCTTCCCGCGCCGTGGGGGCCCCGCCCGCGGGCCCCCTCGGCCGCCGCCGGGGGGGGGCTCGCAGGCGGTGGGTTGCCTCCCTCCTATTTCTCCCCTCTGTGGGGTTGCTGGTGGCCTGGGTTCCGGGTTCTTCCATGTCGGCCTCTGGTCTCGCGGGTGGCGGGGTTGCTCCCCCCCTCCCCCACTATAGATACACTTCAGGTGGAGCTTTGTTTGGTTTATTACACACACACATACATACATACATACATACATACATACATACATACATACATACATACACACATACACACATACACATAGCTACATAGACATATACACACTCACGCACACCACACACACACAGCCACAAAGACATGTACACACACACACACACACATAGCCACTCAGTCACATACATATACACACACATACACAGCCACACAAACATATACATACACACACACACACACACACATAGCCACAAAGACATGTACACACACACGCACGCACACGCAAACATATACATACACACACACACGCATGATCATATACATACACACACACACGCATGATCATATACATACACGCATAGACACACATAAACATACACACTGGCTTGTTCACCTGCATGCTTGCTCTGTAGTTTTTGGGGTTAGGTAGCGGTAGCTTAGCTCAGACTGCGATCAGATCTCAAGATTTGGGTCGATTGCTGTTCGTGTTTTGTTTGTGGTTTTTTTGTTGCAGATTTCCAGTGCTTGACGTGTGTTTCCGTGTGTTCCTGCTTCCTGGATTGGCAGTGGATGTCGTGGATTTTCACTTTATTGACCTGAATTATACACCTCTACTCAACAGAGAGATCAAAACATCATCACATTGTAGAAAATAAAAAGCATGATTTAGAATTTAAACAAACGAGCAATAAAGAAAGACAGTGGTTGAAATATAATCAAGTTTTGAAACTGAAGCTCAAAGATAACAGTGCAGATTTGGAACTTCATGCAGCAAAGGCAGCTGAGAACAGGTTTGTTTTCAACCTGGACTTAAATACACAGATTGTTTCAGCTGGTCTGAGGCTTTTTGGTAGTTTGTTCCAGACATGTGGGGCATAGAAGCTGAACACAGCTTCTGCATGTCTGACTCTGGGAACTCACAAAAAACTAGATCCAGATGACCCGAGGGGTCTGGGAGGTTCATACTGGGTCAGGAGGTCACTGATGCATTTTGGTCCTAGACCATTCAGAGCTTTGTAGACCAGCATCAAAACTTTAAAGTCTCTCCTCTGATGGACAGGCAGCCAGTGTAAAGACCTCAGAGCTGGACTGATGTGGTTCACTTTTCTGGTCTGAGTGAGGACTGGAGCAGCAGAGTTCTGAATGAGCTGCAGTTGTTTAACTGATTTTTTTTTTAGGTAGACCTGTAAAGATGCTGTTACAATAATCAAGCTACTTGCTACAAGCTAAAGATGAGTGCATGGTGTAGATTTTCCAGGTCTTGCTGAGACATCAGATCTTTTAACCTTGATATATTCTTAAGGTGATAGTAGGCTGACTTTGTTATTACCTTAATGTTCTTTTCCAGAATTTCTGGCCTGGTTGGTAGTTTTTAGGTGTAAAGATTGAAGCTCTATGATTACGTGTTATCGTTTCTCTTGGCTCCAAAGACAATTACCTCTGTTTTTGTTTAACTAGAAAAGGTTGTGGCACATCTGGTCATTAATTTCCTCAATGCATTTACCAAGAGCCTGCGCAGGGCCTCTGCCTCCTGTGTGTCATCTGCATAGTTATGGTAGTTTATTTTGTTGCTCTTTATAATCTGCGCCAGTGGAAGCATGTAGATGTTAAACAGAAGGGATACCAGGATGGAACCTTGGGGAACTCCACATGTGATTCTGTCTGCTCAGATGTAAAGTTACCTATTGACACAAAGTACTTCCTGTTCTCTAAGTATGTTTTGAATCAGTTTAGTACAGTTCCGGAAATATCCAGCCAGTTCTCCAATCGTTTGACTAAAACATTGTGTCAACTGTATCAAATGCAACAGATCCAGTAAAAATAAGACTGACATTTTCCCACCGTCTGTATTAAAGCATATGTCATTAAACACTTCAGTCAGAGCACTCTCAGTGCTGTCTAAAACCTGACTGGAAGACATCATTGCAGTTGTTTTGTGTTAAAAAGACATTTAGCTAGTTGAAAACTCACTTTTTCAATTATCTTATTAATTAATGGAAGCCTTTAGCTCAGCCTGTAGTTGTGCATTAGTGTCTTTTTCAGCAGAGGTTTAATTACAGCTGTTTTTAGTGGCTTTAGGAACACACCATACATTAAAGATCACAACCTGTAACAGGTCTGACTCATATATTTTAGACATTTTTGTAAAAACACTTGCTTGCATGATGTCTAAACAGCAAGAGGAGGAGTTGTAGTGCAGTAGTGCTGGCTTCAGTCTCCACATTGCTGCTGGTTTTATGGATGCTACCAAGGCTCCAGGAGGAATATGCATACCCAGCTTCAGTGGTAGGAGGATGCCAGCTTAGTTTCAGCAAGCATAGACTTCTTTAGGTTGCCAAGCAGCGTGACAGGGTTTGCAGAGTAGCTAGAGCCCCAGTTGAGAGACAAAGTTCATAATACAGCTAGTTGGTCTCTGCCTCTCTGACCACTGTGGTCAAAAACCTGTGGGTTTAAAAAAAAAAAAAAAGTGTAAACTTTGCAGCTAGTCTCATGCTTATGTTAAGCCTCTCCATACTTCTGATTCACACAGTACTCGTTTCACCCCCATTACACCTCTGTTGTTATCTCCCAAAGAGAAGGTAACAACAGAAATGTTATAGAAATGTTACCTCGTTCTGCTTCCATGTAGTTCACGCTACACTGGCGGGCCATAATAAAGGTGTTATAGTGGCTGTGTGAATGGGGCTCAGCTGATGTCATCCTCACAGGGAGCTATCTACACACCCCTTGTTACACTTTTTGGCATTTCCAGTTAACACAGGACTCATTTCGACCCCATTATGCCCTGTTATTACTTCCCATGGAAGCAGTTTCAGGATGAAATGTTGGGCAATTTGGCATCTATGTCATTCAAACAGCACAGCAGTGCGGAATAAACAAACTCCAGTCTAACTAAATATTGTCTGTGTGAATAGTGCTTATGTTTGCTCAAAGATCCAACAAAACAACAAGTTTGTTTCTTTTTACAATGGGACTGATGACAAAACATTGTGCCCTGTGTTTTTTCTTATAAATAAGTACTTAACAAGTAACTTCTACTTCCACGGAAGCAATATCAACAGTGACAAGATCCCCCTCTTTTGCTTTTCTTATTCTTGTTGGATTCATGAACCACTACATCTCCTCATTTCCCCTAAGAAACAGTGCATGAGCCACTTGGAAGTAAGCATGAATATCATTTAAAGTTAGTTTAGTGCAGATCATAACTGCTTTAACAGATTTTTGAGTGAATGCAGTTGAAGCACTTTTCCTTCATTAAACATCTGTGTGATTCTGCCCTGGAGGAACGAGATCAGTGATCATGAGAACAAAGCATTGAATCTTAGTAATAAAACATTAGTCTCCCACCGTTTTTCAGTAGTTAGACTCTTTAGACAAAAAAATAAAGTCATCCTTACAGAATCTAACATAAACCATCTAACTTAAGTTACATTATCCAGCCTGTACATTCAATTTCAACGGAAATGTAAAAAGATGGCCTAGGGCTTAAATAATCTTTTACTAAAAGCCCCAGAGCTTTTGTTAAGGAACGTTGTGGTGTTTAAGTTCTGGGTACGTTTGGTCAAAAGGCACCTATTATTATTATTGCTTGACATAAAACAGCTCTAGGTAATTTATTACGTTTTTTAAATTATATTGAGGTGGATATGTTCCCCATTTCTGAAGCTTGACCTTTGCCTGGTGTTGGGTGTTTTTCACCTACGGTTAACCAGCATCACTATAGTGTGATTAACTGTAGAAAAACAAAGTAATCGACTCTCAACCATGCTGGTATTTGTTTCTTGAACCCAGCACGCTGTAAGCTGGAAAGCTATAGCAATCAAAGTTAAAACCCTCACAAATATACAAATTGAATTTAACAGACACCAATAACTTCTCACCTCCCAACACTCCAACCTTCATCTTGAAGAACATTTCCAGTGACAACGTCTTTGACACTCATGCTGGCTGCGCGAAGAATCTAACGTTGACCGAATGGGAGTTGTCATTTGTGTCAGGATCAGAGACTGGGTCTACTACTAGACTACTAGTCTGTATCTTTTCATATGAAGTTTTTGTTTTCTTTGCAGTGTAAGATGTAAACAAACAAATCACATTTACCTCCATTTCCCATTCTGTCTTGCAGGTGATCATCAAAGAGCAGCTGCAAGAGACAAATGGGATGTGTGAATATGCCATCTATGTTCAAGGTAAGCCTCCCATTTTATTACAGTCTGTCCTTTTTACACATGTACAGTAATATGTGTGATGTGCATTTTAGCAGCTACATCGAATAAAGCCTCTGTGCCAGTTTCTCAGTATGTCTTTGAATTTCTGCAGATCTGCTCTTTGGGTGCCATGCTGTGCCTTTGATTTTTAATGGCGCCCCCCCCCCCAACCCCCAGTACATGAATATCCTCTCTTTTTTTTGTTGAATTTCTTTATTTCTTTGCCAGCACTAATCTTGCGTCTCGAGGGCAAGATCCAGCAGTCCCTGGAGCTGTTTCAGAGCTGTGCCATCCTTAATCCCAGCAGCACTGACAACCTCAAGCAAGTGGCCCGATCACTGTGAGTGTGCGCCGCTCAAGCATGCTTAAGCACATGAACCCTTCTCCATTAGCGAAGAGAGAGTTTTACAGTAATTACTACAAAACTGCAGGCAGGTTAAGAGCTAAACTTTCACTGATGGTCCCCCAGTGACTATTTTATCACTTTTAAATATTATACAAAATAGTTATTCTAAGTGTAGTGATAAAATCTGTTTAATTTCTCTTATTAATCATTGTTAATTCTTCCTGTAGATTTCTTCTGGGAAAGCCCAAAGCAGCTATTGAATTTTATCACGAAGCTGCCAGACTCAACCAGAAAGACTGGGTAAAAGACAACACACACTGGTACAGAGTTGATGTTTTCTGTTAAACATTTAAGGCAAAGTGTTGAGAGACACTGCCTGGCGTCATTCACACAAAAACACAGCCAACCCCATTTCTCGACAAATTTGTCCCACTTTTACTACAGAAAATTGCCCGACTAAACCTAATTTTCTTTATAACCATTTGCTAAAAACGAACTTCATGGCTGCACTATCAAACTGGGCCAGGGCTGTTTTTTTTTTTTTTTTTTACCAAAGAGCCTGAAACTTGTGATAAATTTGTCACAAAGGAATGTTAATCAGTCCCACTCATGCTGCTATGTTTTGGAAATCGAAACTTTTTCTCTCATATTCTTGCGTGTGTGTTGCCTGTTCAACTAACATGCAACAAGCCATGTAAAATGTGACTTCTGAAATTTCCTCACCCTAGGAGATCAGTCATAATCTCGGTGTGTGCTATTTCTTCATCAAAGACTTCAGATACGTGAGTATGTTGAACACTACAGGGTGGAGTTTTGTTGCCTGGGGGGTTTGATCATTTTGATCTTCTGTCTCTTTCAGGCTGAAGAACATCTAAACACGGCTCTCCAGATAAATAAACATGACAAGACTTTCATGATGCTCGGGAAGGTTCATTTAGTGGCAGGAGAAATTGACAAAGCCATTGAAGTGTATAAGAGATCGGTGGAGTAAGTGAAATTTAAATGTTGACATTTTGGTTGTTTAAAATGCATTTAAAGAGATTCCTCTTCAAATGTCATTTTAATGCTCGCTCTGACATTCAGGTTTCTGTGCGTACAGTATGTGTATACATATTCTACACATATATATAGATGTATAGTGATCTATTTGCATTATCACCTGTCGAATGTTATAATGGCCTTATTTCAAAGTGGTTATGAGTGTTCATACTGTTCCAGCTTAACTTCAATGGATGATTTTCAGCCTCTGGAGCTTCTCTCTGGAGGTGGTCGCCTTTCATTCTAACCCAAAGCTCCACGTTTGCCACATTTTTTACCTCGGGTCCTTTTCAGCTCATTTAGAAATGCAGCTCATTTTCACTTTGCTGAATATTCAAACATGATGCCATGGTGTAGGTAGGAAAATAACATCAAAGTCTGTAATAGAGCTCATTACAGCTACCTCCTGTTGGGGGTAAATGAATTAATCAAATGCCCTAATACTTATGTCACTTTTAATGAGACTTACCGCTGTGATTCTCATTTTAATGTCGATCTGCCCTCTCTATACTCATAATTAATATACAACAATTATGCTGAATCAAAGCCTAGATGAATATTCTGCACAGTCTCTGAATATCAACAATGTATGCTTGCACGAATGAGTCCAGGCCTTGCATGCAGTTTCAGCTCGTCTCCTTCTCTATTCAGGTTCTCCCCAGAGAACACCGAGCTGCTGACCACGCTCGGTCTGCTGTTTTTGCAGGTCGGTGGAAGTTTTCATCACCTTCTTTGGAAAATTCTGTGTGTATATGTGCCAAAAGTGACAAGTAACCATTGTTTTAACAGCTCGGAAAATACCAAAAAGCATTCGAACATCTTGGAAATGCCCTCACTTTTGACCCTAACAGTTATAAGGTATGTTGGTTTGTCACTAATCACCTGAAGACAGGTGAATACATTTCTTTTACTGGAGTTCTGTCTAAACAGAAGGTCATTCACGGTCATGTCACTTTCATCATGTCCTGTTTCAAAGCTTCGATCTTCCTCTCAAATCTCTCTAATCACAGTTTTTATTTCCAGGCCATCCTGGCTGCAGGCAGCATGATGCAGACCCACGGTGACTTTGATGTGGCCATGAACAAGTACAGAGTGGCAGCTTGCGCCGTCCCTGAGAGCCCCCCTCTCTGGAACAACATTGGCATGTGCTTCTTTGGGAAGAAGAAATATGTAGCCGTGAGTAATGCTGTTACTGAGTTTGCTTGTTGTTGTCAAGGTTGAGAGAACTGTTAAACTGCAACACACAGACCAGGACAGTGCAGTGTAATCTGTCCACAAGATATGGAGATTGAACCATTACAATATAAGTGTGCAGCAAATCGCTTACCGGTAAGTAATCAATGTGCATAACCAGGGATGTGGCTATATGTTCTAGTGCAGACCGCTCAAAAAGCTTTTAGCATAGCTGCCGATGGGCTGCATCCCAAAATATCCAAAACACTTTGAATGTAATGGATGTTGCAATTTAAATCAAACTCAACACTTTATGACTTTTTTTTTCATTTCAGAGAGTATAAACATGACACATCTAATCATGTCAGCATCACTTTATTTTTTGATATACATTAACTCCAGAAATCCGGGTGTGTGAGTATTTAAAAGGCATCCTGGCATTTCAGGTGTTGTTTTGTCCCATTTTTGTGGCAAATGTGTCTTTGAGGTGTGCAATAGTATGGGGTTGTTGTTTCATTTTTCATCTTATAATAAGGTAGGGTCCCGTACCTGAGCCTTTTCGTCTACAGCTGAGCCTTTGTGATGTGTGTAGTTTGACATCAGAAAGGCATAATGTTACCCTGTAAGGGTCCGAGCTCAGATAAGTTGATGTCTGTCTTCTTTTAAGTTCAATAAAGTTATAATTGTCAGTTTTTTAATGTAACCGTCTTACAGTACGTGGTCAAAGTTTCCCAAATGTATTTGTAAGCCACATGGTTTAGTTACCGTACCTGTTGATGAAAGATGCTGCGTGATGCAGATCCATCTGAGGAATCAGAGATCACCTGACCAAAAACATCACACACAGTTGACAAACGGTAGATCTACATTTTTAGCATGAGTTTGTCAAAAAGTCATCAATATAATCCAAAATCAAAGTCCAAACTAGTGTGTGAACTGCTGCTTCCTGAAACGAACTGAATTACAAATGCATTGTTATATAATAGTTTATACTATTATAGATGGGAGGTGTAATATTTTTGGGCTGAACTACCTCAACACTTTAAATTTAGATCTCTAAAAATAATCTTTGCATTTATTTACAGTTCAGTAAAGAGTGATTTGTTTCACTCTAACAGATGAAAGCTTGTATTGCAAATACGGGAAACCTTTCTGGAAATGGGGTTTGTGTTATTAATCAGTGTCCGTCCCACTCTCCTTCTCCCCCGACCTCATTAATCCCACAGGCCATCAGCTGCCTGAAACGAGCGCACTACTTGTCTCCTTTTGACTGGAAAGTGTTGTACAACCTTGGTCTGGTACACCTGACAATGCAGCAGTTCGCTTCAGCCTTCCACTTCCTCAGCGCAGCCATCAATCTGAACCCACGAATGGGGGAACTCTACATGTTGCTGGCAGGTACTACGTCACAGAGACAGAAAAATCGTTCATGATTTAATTCTACGTTGTAAAAGAAAAATCCATGAAATCCGTCGCTGCTGTTTGACTCTGTTCTTGACTGACAATGTTGCTGCTGCCAGGATGTCCTTGAAACAAGTGTAGTCGTATTTCCATCTTCGGGAACATTTATTGTTGGATACTCAGTCTGTACATTTTCAATAACCTAAACATGTGGAGGACATTGGATGGTGCAGCCTGTATCTAAGTCCTTTTGTACATCTCTGATTAACAGTGGCTTTGACCAACTTGGAGGACGTGGAGAACGCCACCAGATCCTATGAACAAGCCGCGAATCTGGACGAGTGAGTGTGTTGGATATTCTCCCCTGATTTAACATTATTTTGAATTTGAAACTGTATCACATCATATTATATTTGTTTTTATCTTGCCTTGGGATCATTTTCCCTCAGATCCAACCCCCTGGTCAATTTGAATTTTGCAATCTTCCTTTATAACCATGGTGATAAGAAAAGCGCTCTGGATCAATATCAGGAGATGGAAACGAAAGTCAATCTACTGCGAGACGGCAGCAGCAACTTTGAATTTGATCCTGAGGTGCTGTAGATCCTGTCTTTGGTGTCGTAGAAGTAAATTGCTTTTACGTGTCACAACTTGTCGTAAAGCCTGGCCTTTTAATCGCTGACAGCTGATGGATATGGCTCAGAAGATGGGCACTGCCCTGCAGGTGTCGGAGGGTCTGGTGTGGACTAAACCAGGCAAGGACTCCAAATCCAAACCACACTCGGCGACAGCAAGTAAAACCCCCGGGGCTCCTCTCGGCACCAACCAAGCGCTGGGGCAGGCTATGTCGTCTGCTGCGAGCTACAACAAGAACATGCAGCTACCGGCAGGTACAAACTACCAAGGACGGTTTGTAGAAATGCCAGTTATGATCTGATGCAAAAGAATCAATTACATATATGTTAAACCTGCTACTTTCAAGCCACATCAGATGAGTCTCTTGCATTTTCTTGGACCACAAACTCAATAAAAGAAGAGATGTTTAACCAAGCAGTCTGGTGTAACACCAGCAGGATATAATGACATTTACAGCCTTAAAGAAGATGCCCAGTCATGACAAATGTAAAGCTGAGAAGCCAACCTCCTTCACGTCATGTTTAAGAATAAGGCAGCCGCTCAAATGAATTCAAGGCTACTGTGACGTGAATGTGGGAGCTTACACAGAGATACATTGATAAGAGGGCTTTTCTTAAGCTAATAATTACTCTACCACTCACACCTAAAACCAAAACTATTCATACAGAATGTTGGTGTTACATGTTACTTTCAATCCGTCTGACACTCTCACACCTGTAAAGATTTTATGTTTATTGCACTTTCTTGACAGGTCATGGAAATTATCATTGAAACACGATCAGTTTTTCAATATTTTCCCACCAGACAGTGCTGTCATTACAATTAAAGAGTGTGACTCAGGTTCTACACCACTGGATATCATAATGTGTATTTGGTTGAGTTCTAGTCCTAAGGGCTCTTTGAGGGTTACAGATGCTGAGAAGCCTCCCAACGTTTGAATTTACGTTGCAGACAGGAATGCTGCAGTGATGTGACAGCAGGTGTAGCACCCGTGGGGGATGTGAGTAGGCGCTCTTCCATTACCCCTAGATTTGCGCTAAAACAAATATCGAAACAGAAATCCTGTAATGGAAACGGCACTAATTTAAAAAAAAAAACCTCCAGAATATTAGATAAACCTTTTTACGATTTGATAATCCACTTATTCGTGAAAGTGTAAAGAAAACGCTTTTTGGGAATTTCCACGTGTCTGGCAGTGCTGGATGTGACGTAGCCGGTCAATCTAAAGTCATCAAAATCTAGTTTCCAGCTGTTATTGGCCTCATTATTATGATGTAGTTGTGCTGTAACACTACTTAACCATTATTAACATTACAAAAGGGAAAACATTGACGTCGGGAGGCGGTCCATTACTACAGTATGTACCACAGTATGAACCACATCCCCCGCACTTTTGAAAAGGTTGCTACGCCCCTGCATAACAGCAGGGTCCTTGAAACATCCTGTTGAATTTCTCCACACATCAGATCAATAAATCCTGAACTTCTCTGCCAGTTTATTCTTTTGTTTCTTTTAGCTGCAATGAGCCTAGTTGTTCTTTATGTGGCTGAGTGACATGTGGACAAGGTTGTTTTTCTGATTACAGCATTGTTCTCGTCTGAGGTGAAAGCAGATTTAATTTCCTGCCGAAACCACCACACGTCCTTTTATCCCTTTGATATTGGAGTGTGTATTTCCCAACATGCTTTAGGCGGTGTCTTTGTTACAGTGTGAGCTTGGATCACTTTTTTACAATATATAATCTGTTCCTGGTATTGATTCTGTTATTTACTCTTGCACAAGTTGAACTGTTTTATGTAGTTTGCGACTGTGTGGCCCCAAGAGTGAGTGCGTGTACGGTTATTAGGAACTGCATTATGTTTGAGTAACGATGGACAGCAGGACACCTTTTTGACGCTTGAGTCTCAGTGACGGTGCACGTCTGTCCCTAGTGTAGTGTTCATCCTAAGGTCCAGGTAAACTGGAGTTGAGTCAAGCGATAGCTTTGAAGAACTCTAATGGTTCATGACACAGACTTGGGGAACTCGGAGGTAATGTGCTGCTGTGACTGATTCAGTCTAATAAACCACACGAGCGGTCATTTTACACCTACATGGTCTGCACTAGCCATCATACACTTAGTTTCAACAAAAGCAGTTCTAGGAACTAATGGGATTCAGTAGGGGTGTAACGATACACTAATCTCACGATACGGTACGATACACGATATTGAGATAACGATACGATATTATAGCAGTATTTTTTTAACAACCTTGAATGAGGAACATATGACTGAAAAAAATGGTATTTTATTTGAAAGACACAAAATACAAAATAATGCTGTGCCTTTGCCCTATTGTTACAGTTTGTAATGCTTTATAACTGTTTAAGTTTTAAAGTGCAAGCCAGGCCAACCATTTTCCACTAACTGAACATTATGCATCTTCAGTTTCATACAAGTAAAAATATTTTGCTACAAACTGAATAGTTTCTCTCATGTGTGACTTGACTTTTTTCTTTTCCAGAAATGTAACAACTAAAATTAAATAAACAAATAAAAGTAAATAAATAAACTATGAAAAGTCCCAAACTCAAAATGCTAGTTTCTTCTGAGCGGAGTAAGATTTTGGTCTGCGGGTCGAGGCGCGGTCGCCACGTGATCCCGCTGCACCAATAGGATGTTACTAGTAAACACAATATATTATTAAGAACCCAATATCGCGCTACAGTTTGTCACCTCCACGGCACGTATCATGACGTTTTTGTATCGCGGAATTTCGTGGCACAATATATTGTTACACCCCTATGATTTAGCTACTTAAATGTGGAAGTCCCTCCAAAAGCTTAAAGAACTATGAAGATGTGTTTGCTCTGAAATGATTAATATTTACCCGGCAGGTATCAGTCTCTGTTCAAAGCTACAGGCCTTTTTGAGCTCTTCAACAACCAAACAAATCAGCTGGATTTCTGTTGTCGTTTCCAGGAGCGTCCAAAAGCTCCGCCAGAGCTCCCCCTGACCCAGAACTTGAAGGAGAGAACGACCCCAGCCCACCGGCCGACCCGCCGGGCTCCCCGGAACCTGCAGTCTGACGACTCCACACCCAAAACCTCCAAGAAACCTAAAGGTGGAAGAGTAACTTTACTATCTTATAGTCTTTTACATCTGTCAGTAGATAAGCACTCTTATGTTACTGGGGGTGATTAAGTGTCTTTGACGCCAAACAAGTCGATGTGTTTGTGCTTTTCTAGCTCATTGTAGTTACACGTGGTCCTTGGGGTTAAAAGCTACACACAGACATGAACATCTCCAACGACACTGCTGAGTTCACAGCTAAAAGGGCAGGGTCATTGTTCGTACCATTATGAATGTCAATTCATTTCTCAACTGTAGACCAAACTTCTGCGGTGACACGGTGGTTCTTCCTCAACTCTGTAAATGTGACGGGGTCAGTGCACGCGAATGGGGTCGCAGTTCAAACAAAACGGTCGTATGGGAGTTTGTGGAATTGCCTGCATCAATATCTGGCAGAGCTTAGCAATAAGGTGATTTTAATGAGTTTTCCTTGAATTGACCAGGAGAACTACAATCCAATACATGTGAAGGAAATGCTGCGACAATCGTTAAAACAAGGAGAACAGAGAAGGGTGAGTTAGTTAGACGCTGGGAGCGGCTTGATTGTACAGTAGGATTGAATGTATAATGCTATATGCGCTTTTATATGTGGATAAATGTTATGTTTATAGGATGATGTATTTAATCTTGAATAAAAGACTTAAAGAAATAGCTTCTTTCTCCTTTTGTAAGGTTCATTTTGTGTGTTTTTATGCATTCTCTTGTTGGGTTATTTAATTTCAGGAATCATCTCCAACACTGTGTGAAAATTGTTTTCCCACCACAAACGCATAACACTGTCTGTTTTTTTTTTTAAATGTAATATATTTATTATATACATAGTTGCGCGTGGCTTTGCATAAACATGATCAAGTAAGGACATCGCAGTTTGTTCTACAAAACCTTTTCTAAAACTCAGAAGGTTTGAAATAGTCTTTGCATTTTTGCTTCAAATATTAAAATAATGGAAAATAACCATTCCCCCAGTTAACACATTACTATATAACGTTTGTCTATTAACATGACACCCCTAACAACCTCAGTAACACACATTACATGCACTGTAACCCAAAATTAAGTTTCTTAGTTTGTCAAGCATTCACCTAATCGGCTTTGTGGGTTTAATACTCGTTTATTTCCAGTTACTGGAATTAAGTGGTTGAGATGAAAAGCAGGAGCAGATATTTATCTTCGGTCCCATCGGGAAGCCAAGCGCTGCAGAATGCTGCCTGCTCATGATCAGGCTCTGTTTTTAAGGTTTAAACACAGATTTCTCATCACGTCTTGGCCTCTCTGCTATATTAGATATGAAGAGTACGACTGCTGGTAAATGAATTTGCCAAAATGTTCTTTACTGGATGTATGAACACCTGAAACAAACAGAGTACCAATGTCATTTCTGTGGTTCTTTTGGTAAAAATAACTCAAAAGTAATTTAAAACATTAAGTTCGGATGAATTCAATAGTTTTTTCCTTTTTATTGCAGTTTCATGTGTGACTTTTTTTTTTTTTACTTTTCATATTTGTATTTTGTCTTTGGCGTTGGAGAGGGGTCTAAGTGTTTGACCTCCAACCACACCTTCATCTAACCCTGATGATGAAGCGGCAGCCACTGATCAGCTGGTGTTGCATTTTTTTAGTTTTCTTAAACCATCTACATTCTCTGCATTTTATTGCCAGGAAACTGTAGCTTTTTCATGAGGTGCTTGTTAAACTCAGCTGCCCGTGGTCATAAGTTTTACAAGCCGACTGATGGCGTTTAAGTTACCACCGCTGCTTGAAGTTATGTTTCAGTGGGCCTGCAGATGATTGGTTTTCCATTTCTCATCTTCCTACAACGAAAATAGCCTCTGGAAGAGTCTCAGTTTCCAGTGAAAGTTTCACATAAAGTTGTCTGACTCTAGGGATTTGGTTATGTTGGGTTATTTTTCATCTATGGATATTTTTCTACTCCAGTCTGGTATTTTGTGAAGGACGTACCTCAAACTTAAGCCCCTGTTGTGGTTGTTGGGGAAGAAAAGAAAGCTGAAGTCACGCTGATGTTCCTGGACAAAAGCTTTTTCAAGGAATATTCAAGTCAGGAGTTCCCATTTGCTTTTCTTTTTCTTGTAAATTTGACGAATGGAAAATGTTTCAGATACTAGTGGGCAAGCATAGTTGTGATTTCAGTGTTCACCGAAATCATCATGATTATGATTTTATTCCATAATCAAAAACATATATAGATAAAGATCAGCTGAAGGAGACAATAAAATGTATAATCTTACACAAAGCAGTTGGTGTCGTATTTACTGAACGTGGATTTCCAGCTGTAACCTCGTTGATCTTTGGCCGTCCAGTTTCATCAATTCTGGCTTGAACGTGTGGTCATTGATGACGTGTTTATATGTTAAAATACATGCTTGTCTGATTTTACATGTATGGATGTCTGACCAAAAAATGTAGTCGTGTGAATTAATTAGCCGCGCCCACTGCCAAGCCTCCAGGAATTTAACCAATCAGGAAACACTTGAGCTAAATCTGCTGCTTTCTTTTTTTCTGAAAAATTCTGATTTTATATCATTCAGTAATAATTACTAGCATTAAACTATGCTGGGGGAAAAGTTTCACCAGAGATTATGTTTAGATGACTAAAACCGAGCTTAATATGTTGATGTCTGTGGTTAGAAAATAGTATGTTGGCAACATGAACTCGAAGAATCGGGTCCCAAAAATAGAATTTTTCTGCTCCGTTTGGTGTGACTGTCTCATATTTCCCAGAAACAAGCATCTTGTTCAGGCTCCTGTTCTTTATATAAGAAGATGATTGGAGGAGACTTCCAGCCTTCCATTGTGCTTTGAGGGAAATGTTCAGCAGAATAATCCATGAATTTCTTCATGCTTTACATATATGGTCAAAAATGGAGTATCTGGTTTGTCCGTGATCCTTCCCCGCGCTAGGGAAGCCCCGGCCTGCTCACTCCTCAAGCAAGGAGGCTTGAGCTCCTGGCTGGCAGAGGGAAAGCAATGCCCAGGATTGACACTTAGTAAGGAGCACTGGGTGATTTAAAAAATGGGGAAAAATCAGGGGATAATAATATATATATAAAAAAAGACCTCCTTAGATGAAATAATATGAAGCAAATCAAATGTGCCTCAATCTTTGATGTCAAGTTTAATTTTAGCCGCTCTGATCAAGTATCTTCACTTAAAGAGCTTAAGATGGATAAGAGAGTGATGGAAACAGAGGAGGAATGGATGCAGTCTAACACCAAACGGTTCAAATCAGAGGCTCGGCTCACGTCTCTTTGATGTTCGGATGATGTATAACTCTTGCAATGATTGTACATTTCTGAATATTGTGCACGTGCGATGTTGTAGGTTGTGGTTGCAGCTGCCGTCAGTCTCGGTTTATCTGCTGTTCACACCTGACAGACGGCGTTTTTTGTTTGTTCCGCAGCTGAAGGAGGCTTGTAAACAGAGATGAACATCTTTATCTGCTTTGTCCATCAAGTATTATCTGTTTAAACTATGAAAGTTGTTGTCTTTTAATTTTAGTTTGATGAGTGTTGATTCTGGCTGACTGGAGTTCAGATCATTTGCTGACCTTCCTCCCAGGTTTCCCATGAGGTATCTCTCTAAACCTCAGGCTTAAACTTTTACCCAACTGTTCACAACTATTATAATTCCTTCTGCAGCTCCTCATGCACTCACCTTGTCTGGCTCATGGAAATGGTTCCCCAGGTAATCCCACCGTCTCAAGTATCAAGATCAGCCCTTCCCACTTGGGGAACTTCTTAGTGTAAAACATGTTTTCCGAACAGTCTTTAATCGTCACTTTTTTCTAAGCTATCTTACAAGAAATGTGTGTAATTCACTAAAGATGAGTTGAGTATGCAAGTGTGATCAGTTTTTTAATGACCTCACCATCAATCGATCATCTTCTGCTTATTTTCATCTAATTTTAGGGTCTGGTACCTCTAGAGTAGCTTTGCACTCAATATAATCTAAACGTGAGCACGTTGTTGTTTCTGAACATCAAAGACAGTCCTGAGGTGAGGATCTTCCTGAAAACCTCAGGATGTTCAGACGTTTAATGATTGGTCACCTTTTTGGAGGCATGCAGGTGGGCGGGTCATTTTCAGGTCATATTCATAATTTCCTGTAAAGGAGCTTGTCTCATATCCTTCAATCCACAAACATTTCAAATACCAAGAAATCAATCAACGTTAGCCAACATCCAGACTTAATTGCGCTAAATGTGGTATTTAAGGGCGTCTGACCTCTTGACTGGCTGCTTGTCAACAGTCTCTTCAGTCCTCGTATCTAGATTACTCACAGAGCTGCAGGGCTGTGAGCAGTTTGGATCAAGAGCTGGTTGGCGAGTCCTGACTGATATTTTCAGTCCCGTGTCAAGTACGTCCAGCTCTCGCCTGATGCTTTCTCCCCCCTGAATCAAGAGAGGCTGAGACAGAATTGTTTCATGTCAGTGACATCCAGCAGAACCGCCGGGGGCCGCAGCTCCTCCTGCAGCTCCTCCTGCAGCTCCTCCTGCAGCACAACGTCCTGACAGACGTTTCAGAGGAAACGCTCATCTGGTACTTAAGTGATGACGATCACTGATATCATGGTTGTTTTTTAAGAGATTTCCGGTTACTAATGATTTGTGATTTGGAGTTGATGCTGAAAGGTAGTTTATACATCTTCCAGAAGATGACTGCATCAGCATCGCTAATCTGAAGACAAGGTTCACTTCTTTGATTTGTCTCCAGCTTCAAGCCTTGAATGAATCTTCTGATGAAATGTGGTGACTTTATGGTACATCTGACATGATCAACACATGTTCCAGTAACCAACATGTGGTCACAACATGCTACACGCTCAGACTCAACAGTGTTAGAGGGTTACCTCTAATCATACTAGATAGACAACCTTAGAGATAAGCTGGTGGCTTCTGCCCTCTGTCAGACAAGGGGTAAACATTGATAAGTTACAAAGTAATAATAATAATGACTTGGTTTTATATAGCACCCTTCAAGGCACCCAGAGCGCTTTACAGAGATCATTATTCATCCATACACATTCTCACCGGTGGTGGTAGCTACGTTTTGTAGCCACAGCTGCCCTGCAGACTGACAGAAGCGTGGCTGCCATATCGCACCAAACGGCCCCTCCGACCACCACCAACATTCATACACATTCAAACAAGTAGTGCTACAAGAGAAGTTTAATGTCTGTTTATTGGAGAAAGTCCATATCGGATAACGTTGGTACGTTTGAGTTATGTTGCCATCCAAAGTTCTGATGGAGTCGCATGAAGAACCAAGAGGTCCAAGTATCGTGAGAAGGAAAACGCTGTTGCAGTGTCAGGGGACCGAAGATGGTTTGGTGATCCTCCCGCGCTGACAAAAGTCAGCATTTCTGACATTTTAATAGGTTTTTTTCTTCTTTATATTACAACTAAGCGTTTTCAGTTTTTAACTCTGAAGATTACATTCATCATCTGAAAGCTGCTTTGACATGTCTGAGCTACCTTATCTATCATTTATTAAAAAGAAAATGTCATCCATCTTTAATCGAATTATAAAATAAATTCACATTTTATAGAACTTTGATTTATAAGATTATACGACTCGGTCTTCCCATTTAGAAAACTTGTATAAACCACCGCAGCAACTGTTAAATAAAAATAAAACAGTCATTCAGGACCATGTGCATCTTAATTTCGTGTTGCACAAATGAGCAATTCCATCATAAATTCAGATTTTCTTTCCTTTGAAGTCTAAAGTTGTTTTGACAAGCTTTTCCAGCCGTTTCAAATGCACTTAACTGATTACGGAGGCCGCACGCAGCTTAACCTCGGATTTCCAACACCTGGAGAAAGCTCAGCAAGCAAGTAATGCACCACATCAGGTGCAGGCCTGGTTTAGCGTTGACGTACGTTAAGGTGATTTGTTGGAGAAATCAAAGTTTTCCACCACGCACAGGAACAACCGCTTAAATATGGAGAAAGCACAACACAAGTCTCTCCAGAGATATAAAACTGTAGCAAATTCATATTAAATCTTGGCTCTTCTTTCTGCTTCGCTTGCAAACCAGAACATAAAAGGTGAATGTGTTCCCATCATCATATAAAACTAACTCTGAAAGAAATCTGACGTTGTAAAGTTGTGGGTTGGTAAATGTTTTTCTGAAGCTCCTCAACCTCTCTGCAAGCCCATCTGACATGAAACTTTACAGCATAACCCTTGGGTGGCTGTTCCCTTCTAACCCTAAAGGCTGCCTCATCCATCCCTGCCGCTGTCACGTGTCAAACTGTCCCTGGCCTGGATGCTGAGGCCCACGCGGTCGCCTCACGGTGGCCACAAATCCAGATAAATGGGAAGGCGTGTCAGGGAGGACATCGGGTTTAAAACCTTTGCCAAATTCCCTTTCCATTTTCTACACCTGTTTTATCCCGTGCAGGGTCCCGGGCAGTACTCGAGTTGAGGGGGGATGAGGGGTGATGGCATCCCCCCTTGAAATAAAAACGGTCAAAATCATCCCCCCTGTAAAACTGTCATCCCCCCTTTCCATCCCTTATGTCATTTCATCAATGAATGTGGTTTTACTGCTATTTCAACATTTAGAGTCATCACCAGAAAAATAACAGCAGAAAATAACTTATTTGACAATTTTCACCTGTTTTGAGTAAATTTTCACTTGAAATAAGTAGAAAAATCTGCCAGTGGGACAAGATTTATCTTCTCATTACAAGCAAAAAAATCTTGTTCCACTGGCAGATTTTTCTGATTTTAAGTGAAAATCTACTTGAAACAGGTGAAAATTGTAGTTTTTTCCAGTGATGAGTCTTGTTTTAAGTGTAATGAGATTTTTTTTTTACTAAAATGAGACATTTTAACAAGAAATAAGACAAATATTCTTGTTAAGATTTTGAGTTTTTGCAGTGATCCATTTTACTTATCCTGTGAAGGACAGAGCCATATTGATAAGTTCAGAAAACTGTTTTTTATTGTTGTGTTTTGATGTATTTGATGTAAGCCCAGTGGATATTTAAAGCTTACAGAAGGCTGCATTTAACTGCTGCTATGTCCTTCCTGCAGTATTTCTGCCGGTTTTTTGGTCAGTGCTATTATTTATAATATATTATATTATTTGTAATTAGCACAAATTATCTGTCCCTATATGATAAAATCCACCATCCCCCCTGATTTTTTTTTTACAACTCGAGTACTGGTCCCGGGGGTCTGCTCATCACAGGCGAGAGGCAGGGGTACAAAATTAATATGTAAAATATGATGATCCACTGTGGTGAATTCTTACTGAAGAGAAAAGCTGAAAGGGTGGGGGGTAAAACACTCAACAACCCTACGGACAGGTTAAGTGAAATGTTTTAGCACTCTGAACAATGGAGCTCCTTTGTTACCCAAAAATATCTCAAAGTATTAGTGAAACCTTACCATTACACTGGATGACATAATTGTGCTTTATTTTGACTCAAATCCTGTCCTAAATACCAACTAGAGCAGAAAACGTATACTAATCCACAGATGAAAGTAATCCGCACTTAATGCACTTTTAACACTTTTCAGTCATGTTTTCTTGAGTGCGTTGATCGTGTGCCAGTCAAAACTTCACACTTCTGCTCACAATGCTGCAGATGGGTTGATGAGAAGGATCTGGACAAACCCGTCACTCTTTCTGATCCATTAGTCAGATCTGCTGGTCACTGTAGAATATACAGCAACACCAGCCTAATCCTCTATGATACAATGAGAAAAGCTTTCTGGGATGGAAAATCCTCATAAATAAACCGGTGTTTCAACATTAGTGGTGGCTGCATGTGGAAAGTGAGGATGCAAGGAGCATTCAGGAGCCTGAAATGAAAGCCATCTTGTTGTGGTATGTTTACCGTGTTGGAGGTGTCCTTCAGCAGGAGTTCAGTCAAATCAGCTGAGAAAAACAGTTTCCCCACGAAGCATTGGTGAGGCCTTGCAATGTAAACACAACATGTCCCCTGTGTCATTGCTATTATTACTCATGACGGATCAAATGGTACCAGCATTTGAAGGGCAACTTCACTTCTGCATCTGTTTATGATTAAAAATGTATTCTTATTCTCAGTGCGATTCGTGTTCAAAAGACTCATCAAGATGGACCCAGGGCTGTGAATAAAATAGTCATGTTTTCTCAGCCCTACGTGTTTTCTTCAAAGAGTCAGGTTTTTGGAGTTTTCCCCCTTTCCACATATGTGTTATGTAGTTTGTTTGTGACCGTTAAAGGGTATAGAGACACAAAGCCCACAGTAGGAGGAGTTTTTAAACTCTCTGATTGGACACTCTTTCTGAGTTAGTTTGCCATGAAAAATGTTTTCAGAATACCTAATGATTGGTTTGAGACAACAAAAAATAAGCAACTGTCTTGTTTTCTAGTATTCTTGAGTAATTAGCTGACCGTGAATGGGTAGAAGGTAGGATGAGATGTGTGGCAGAAGGTGAAGAGCCCAGACTATATAAGAACTGGACAAACTCCTTGTGATGTCATCCATAGGTTTTCTGAGGAGTGCTTTTGAAGCCTCTTTTTCATCTTACTGGACAGTGCCAGGGTTTTTTGAACTAGGCTGTAAATATAGATAGATAGATAGATAGATAGATAGATAGATAGATAGATAGATACCTTTATTTGTCACTGTATCAGGACACAATGAAATTACAGCTGCCCAGTCCAGTAGTATTGAAAAAAAAAAAAAGACAGAGACAAACATACAGTCAAACAACAAAGCCACACATTGTACAACACGAAAACAATAAGGTACAAAAGACACAAGATACTGACTTCACAGAGAGCTGGATAAAGTGTTAAGTGACGGTATTCCACTAAGTATAAATAAGTTAAGTCTAAATTTGCACTTATAGGGAGTATATAGCACGGGATGTTTGGAGTCACTATGTATATTTGTTGAGAGACTGAATGGCTGTGGGCAGGGGTTAATTTGTGCCGGATCCTGCCGGAACAAGATCCGGCACCTCTCGATTTTGGCCTCCCTGCACATAGGCGCCGGAAGTGGGGGTGCGGCAGGGGCTGCAGCACCCCCTGGAAAAATTGAAATGACAATAAAAGATTATAAATATATAAATATTTGTGGTTGCTGTTTCTGTTCCAGAACATTGTAAGCCACATTTGAGATGAAGGCTGAATATAGGGGTAATTTTAATTAAAAAAAAGAAAAGTAGCCAGTCACACCCCCCTGGTCTGCGGACCGCTCAGGTGATCAGAACCGCAAATGTTGTTTGTAAACATCCGCATTTTTGTCCGCCAATTACAAATGCACAGCCAGCAGCGCTCCTTTCAAAACACAACACAAAGCTCCAAGTCAAGACCAAGATGGATATACGTTCATTTTTTAAACCAAAAGAGAAACAGACACAAAACATTGCCGAAGCTGCTGCCAATGTGACAGTGAGTCGGAGGAGAGCGACTGCTCTGCAGCCACCGCGTCAGCGACCCCCCCCCCAGTGTCTTAACACTGGCTCACCTGATGGTGCAGCCGGTCATATGAGCAGCGATGACCCGGGAGGAGGAGGAGACTGCACTGCCGGTAATATTGGTCAAATTATGCTCAAATCATTGTTATACAACTGTTTTGGGTGAAAAAAAACTTCAAAATGTTCGCGCGCACAGCGCGGGCGCAAGGATTCCTCCCTGTAGGCTAGGATAGCTTCACCAAATATTTTCTGTCACCCGCCGCCTATGTGACTATGATAATAATTATAGTCATGTTCCTTTTTTACTGTAGATGGTTGGTTCGCTATGTTTTGGTAAAGCTTGTGCGCACTGTCAGCTGTTCTTCATGCAGGGGAGGGGCAAGTGATTTCTTAAGGGAGAACCCCCGCACCCCCTGGCAAAAACGTCTTCCTGCGCGCCTGTCCCTGCATTCCGGGACTTATTTGGGCAGATCCGGCACCTCTCGTATAAAACAATAATAATATAAAAACGTTTTTTTTAATGTATAAAAAATAGTAATATGCATAAATTCATTTACAGAACAAATCCCAAGCATTTCATTTTGTTTATAAAGATTTAACGTCATTTGAAAGAGTCGGAGATTTGTTGATGCAATGAAAAGATGGGCCAGCAAACCACGCCCCCGACCAAAAAAACTTTGGAAATTTGCTGGATCTGGGGAGCCAGCAGCGAGCAACGCAAACATGTCAAAAAGACAGCTGAATTTACTGTCTTTTTTCAAAAAGAAGGAAGAGTTGCATGATTCTTCAAAACGAATCAGAAAAGCAACAAGCGGCGATGAGGGCAGCTGCAGCACAATCAGTGTGATCCTTGCGCCGCGGACACATACACATGAATGGATTTCTGTCGGTTGCTGTGGATTATGTTCTCAATACAAATAAAAAAACGGGCTGAAGCCCCCCCAAATTTGATCTCAGCCCCCCCAAAATTAAGAGGACATTTTTCCCTTTCCAACGATACCAATATTGTGTTTGTACAATTTAAAACGGCGTTATTTTGGGACTGATGCAGCCGCATCTCTCTGCCTGGAGTCACTGCACTGTGCAGCAATGTCCCGCCCACAGCCCCATCTGATTGGTTACACACAGAGACAGGCACGGGAAACAGCCAATCAGCGGTGAAGGCTGTGCATGCTCTGTGAGAACAAACAGAGGAGCGGAGAATAAGTTATAAGTAATAAGTTTAGCCGGGTAGAGAAGCTCGGAGAGGATATGTTTCCAAGGTAAGTTAAGGCAGCAGACACCCTATTTTTGTTATTCAAGCTTACCAAAATGCACCAGATTGATGCATTTCAATGCATTATGCTCAAAAAATAAGGACAACTATTGTGCCAAAACAAAAAACCAAAACAAAAAAAATCACACATACACGAAGAAAAGAGCACTGAAAGTTCACCACTGCTTCAAACCGGAAACCGGAAATGCGTTGCTACCAAGCGAACCAATCACAGCCCTCTCCGTCTGCGTGTGGTCTGCGTCGCCTCGACGCATTGTTACAATTTTCGGAAGGTGCCGTCACTGACGGCGTTTGGTCTGCGTCGACGCGTACCCTACGCCGTAGGCACGGCGTCGTTTTGACGCAGAACCATAACTCAGCCTTTAGTCCCCCGAAGCCGGCCCCTCGTATCCGTAGTCCCCCGAAGCCAGCCCATCGTATCCTTTGTCCCGGAAGCCGGCCCCTCGTATCCTTAGTCCCCCGAAGCCGGCCCCTCGTATCCTTAGTGCCCATCGTATCCTTAGTCCCCCGAAGCCGGCCCCTCGGATTCAGTCTGCCCGTCTGCTACGTCCCAAGACCGACCCTCTGACCCGTCCGCTCAGTCCCGAGAACGGCCAATCCGCTCAGTCCCGAGGACGTCCCCCGACCCGTCAGGTTGTTCTGCCAGACCCCGAGGACGGCCCCCTGAACTTTGACTGTGTGTTGGCCTGGGCCCTCCTCCGGACCCCCTCCGCCCACCCTGGTTTGGTTTTTTGGTCTTTAGAGACATCTGGGATCTGTCCTTTGAGGGGGGGGGGGGGGGGGGGGGGTTCTGTCATGGTTGGTCCTCCAGCCTTCAGTGGTTTTCCACTCCCCTCTCTCCTGCTCACTCCATCTGCCAGCCACGCCCACCTCGTCACTCACTCCCTTCACCTGCTCTCCCAGCTGCAGCTCCTCAGCAATCAGGACAGCATAAAAGCTCCACTCTCCTGCAAACTCACTGCCAGATTGTCACTCTATGCTTAGATGCAAGACCTTCCAGCATTCCCTATCTTGACCTCCCGTTGCCGACTCCGCCTTGTCTCTGTCCTCCGGTGCCTGACCATGTCTTCCGAACCTGACACCGATTGCTGCCTGATCCTTGTCCTGCATTCCTGCCTGCTCTTCGCCCCTGTTGTGGGTAATAAAGCAAACCAGACAAACTACTGCTGTGTGCTCCGTGTGCTGCATTTGGGTCCAAAACCTCACCCTGTAACACTTTGGGTTTTCCCCGTTAACCTATTTAGGTTACCTGGAAAATATAAATTGCCCCCTCCTTAAAATCATGTGTTTCAGTAATATAAGATGCTGTTTGTTGTTGTTGCTTCAATAAATGAACAAAGAAATCATTTCAAGTTCAGTTGTTCTGAATACACAGACACCTCCTTGCCTACTGGATGAGCGAAAGAGATATATTGTTCTACATGCGTAACTTTGTTGTGTTGAGACTCACTGTTGTTCTGTAGCTTTATGTCACATATACACCTACTGTATAATCTAGTCCATGTAAAGTTGGAGAACTGCCTTGGCTGGAAAAAATCTCACCTATACTATTACTTTGAACTTCTCTGCTTGCTGTCAAGATCCACCGTCTCTGCAAGGTTGTTTTATTAATTCACGACAGCCTTCTGAAACTCATTCCAGTTATACAGTAACTCGGCGCCTCGGTGGAGACTTCAAAGCAGCACAGAGACGTAACTGTTTCACCAAGCAGAAATATTAGGATTTCTTATGAAAACCAATCAATGTTCAGATTTTAATTATGACAACAAGAGTTGTAATAGTTTAGAATTTTTTTTTTAATAGTTTTTATTCTAATTTCCTATTTCGGTTTGTTGGATTTTTTTCAGTTTAGTTTAAGTTTTTTGTTTAACAAGTACATCAGTAGTTAATAAATAAATAATAAAAGAAGAAATGTAAGTTGAAAGAATACTATCGATAATGCCATACCGTACAAATGCCCTTTATTTTAAGTAGTTGCAAGTAGAATAAAATAATAAGAAAAATGTAGCAGCAAACATTAAAAAACTATAGCATGAAATGAAAATGAAAAGTTAATTTTACATGCAAATCTATTTCCTCCCCTTTTTTGTATTGTTAATTTTCTAGTTTTTATTTAGTTCTATAAAAATCTTTAGTTTTTTGTTTTATCTCGATTAACAGGATATGTTTTTCACTGTTACTTTTAGTTTTAGTTGACTATAATAACTTTGTGATTAGTTATTAAAGCCACACATTTAAGCGTCTTTTGATTTCTTGAAAATCTTTTCCACATCGGCGTTCAAATGTAGTCGTTTTCTCCTCCAGTGCCGCAGGTTCAGGGTGTGAGGTGGATTGCTGCTCTCTTGTATGCACGCATCATTTCTGATCAGGAACAACAAACCGAGTCAAAATATACTTTCCCAGAGGAGGACTGCTTGTTCTCTCTGCTGGGGATGATGCAGCTGCAAAGAAGGACATTTCAGTCCTAGAGATGGAAATAAGACTGTTGTCCTGACTTCAGAAACATATTGTTTACAGCAATGCGTCATTACAGACGAGGCAGCGTATTTCTGTCTCGATGAAATACCGTGTTGGTGTTCAGCTTGTGTGAGCAGAGCCTGGAGATATGACCTGATTTCACTGTTTCAACAGTTTCAAATGGAAAGCAAAAATAACCCAAATACATTACAGCACAGTAATATATTTAAAATATGTTATATCTCTTATAAATTAGGTTTTGCTGTTTTGTGTTCCATACAGACTATTGCAAAACCTCTAGCAGTAGTATATAATTAAGTTATATAGAGTTTGCAGACTTTTGTTTTCCACATGTTGGTCTTTTAAGAGTTTTAGTAGAAAAGTTTAGTTGGTTCTACCCCTTATTTACAGCACTTTATGTGACATTCAATGAACATCTCACCCCACTATTCACTATTTGCCCATCTCTTGAGTATTTGCTAGAAAAAATAAATAAATAAAATGAAATTCCTAGTCTTTATACACAGCCCTGGGTATAACAGCCATCACCATAACGTATGGCAAGTTGCTCCATCCAATTTCTTACTATTTATATTTGCGAGTTTGGCAAATAGCAGAGCTGGTGCCTTTTCTCCATCAAGTGGTTCAGAGTGCTAGTTTGCTAGCTCAGTAGTTCCTACCGGGTCGACACTGAACAGGAGACACAGCGGCTGGAAGGTCAGCGCGCCTTCAAGGTTTTAATCCCAAACCTTCTACTCATGGCAACCTGCTTATTAAAAACCACCGGGGAACGTGTCTAGTTCTAAGTAGTTTTTCTGATCCTTAATCTAAGATGAAGCATCAGGGAATAGTGCAGAGCTGCAAACAAGAAAACCTGTTGATCATCATGTTATTTTTCCACAAGTGCCATACAAGCTTGGCCCTGATCAACTGTCAAATATTTAAGTTGTGCTCATTGACCCATTCCTGGTCTGACCCATTTCTGTATCCGAGTTTCCAGCGGTGGTTCAAAAGGAGTGACAGCAGCAGAGCTCTGGAAATATGATGAAGTCCACCCTGAGTTTCCTCTCCTCAAGGCTCTGGATGTTGAGGAGCTGTCTTGGTTGACAAATTGCTTCAATGTTTCATGAACATCAGAGGCAATGACTCTCGACTGATTTTTAAAAAGGGAAATTGCTCTGGTGTCGGTTATTCACAGACATGAAATCATGTGAATATGTGTCACATTCTCGCAGTTTGGTAACGTTTTCTCCTCTGTGCTTTGGGACAACAGAGGTGTGAATGTGAACGATGACATTCCCACTGAAGCTATCAGATGTCTGCTATGATGAAGATGGTAAGAGCTGAAATTAAAAAAAAAGTGGGTGCAGGGACTGTTTCTGGGGTCAAGTCTAGTAAATATTCCAGGTTGGCATCGAGTTCCTCCAGTCAGTTAAAAACAATCAATAAGGCCATCAATTTATTCTAAGATCCATTTCCGTAACTGCACATGAATGTATAAGTGGGGACTATTTTCCTTGACTGGCTCCTCCAGCTTGCTTTGTGCAACACGTGTGTGTCAACCACTAAATTTAAGCATCCTTTTGTAAGCACTAAATAACAGAGCAAACGGCAGCGAATTACCAACGCACTGCTGAGTATATCAGTCTGTCAGGGACTTATTTCACTCGCCTGATTTAGCCCTCCAGAAGGGAAACATCTGCATCAAGGACAGGCGTAAAGACCATGCCGCACGCCTTTCAGGCGCTAATTAATCAGTGTTCGCAAATAGGCCCTTTCTGACATTTAAACCGAGCTCGTACCAGGTGCAATCGGACAAATGAAATACCCCGAATTACTCAAAGTTATTAACGTACCAAAATAAATAAAGCCCTGTCCAGCACAACAGTTAAAAACAACAGGTTTATCAGTCTTTTTAAATGTTTTAAGCAACTGTTGTGTAACACACACACACCACGTTCCTGTGCACATCTTTTGATTTCCTGTCCTCTGACTTCTAAGGAAATAACTAAATCCTCAGTTGTCTCAACACAAACCAGTGTTTGAGATTTGGGCCTGAGAAAAGACATGGATTATAACGTACACACAGGAAAGAGAAAAGCCTGTGAAATCCAGTGCGTCTGTGGTGCTTTATCGTGTATTTGTTCTGCCTAGTTTCTCTCGAAACTCATGCCATGTTTCACAATGACACTAATAGCGCCTAATTATATGATGATACAAAATCTTAGTTGACGTTTAAACATGTAATTTATGTCGAATAATGATGCATATAATGCATCTTCCGCTTAATCATTCCGGGTTTTCCTTGAGACGCTGAAAGAGTAAAGCTTTGCATTTCAATAAAGCCACTAGATCAGGGAGAATAGTTGTAGCTGCCGTTGTTTTTCAGCAGATAGTGTTTACTCTGAGCTCTGACGCCCAAAATCCCCTCCTCCGCTCCTTTCCCGGAGACAACTCAAAGACCTCCTGCTGGCAGCTCAGCGGAGCAGCTTTATCTGGGTTCTCCGCTCTCCCGTCTTTCCTCGAGTCTCTCCTTTTTGTGTTGCCCTAATGTTCCAGCCAAAAAGCTGCAAGTAGCAGCCACAAACTGTGTGTCAGGGATAAGACGACTGCTCCTTGGAGTATCACCACCACTTCTTTCAACAAAGGTTCACTGTTTCATCTCTCAACCCTCTTCATGCATGTAAATTAATATAATAAGGAGGCAGGAAAGTGGAAGTCTGTGCCGAAAAGCAGATGAGCAACAGAGCATGTGCAGAGCAACAGAGATCATTTTCAGTTTGCTCTTCAAAGGGATACTTTGAGGCATAAAAATGCTACGAACATGCACAGCGCTATGAGTGTGAATACGCGCCGCCATTTCTGTGCAAAACACGTGCACTTCTAATAACTGCATAAAGCTGAGGTCGGTGCATCGCTTTGGTGAAGTCCACGCTGATGGCCCAGATATTTAGCATATCTGATCGTCCTCACGAGCTGCAGTGCACATTTTCTACCAGTTGCATGAAAGCGCCTGAGTAGGAGGACATTTCTGCATACTGCTTTGTTTAGTGCAGCTGTCTCCTCCAGGGAGTCGTACGGGGAGGTGTTCCACCCGGGGCCCCTGTCCTTTCTGTCACTCTGGTAGATGTAGTTATTGTTTGTTGCAAATGACACTAAAAGACTATGTGAAATCCTATATGAGCGACCAGACCGTTTAGATTGATTTGCATCTCTGCAACACTGATTGGATTCCCACTTGAAACCCCCTCCATATGTTTTGAATACAGCTTTGGAGGATAAATTGCATTTCATGTGGTTTCTGTTTCAGTTGGGACTACAGGGCTCTGCTGGAGCCTGTCCCAGCTGTCTTCAGACGAAAGGCAGGATAGACTGTGGACACGCCTAGATTTAACAAGCATACGCGTTCACACTCACTCCTACCGGGAACTTAGAATCAATTATCTTGTTAACAAAAAAAAACAACCAAAAAACAACAAAAGCACAGAGAAAACTTTCAAACTCACTTTCAAACCCAGGAACCTTTCGTCTGGTCTTTTATTTTATTTTCTTCTAATCATCATCTTTTCTAGATGGTCGTTTGTGTCATCACGAGCGTAGCTGGATCTTCATCACTTTGTTGACTGTAAACATGCTTCGAAAAACACTTGATGCCTCAGATGATCCCTCACAAGAAAACTACAACATGACCCTCATTCAAGGTTTCATATCAAAATCACTGTTGCATGAATGTAGCAGCCCTCCATCTACTTTCCTCCACTTATCTGAGGTCAGGTTGCGGGGGTGGTAGCCTAAGCAGGGAAGCCCAGACTTCCCTCTCCCCGGCCACTTCATCCAGCTCATCTGGGGGGATCCCAAGGTGTTCCCAGGCCAGCAGAGAGACATAGTCCCTCCAGCATGTCCTGGTCTTACCAGTGGAACATTCCCAGAAAACCTCATCGGAGAGGTTTACTGGAGGCATCTTCACCAGATGCCCGAGCCACCTCATCTAGCTCTTGATGCAGAGGAAGCTCATTTCTGACGCTTGTATCTACGATCTAATTTTTTCAGCCACTTCCCACAGCTCGTGACAATAAGTGAGGGTAGGAACGTACACCAACTGGAAAATCGAGAGCTTTGTCTTTCGGGAGATTGAGATTGCTGCAGATCCTGTATCACTGCGGATGCCGCACCGATCCACCTATCGATATCCTGCTTCATTCTTCCCTCACTCATGAACAAGACCCTTGAACTCCTCCACTTGGGGCAGTACCTGGGTACCAAACCGAAGAGAGCACTCTACCCTTTTCTTACTGAGGACCATGGTCTTAGATTGTTGCTGATTCTCATCCCAGCGACTTCGCACTCTGCTGCTAACCGCACAGACGAGTGAAAGGTCTCGGCCTAATGACGCCAGCGGAACCACATCATCTGCAAAAAGGGGAGACCTGATTCTGGGGTCACCAAACCAGACTCCCTCCGCCACTTGACTGTGCCGAGAAATTCTGTCCATCAAAAATTAACATGTTTATCCATTTTAATGGCCACATGAAATGAAACTGCTTATCTTGCAGCAGATGGTTTCTGTCTCACAGGAACGCCTGATCCAAAATAAACCAAATATGACAGTTCAAAATAAGCGCGAGAAAGCCTTTTATCAAACTGCCAGATCATGTTCCAGCTATATTTACTGCTGAGATATGTTTAATCAAGCATGCTTTAACACCGGTACTTATGTGAAATGTGGACAAAGACGCAAGTGAGGTTTTCCACATCATAAAAGGCTCTAACCGAGCTTCTAAACATGAAACTACGAGTAACTATACATTTAAGCTCTGTGTTAAATTACGTGAGTGAAATAAGTGATTTTGAACATCTGAATCATGTTGACTGTCTAACAAGGAAACAGCTTTCTCTCATAAGCCAGCTAAGGAAAAAAAAACAACCCTTTTCTAAATGAAGCTAGTTTGCTGACTCATCTAAGAGAAAGTAAACGTATATCACCACTTTCGTCAATACTGCATCCCATTTCTGCAGAGTATTTCCTCTGGATTTTATGAGATGTGACATCGCCCTACAGGAGTCCTCTCACACACTGTTTTTGTGACTCTCTCTCCGCAGAAAACCCGATTTCATTCATGTAAGCAAAATACTGCAGTAATCTGGTAACAACTATTTATTTCATTCTGCTCCGGCTGCATTGATCTGCGGAGATATCCCAGGGCCGTGGTGAGATTGTATTTCATGCAGATTCCAGGCAGGCTGGACCTCTGCAGCATAAATCAACGTGTCAGCCAAACTGCCATTCAGTGAACCCTGCACCTTCTTGATGAATACATTAAGGATTGCATGGCAATACTCCCTGTCTGACATGTTTTACCGGTAAATTACAGATATTGAATATTATGTTCTCATTTGCTGATGACGATGGTTTCTTGTGAGTCAAATGAGTTTAGCTGATTTGTGTTTTCAAAGGACATGAAAATGAGGCCCTGAATGAAGCAGGAGAGGTTGATGCACAACATACGGTAATGGATCATTCCATCATTTTCTCCAAAACTACAAGGATTTTTAACACAAAGGACGAAGGTCAATTTAAGACCAGTGATGAACATTAGATCTAGATCCATGTGTGAGTGTGTGTAACCACCACTTTCTGAAAGGTAGAAAATCTGATCAGCCCTTTTCCCCCATATCCTAGGGAAAAGAAAAGAGGGTCAGGAAGGGGAGGTTTGTACTCGTTCTGGGAGCAAACGCTTTTCATGTGCGGAGGAAAGCAGACAGAAACGCCTGTGTCTGTCTTGACGGTTTGCATGTATTCTTCTTCACTCTTGTTAAACTCACCAGAGTCGAACTGGAGAAGAACTGAAATGAACCCTTGATAACATAAGTGACACAGTTGGAGTGATCACACCAGGGCTTACATCACATTTGATGCCCACAACATTGAGTCATGCTGATCACACTCTTCTTTCTGCTCTGGTGTGTAATTAAGGCCATGTGGGTGTGGGGTTCCTCTGTATTGTTTGATTTAGTATGTGAAAGCACATGCAGGGAAGTCAGCATCTTGCTGTCAAATTTACCAAATGTTAGTGTGTTATGTTATGTAACAGAGTCCATTTGCTAGGCCTATTGTTACTGCTGCTGAAAATTAAAAACACCAACTGGTAACGGCCCAAGAAACAGGCTTTATGAAAAAACCCAACTACTTACACAAACATCAATGAACACTCTTTAGGCACAAAACAAATATTCTTTAGGTGCAAACACAAAGAAAAAAAAGTTAAATCCTAAAACTACTGCACATTTAATGTTCTTCAGTCCAAAAAAGGATATTTATATATGATTTTACTTTAATTTATATATATGTATATATATATATATATATATATATATATATATATATATATATATATATATATATATATATATATATATGTATATATATATATATATATGTATATATGTATGTATGTATGTATGTATGTATGTATGTATGTATGTATGTATGAAATCGGCTAAAGCTAATCTCCTTCATCACAAAAAGCGGATGTGAGGAGACCCCGTGTGGACACTAGATCTCGACCCATCACACATGTATGGGACTATGATTTCAGACATGTGTGAGGACTTTCCTTATGACTTGAAATACCATTGTTTTGTTTTTAACATTTTATGTGTTGACAACGTTATAAATAAAGGTTCCACGTACAAAAGAAATGTAAAAAGTATCACAGGGTCAAGTAGAAAATCGTGCTGTGACGTCATCTCATGTCTGCGGTGGGTCATGGATTTGTACAACCGGAGAATCCGAGTGACTGCAACGATACCATTTGACGAGGAAATAATAAGGCTTCTGTTCAAGTTCTGAAAAATCGCTCTAAGTAAATCAATGTGTATTAATTCAGCTTCTAGATCACCGGGATCTCATTGCTATGACAACCCATGAGGTCCCAAACGCTGCTTCAGGTGGGAGGACACAGCTAGGAGGAACACCAGGAAGGAGGATAACTTCACAGAGTCAGTTACCATGGTAACAGACTCGAGGTAAGACTAACTTCGCTGCCTGGAATGAAAAACCAGCGTTTCCCCCAACTCAGGGTTACTCAGCGTTTCAACATAACCTGCTTTCTGGGCCACCTCACTTATGACGCTTTTCCTCCACTGGTACCTACTCGGCTCGTCTTGGTTTGAGACAGAGTCAACATTGGACCTTCACTTTCAACAAAATCTGAACATTTCCTGGATCCACCAATACAAAAAGAGCAACTTAAATAACCTGAGCTGCTACTTTCCTACTTATGTCAGTTAGTGTACCTTGTTTGTGGCTCGCAATCAGTTGCCTCTAAAAAAAAAAAAAAAAGAATCCATTCATTGTCTTCACCTTTCTTTCCCACTTGTGGTTACTGCACGCATGTGCAGGCTAGTCTTCTCTTCTCTGCTGCATCCGTGCAGTTTATACATGTTCGCTATGGCACAATAATGCATAAATCTCCACAGAATAGCAGCCCGCTTAGAATCCACTGGAGCTGGTATTTTAATCTGTCTGCTTTATTTGACTTTGCAGGTCAGCGTAAGACACCGTCTTCTGTCACTGTGACTGTTAAGCCTGTGTCACCGTATCCCTCACTGCTGGATGGTGTACTTATACCGGGGCACAGAGGAAAACAACCCTCAGGAAACATGGTAGATTGCAGTCAGAGTAGTAAATACAGCATTCAAGTGCGAGTTAAGAAATTAGAGAGATAAAGCAGTTGAAGAGTGGAGGATTTTCAGGAGCTTCTCTGCTCTTGTAGCAGCTGGTAGCTCGGCCCACCATTAAGGAGCCACAAAGGAGAACAGTGTCGACTGAAATCTCCTTTTCTGGACAGGTGTGAGGGTCATGGTTCTTTATCTTTGGCCCAGAGACCTCTGCTCTTCTCTGATGGCTCCCACCGTGTAAATGGCGTACACTGCTGCCCTCTACGGTGCCTGTTGGCACAACTATTGGAGGTTTAAAGAGTGTAAACTCATGGCTTTGAAACATACAGCCGTTCTCCTGATTGAAAAAAAAAATAGCATTCTTTATCTTTAGGAAACACAAAAACAGCAAACAGCTCGGTAAAATGTTTAGTTCAAATCCATGCAAATCTTACGTGGGTTTCCTTTTGTCTCTGTCCTGTCACAAGGCAGATGGTTGCTCTCCCTGACTCTGCTTCTCCTTGAGGTCTCCTCCTCTTCCCTCTCCTCTTCCTCTCCACCGTCGCCTGCTGAGGATGGGAGGATTTATTTGGTGCAGTCTATTACATACAGTAACCAAACACAGTGGATTTACAGTTATTCTGAACTGGATTGAGTTGAATTGGACACCTTTGCTGTCACTCTTAACTGAAATTCATTTAGATGCAAATTGGAAATTTATTAATAAATGGAACTGCAATAATAGGTGCAAGAATGGGAACGTACCACCTGATTACTTCTAGTGTCGCAGAAAAACAGATTAAGTTGATGATGGGAATCCCAATGACCATTCTTGCTCCATGTTAGCATAAACAGCATAAAATAAGGTATGTACGCATTGAAAGAGAAACTTGTAAATGACTCAAGGGAGAATCCAGTCTGACTGGACTGGTTCCTCAGCTGGTTCAGGGGATGTAATCCAGCAGGACAATGTGGGATGCAGATTGTTCTGATGGAAGGACCGGATAATCTACTCTCACAAGAGGCATTTTATTTCACCATTAATTAATTTTCAGTCCTGCTTTTAGATAAATCTCCTCTCAACACAGGTGTTTTGTAACTGCACACAAACTGGGAAGTCCTTATTCAGTGAAAGAAACTAGACTAAGATTCCTCGGAGGGTAATGTTTTGTTTGATAAGGACTGACCAAAAAAAAAGAAGACTACAGAAGTCTACAACCTTTTTTTCTGTTTCTGCACCTTTTTATTCTAATCTGTTTGCTTCATGTGATTCCAGTGGAGTATAGAGAGTATATAAGGTTGGCAGGTGGACTCTTGGCTCCTCGGGCGGCAGGAACCCTGAGGCGGCCCAGGAGCTCGATTGGTAGCACTGCTGCCGCTGATGTATGAGAGTGTGCAGGACTGGATGAATGAGGAGCTCTTTGTAAAGCACTTTGTAAAACCCAGCTAAGGTTAAAAGGTTCTGTATAAGTGCTGAGCATTTACTCAATGGGGTATACGTCAGGAGTGCACAAAAAAAATCTTTCACCTTCACTTGCCGGCTAACAGTTATCAAAAATGAAACATCACAGCTTTACAAATGTATTAAAAGTATTGTAGGTCAAAGATTAGCTGCTTTTATTTGCCGGCGGGGTGACCGACTGCCATATTTTCTCCTCGGGCCGCATGAATTCACAAACTCACACCCTCTACGCCAGCTGTCACACACACTCCAACCCCCTGCCTCCTTCACATACGCGCCAAAATACAGCCTGAACACTCAGAAATGCCAAAGATGCTGCTCTTATTCTTTAACCCCTTCCTAACAAGACATATTTTTCAAGATTTCTGCTAGAAAATGAAGGAATAATTGATATATTTCAGTGTATCACATGTGACACATGTGACACTACAGCAAGTGAGAAATGAACTAAAATTAAGTATGCGTACACTAAAGTAACAGAAGATACACAATATACACACTTATTGTACCAATATTTCTTTCTCTCTCTCCTTTTTTTTTTAAGAGGTTTTTGATGAGGAATTTTACACTGCCCAAATTGTCCATTTGTCACATTTTCATACATTCTGCATTATTGCGCCATCATTTTCCAGGTACTAATCTATATAAGTTGTTTTGTTTTATATAAATGCTGCTAAGCTTTTTGTTTGGATCCGTTGACCTCTTTGCTTTGGGCCCCATGGAGCCGTGGCTGTTTACACACTGCCATATCTGATGATGCACAAGTTTACTTTTTTGGTTTCATTTTGAAAGAATACACCTGAAATGCTTCGCCTCTTGCTTTTGACATCATAAACCATGCTAGAACTCCTGAACACATGAACGCACTCGGCCGGGGAACTCTGTGATACAGTCTAGCGTCTGTTAGTGAACATTGTCCACAGCTAAACTAACTGCTAGTCAGTGTCCCTTCTTTCCACCAACTGTTGTCACTGAGGGAAAAGCACAGCGGTATTAAAGGCAGGGTAAGTGATTCTATCAGATCTGTAGCCCAGAGCGCTTACGGTTAAGTTTGGTGAATGTTTACTCATTATCCGCTGGCTAGCTGCCATCTCGTTAATACACAAATTAAATTATATATATAAAACAACCAAACCTTCAAACACTACTCTGGAACCATAAAAACAAACAGAACCGCCTCCCAAACCCATAACAAGCGTTCTCTCAGCCAATCACCAACAGGGGAACAGTTCGTGCTCACGGTGGGGCTTTTATTTCTGGAGCAAACACCAACAGATGTCACGTCATCCAGAAATTGCTTACCCTACTTTTAACCCTCCTTTAACTTCTCCCAGGATCCTGTTTTTTTCTGTTTCTTCTGATTTCTTTCTCTTGCACACAGTAAAAAAGGGATTTCTTCATGGACAGATAGACAAATTATACTACTTATAATAATAATAATACATTTTATTTGTTAGGCGCCTTTCATGGTGCTCAAGGTCGCCGTACAACAATCAAAATATAAAAACGCATTTAAAACAACAGAAAACAGCAGAGTTTGCAGCAAAACATAAAAGACAGACATTATAATTCTGTCTGAACAAGTAGGTTTAGAGATCTGACTTAAAAACTGAGACAGAGTCAGTATTTCTGATGTCGGGGGGGGTTCCAGAGACGAGGGGTAGAGCGGCTGAAGGCTCTAGACCCCACGGTGGAGTCAGACTGATGGAGGAGGCAGATCTGAGAGGCCGGGTGGGGATATTGGTGCATAGGAGGGCAGAGAGGTACAGTATGAGGAAACAGGGTGATGGATGGATTTTGAGGTTGATACAGTGATGGGAAGCCAGTGGAGTTGGTGTGGAACGGGAGTGATGTGACTGATATTTGATGGCCTTTTTAATTGTATTCAGGGTGTCAATTCCTGGATGGCAAAAAAATGTTCTACAGCTCAACCAGGACAAAACTGAAGTTTTAATTATTGGACCTGAGGCTCAGAGAGGGAAACATTTGTTGAAATTACAATCTTTATCACTAAATCCATTAAACCAAATCAGAAATCTGGGTTTCATTTTTGATTCTGAGCTGAGGTTTATTCTTCACATAAAGCAGGTTGTTAAAACAGGATTTTATCACCTTAAAAATATAGCCAGAGTCCGCCCGTTTCTCTCTCTGGCCAACACGAGGATGCTAATGCATGCTTTTATTTCTAGCCGATCGATTATTGCAATGCCCTGCTTTCGGGTCTTCCCAGAAAAAGCATATCACACCTTCAGTTGCTCCAGAATCCTGTTTTAACTTTTTAAATTGTAGAATTTTTAAACATGTAAAGCAGTTTGTGCTGCATATAATGTATGAAAAGTGCTTTATAAATAAAGTTTGATTGATTGATTGATTGATTGATTGATTGATTGATTGATTGATTGATTGATTGATTGATTGATTGATTGATTGATTGATTGATTGATTGATTGATATGGACATATAGAAATAGATTCATGGCCTTTAAAGTTAAAGTATCCTATACAATTAAAGTCTTCAGGAGCCAGTGTTTACTTGCTTGCCCCTGCAAGAATAAATGAGAGTGGTAAACAAAATGAGAATGTGATGCAATCTCTGTAATGGTGTGTGCACATGGATGCAGAATTCACACACATGTGGCTGCATTTGTTGTTCCGTTCAAATGGGTCATAGATCAGCCCTGCCTGGGTTTAATTGCCCCCTGAGCAGTCGTTTCTTTTTTTTAAATGCCTCTCCACCGTGGCCTGAAAGCACAGTGACTTCCTGCTGCTGGCTTTTTAAGACGAGCCTGAAACAGAAGTCACTGTTGGTGCCAAAAACGATGTCTTGAGTCGAATTGAACAAGCAACCACTTCATTACATCTCATCACAGAATCGATCTCCTAAAAGGAATATTGCTTTTATTAGACGTCTTGCTCTGAGGATGTTTCTAAGCACTAAAGCAGAAAAAAGCTCAGAGTCCAGTCAAGCATATTTAAAGAAATCTGAAGTTTACATTCACATACCTGATTAAATGATTATTGGATTCATTTTATTTGCAAGTGACACAGATGTGGGGGTTATTTTACTCTGTAGATCTGACTTCTTTTTCCAAAGCAGCAAAGATGATATAAATTGCTGGATGTCTAGAAACCTTTGAGGCTAGACGGAGACTGCAGTGAAATTCTTACAGATGAGTCTCTCTGGCCTGGCTGTAAAAATGTGAATCCCTGTTCAAACCTGTCATCATCGCCTGAGAGACAGAAAACAAAACCAGAACAGTGTTTTGGAGACTTTACTATTATAACCAGAACTGATTATCTACCACTGCTACCACTTAAAATGTTTATGAAAATGTGTTTCTCCGACTGACTGAGAATTTGGTTCATGCATTTATGATAGGCAGGTTAGAATACTGTATCAATGCATTTACTGGATTATCCACTGAGACAACTTGAACTCATTTAGAACATAAAAACCAGAGTTAAAGCATCAACAGAAATGTTTACATAATACTCCAGTTTTACACCTCAAGCAGTTAAATACGAGGAAAGGGAGGTCTGGGCCTCTGCTGAGACTGCTTGTGACCTGGATAAGCAGAGATGGATGGATGGATGGTCTTGTCTTCAGTTACTTCATTGGCTCTCAGTTCCTAACTAACTTACCTCCCTGGACCACCTACTTATCCATAAAGCACTTATTGGTTCAGAAAATCTCAGATCATCATGGAAAGCTTGTTTTTCTTTTCTATCTGGTCAAATCAGGATCTTGATTTTACACTGGAGTCTGATATAGGTCACATTTTTAAACTAATGTGGGAAAAAAAATTGGATATGGAAAAGAAATGAAGCACCAAAGCTTGCAGTGCTTGACTCTCAAACCTGCTTAATAACTGTGTGTGTACATATAATAAAGACATACATAAGTGGGATTTCAAATATGCTGCTTGTTCTGTCTTTCTGTGTTAAGCACGTTTAGCTTGTATGTAATAAAATGTGCAATACATTATAAAGGAAATGGCCATGACAGTAAAATATTAGCTCACAATGTCCCAGCTATACTTCTCTACACATTACATCACCAGCATCATATAGAAGTAAAATACCATTAAACAGATTTTTTCAGCAACCTTCTTATGATGTAGTGTCATAAATGTTATCTGATGTTTTTACTGTCCTGGTTCTCGACAGCACTGTCAGGTTGGAGAACCAGGAGGAGCTCTGATAAAGAGCGAGACGCGGGGTCATTGATGATCACATTTTAACCACTCACAGCTCATAAATTTCATCGTGGTTCAGGAAAAGCTGCTTAAGTATGTTTTCACTGGGTCGTTTTTCCAGCGGACAGTATTTTCTTTGTTACTAGTTTCTTTACCAGAGAATATCCACGTAGTACACGTGACAGCACCATGTGACCTGAATGCTGTCCTGCTTTTAAAAAGTTCATTTTAATGTAACCTGTAAAAACTTCACTTGCTGGTTGGTTAGGTTTAAAGGCACCCAAATCAATTTTTAATTTCAACATGAAGAATAAAACTATACGTTTTCCTCTTGAGCAGTTGTTGTACATCAGCAGTTTGTTAATGATTTTTAAATGTTGTCGGATCATTTGCTTGCCCTGCACGGTCCTGGTTGTGGGTTTGTACTACAAAACTGATCAACTATAGGGGGCTCACACAACACAAGATTTTCCAGACTTTATCCCCATTTCTTCTTTCTGGCATTCATGAAACAGTTACAACAGTTACTGCGTATAAACGTAGTAGTTTCTGTCCACACCTTTCGTTCTTTCTCTAAACTTGTTTGCAAAAATGTGCCTAAATTAACTTCATGTGATCTGATGGTTCTTACTCTTCTCTATGTTGCTTCGGGTTTGCTAAATAATATTCTGGATAAATTCAGCTGCACAGATATAATTTCGCAACAGGATGGAATCTTTTTGGATCAAAGTGTCCCTCCATAGATGTGGAGGTTACGTGGCTTTTATGACACTGTCCAAGAATGACTCTTGTCAACTACAATCAATTACTCTATTATTTTCTTTTCAGTCATTGCTTTTTTCACCCATTTTTCAGTCTGTCATTAAAATGCATCCTAGGAATTGCGATCAGAAAGGCCAACGCCGAGGGAAGGTCTGAGCTCCTTCTGGGGCGGGTCCCCATCAGGACACATTTTAAGATGGTCAGAAACAGTTGCGTCGTCCAAATCGTCTTCGTTATGTAAACATGAAGACGTCACGGATGAATTCAAGGACGGCTTAAGAAACCCATGTCATTTGATTTCGTGGTAATTTATGCATTGTCATAGTTTCTTCTTTGTGAATACGACAGATCTATTGTAGTATACACCCTCACTTGTATACACGGCTACATATTCACCATTTAAAGTTATTCTTTTTCTTTATCTGGGAGTTATGCCTTTGTATTTTTCAGCTGCTGCCTTTGGCAATTCAAAACAACATTTCATGTTTGTAAGTCATGATAACATGCATGTTGATGTGGATATAGAGCAGGAGGGCCAGTAACTCCAAATACATTTTAATGCCAGGCGTGAAGGCTTGCACGAACCACTGACCCCTAGTGATAGGATTTCTCAGGACACATGTTAATGAAAGGTCTGATCGGGGGTTAAGTCACCTCTGCCATGATGAGCACTGTAGCTCTGTGAGCTCATTTCATCATTGTTATGTGACATAGAGCCATAAATCAGTACACAGCGGTTAGTCCAAACAGGCTTTAGGGGGGTTTAAGGGGAGTTACTAAAACACAGTGTTTTATTTTTGATGTACATGTATGTAGACTGCAATATTTATATTTATTATTTTTTTTAAATTCATGATAATATGGTTTTGTTCATCCAGGAAACACTGATCCCACAAGCGAAACTGTTGCCCCTGACGATGACTGTTAAAATAATGTTTGATATCATTTAATTAAAGGCTCAACAGTTGCACGTTGTCTTCTTGACATTCCGGCGGATAAGAAATGTGAGCAGCTGAGAAAGAAGTCTGTATTGAGGTCAGATTTTCAGTGGAAGTGCAGCAGCAGCCTTCTGAAGCCAGACCCCCTGGCATGTATTTTCTCTCTGCCAGCCTCCAGCAGCTCGCAGAGATGAGCTGTCTGGAAAGAGTCCTCGTCTCATCGTCTCATCTCCTTCTAATCCAGTCTGCCCCCCCTCCTCGCTCAGCAACACTATCTACCCCCCCTCACCACCACCAACTCCCCACCCCACTCAGTGACACTTTGCTCTGGACAAACCATCCACTATATTCCACATCCTATTTTCTCTGACTAATTGGAAACCTGGAGTCACTCTGCATATCTATCTCTCGTGATTTCTTCATCTCCTTTTTTTTAATACCGTTTCTTTGTTCCTCCCCTATCCTTTTTTCTCTATCGTCTCGGCATGATTAACAGACAGTAAACTAACGCCCCCAGACGTTTATGTAGTAGAGAAATGAGAGGGTAACCTGTGAAACTGAGCGCAGCTTTTATATTGGTTCATCTGCATGCGAGTGGGGGCCGACAGACTGCAGGCTTTATCAGAGCAGATGACCTCAGCTTTATGTTTCACACATCATTATCACAAAGACGCTGTTATTTTGTCTTTTAGAAAATGCACGGGCCTAACACACTTTATCTCCGTCTGAATTTATCTTTGTTTCTTCCCATGTTTATCATGCACACACACACGCAGAATGGAGGAAATAAATTGTGCTTTCAGGGCCTGAGTCTCGAGAGTGACGGTGGACCACTTAGACTAGCAGCAAATACCTGATGTGGAGACCATGTGGAGAGTCCTGGGAAAAATCCATCAAAATGCAGAACACCTGGTGGGTGTGCAATGGTGTGTAGTGCATTTCACAGAGTCTGAAACACTGCATCAGTCACGCTCAATAAAAGGCCAATCAATGCTTGTGTGGATATTTAGGAATTTGTTGCAAAAAATGTCAGTAGAAGTTCGACCAAAGACGCAAAAGGTTTTTGCAGAGATCTTTATTATTTTCAAATTCCAAAATTTTGGAAGGACACATTTTTTTAAAAGTGGGTCTTCAGATTTAAAGTGCCCAAATCGGTGTAAAAAATATATATCTATATTTTTTTCGTTCAAGTGTTTCATTGTTAACCTTGAAATGAGAAATGAGAAAAGATTCATCCAGAGCTGCCTGTAGTTAGCAGTAAAACATTTAAATAGCAGCATATCTTCTATAAAGACATTCAATTGATCTCAAACGTGTGCACCGAGCACTGCAGGGTCTGTGAACAGCAGGTTCTCTCCAACCTAAAAAATTTTGCAGTCTTACAAAAATGATTCATGACACAAATATGATTGTGTCAACACTTCTATACTGATCTGAGGTATGGGAACCGAAAAACATTTCAAATATTGTACATTTAGACAATTTACATAAACAATATTGCATATTGTAAAGCATACTGGGAAAAACTGGGAAAAACCTCATCTCTGTAAAAGCTTGGTCATTGTGTACCAAATACAACCTGCAACCAAATACAGATTTCTCTCGGGTACAAAAACAAAACATTGTGTATGGAGCAAAAGATGATCCTTCCCTCCCTGGTGCATGGTCGAAAACGTTTCCTTTTAAAATGAGAAGCATCCGAAGACATCTTTAAGACGTCTTAACAATGATAGCGGCTGTGGCAGTAAAGTTGCCCCTTTAGTCTTTGGTAGAATCTGACCAATCAAGGCAAGAGCCACCTTAAAAAGTAGTTTGTTGACCTGAAATAACGTCTTGCAGCGAGACAAGGATATATCTTGTTTTTTTAAAAGAGAAATATAACAGCCCATTGTACTTGTATTGTCATTTTTTTTTAGCTTACGGTGACATCTAAGGTAAGTATTCATCATTTTAACCATGAGATAACTAGATACATTTCAGAAAAATGTGACCACTTTATGTCCACTTTGAGAAAACGCACATGAGGTAAAGCTCCCTCTTCTCGTCTGTCTGCAGTCAGAAGTGGAAAAGGAAGAAGCTGTGATTTGTGACATTGTTGGACAGAATCCAGGCTGTTTCCCAGGCTACCTGTCAGAGAGGAAGCAGCGCTGAGTTATGGCCTTATCTGTTTGAGCTGAATTGTTTTTTACATTTAACGGCTCATCCGTGTGCGGTAGATTGGTCCCAGATTCATACATGTCAATCACTTCAAAATATAAGAACTATATTACAAATGTATACATTTTCATGTGTCTTTCTTTGAGCTCCACACTTCCACAGCTTCGAGAGGTCCAAAAAAGAAAAAGAACTTGGCCCAAAAAGTTATGCTCCAGTTATTTTACCGTCCAAGTGAGAACATATTTCACCGCCAGTGCCAAAAAAGGATTTTCTCTTATGAGAAAACATCCAAAGCATCTCCATTGAAAGTCTGGTAAACGACCAGGTCAGGAATGAGCTGGGTGTTGGCGGTAATCCTCAACTCTATCACCGCGTCTCTGCACAAAATCAATGCTCTGGCCTCCACTGGCGCCTTTCTCCTGATACTGTCAGTGAGTCTGCTGCTTTCCAACTTCCACGCTTTGGTGTTTACTCGCCACAAAAGTAATCCACGGTGTGTTATTTAGACACGACATAAATCTGATTCCCCCTCTGGCATGAAGCCCTCCAGCATTTCGTCCCTCACAAAAAGCATCCAGTTCTTTTTCCTACCATTAAAGTTTAAGTTTCTGCTACTTCTGAGTTAGCTGTCGGATCCAGCGCTGTATTACAGTTAAAAGAATAAAAAACAAATCAGTGTGCGAATGACGGCGTCTCAATTTAAATCTGTCATTGTGCTCTTAAAGGCAGTGATGAAAGCTAACGTTCTCCTTCAGCTTCTCCACCTGAGTTACTGCCATGTTCCCACCAAGATCCAACTTCTACTCGGCCGTAAATTCTTAGCGAAATGAACCAAATGTCGCTGCCATGAGTCTAATTTTTCACCCTTTTTTAAAAAGGAGACATTAAAATTGGTGACAATTGAAAGTCTCACCAGTCCCCCCACCACCTTGACAAGATGGCAACAGTTAAGGGCGTGGAGTGATCCACTCTTTCCTGACTGGTTTGAATGCACCGTGCGGGTGCTGGCAGAGTTCCTGGATGATGAGACTGATGTCATTGTGAAGCAACATGTTTAAGCCCTCAAAAAGCAAACGCACACGTACATGACTTGGAACATAGCCTGAAGTATTTTAGATATTTAAATACATGAAATATTTTACACAAAATTTCCCATGATGCTTGAGCCAGATGTTGAAATACAACTATGTTATAGGCATAGAATTAAAATAATTAAAATAAGCATCACCACCAAACAATATCAAAAGAGTGGAAATTTGCAGCAATCGCCGTAAAAATTTGAGAATTAAGACGACTTTGTGTGAACACAGGAAGAAGAATCGGCCCATTGAAACAGTCCTAATCTTCTAATTTAACACCGTTCTCACGTTGTGTTTCATTGTGTAAATGTATCATTTAAATTAGTCTTTTTATATTTGGCTTGCTCAGTTTATGCAAAATGCTGCGAGGTGCTAGTTTTATTCTTCATTTAATATGGCTGAAAGGACACCTCTGTTTTAGAAAAAAAGGACATGGAAAGAGAAAAATGAAAAAGAGAAAACCAAAGCAATGTAAGGAGTAATGTAGACATTTGTAAAGTATGGCCCATTTCTTTACATTTTGTCAAATGAATGCAATTATAATATTCTGAATGAACCATCGGTGTTTCAGACTAAGTTCGTTTATTCGAATCCAACCTGAGAGCAAAGATTAAATTAACAGAGGACTGCGGTGCAACTGTAATATTTGTTATTTTACTTCAGACTAATTGCTCTCACTGAGTGAAAATGAAATTTGATCCGAGAAATAGGATTTAAATTTCAAATAGACAATTATGATAATGTGAGTTGGACTGCTGATGTAAGACTGTGAAGCATTAAATGGACACATGGTCAAATCCATATGTGTCAGCGGTCGTCAGCTGAGTATTACTGCTGGGTGGGAGGTGAGTCTGTGGGGCGCTTGATGCAAAGGTGATGACACTTGGCTGCAGTAGGCAGCGATTCTGCCGCCGCTGTGCACCAATACACTTAAACGTACGCACACAAACATTCACGGCAGGATCTTCTGGGCTTAAGGGCATATGGGAGAGGACGGGACTGGTGTCTACAGGGACAGCTGTGAATGTCTGCCCTCCTCACCGCCTCACACCTGTTATAGATCATGTCCGCTACAGCACACACAACACCTTGGCTGAACTCTGCAGCACACGGCCGCACGGAGATCAGAGCAAATAAAGTCGTATTAAATCAGGGAAAACCAACTGATTCCTGTTATTATGAATTGTGTTGTCTTTTATTTGGGAATGAGTTCGGAAGGCGATCACTGTAACATGATCATTGACCAGAATCCTGCAATCATGCAGTCGTTTCATTCATTGGCCATGATATTCATCCAGAAAGTCTGTTTCTCTGTGTGATTTCACAAATGAATTATTCAATTTTCCGTGTTCCGCTAGTTCTCTTTAAGCTGACATTAAAAGAACCTCTGGCAAGTATTTCATATTTTACAGTGATTTAAAGTTAATCATGAAAGAGAAATTGAAATGAAAGCCGTGTTTGGTCTTTTTGCAGAGGCGTATCAGTTTACTTGATATTCCATACATGAAGACGTCGCACTGGATAATGAATAAAGACAAATATCATCCAAAGGCTGATGTTAGATCTCAGGGAGTCAGTTCTCTGCTTATTCCCCATTTCTCAAAACGTAAGATTAGTAAACTGATATCACTCTAATGTCCTAATAAGGGTGCAACAGCCAGAAGCCAGGTAGCAATTTTCTCTAATGTTAATTCAATCAGATTATTCCTATTGATGTTTTCCGCTTCCTTCAGTGTGTTATATAACATTTTTGTGACATTTTACACAAAAAGGCCCAGTTGTTGGCTGATTTGGCTCACTCTCAAACGCAGTTAGAAAACGATTTAACAGATGCACCAGCTGGTCGGCATTTCAACCTGGCACTAAACTAAATAGTAACCATTTCATCATCGTAATCAGGACATTATGTGGTGCTTTTATTTATGTTTTTTGTTTTTTTTATTTTGTTTAATTTACAAAACCAAAATGCCAATAGCCTCTGTGAAGTGTTAGCATCGTTGAGGCTAATTTGGCTAAAAACACCCACATAAACTGTAGATTTTTAGAGAAACATTCCTCATAAGATAATTTATCAGTGCTCATAATGAGCTGTGTTGTTTGGGGGAGGACTTGAGGGAGGAGGAGGGAGAAGGAGGAGATAGCTATCTATAACCTCTTTTACAGTGGCAGATTCCCTATGTTTAACACCCGAATCTGGCATGTCGCAGGTCCTATCTACATTGACTGACACAGGGTGGCGTGTCGATCTGGCCCCACCAATAACTTGCCTACTACTACTACTAGTACTACTACTACTACTACTACTACTACTACTAATAACTACTACTACTGTCATTTAGCAGATGCGTGCAGCTTAGTGCTGAGTGCTGAGTCATGCAAAGAGCTGGATCTTCTAACTCTTCTTGATGATCAGAGAAGTTTACTAGATGCAGAAGTGCTCCTTAAAGAGCTGAGTCTTTAGTTTGCTCTTAAAAGTAGGAACAGATCCTGCAGATCGGACAGAGTTTGGTAGGCCATTCCGCCATCAGGGAACAATGGAGGGGAATTCACACCACGTTGTGGTGGAAGCACCAGGTGTCTTTCACTGGCTGAGCGGAGCTGTTGAGTAGGAGTGTACTGTAGCTCTGGATGAAGGTGTGAAGGTAGGCAGGAGCTGTTTGGGTAATTGTTCGGTAAGCCAGAAGCAGAGCTTTGAACTTGATGCGCGCTGCAACTGGAAGCCAGTGCAGAGAGATTGTAATGTAAGAAAGACAACCAGACGTAAAGGAAAAATGACAACGTAAATAACTAATGAAATTATGTTTCTTAAATATGTATAATAAAGGATTTGCTTGGGAACAAATCCCTTAAAGGAACATGTGATAAACTCATCAACTGCTACCAAGACGTTCCATAAGAGCTCCACGTGAATCACTATATGGATTATAGCGATGAGCTACTGGAGAAGACACAGGCAGAACTGCATTAATTAATTAATCATTAGTTAATTAATAGTTCATGACTAATGATACATTTACATTTCTTTCATGAATCACTCCTGCTTCGCACTTAATCAGCCTCTAGCAACACAAAACAATTAGCTACTCTTTAAATTACTGCTCACAAAAACATGAATATTTTTATTTTCCCTCAAGTAAAATGAAAACAGACACTCAGACCGAAACATTTCACTAGATAATGAATCAAGAATGTCAAGATTTGAAGAGATGTCATTTGAGAGCACAATGACTTTAAAGTTTAGTAAAAATGATGTCAGGTGTGGAGGAAAGAGTGTTAAAGTTAGGACTTGTTTGTTGATCTCCAGTGGTCCTTTGACGTTTGCTCAGGCTCATTATGTTGGTGCTACGTAAAGGTGCAGGCCAGAGGGTGCAATCTGTGTCTGACAAATGTGGTGCTTCCGCTGCCCGGTCAGGGTGGAGATCCTCTGCTGCAGCGGGACAGATAGAGATAATAATATTAATTTACGAAATCTAATAAAACAGACTTGAGAATTCCTTTGATTGTTGCATTTTTCACAGTGGATTCATCAGACTCTGGGTACCCTAATGCTGTCCATCACAACCCTGCATCTAAACTTTGATTCATAATAATAATCATGATAGTAATAATAATAATGATGATAATGCATTTTTTAATAGGTCCTTCCAATATACTGAAGGTTGCTGTGCAAGCTGTAAGAAACATGATGCAACAAAATAAATGAATAAATAAATAATGGCAACACATTAATCAATTTAAGTAACCAATTAGTTAAAATTTTTTTCCCTTGTATGACTAATTGTTGACTTTGTTCACTTGCTGCAGAGATCCTACTTAGCCACTGAGACAGTGTAGAGTTGTAGAGCAAATTTGGCAGCTTTGAAGCAAAGCTACGATACCCAGGTGTTAGAACCAGCCGCATCTTAACACCAACAAAACAAAACTGATTTTATTTTTCTCAATTTTAATCAAGAAGGAAACACATACCAATAAATGTCTGTCAATTTAGAAAAACAAATTCCAAGTGGGTTATTTATTTATGATTTATTTATGTATTTATTTGTTAACGTTTGTTTAACCGAGTTTGTCCTGATCAGGACAGGCAGTAGTAAAGAGCAGAACATAAAATCTGTAAATAAGCACCACAAAATAACAAAATCATCAAACATTGCAAAATAAAGGCCTAAAATGACCATTCATTGCAGACCTTTAATAGTTTCAAAGGTCATTGTAGTCATGACAGCTGCAGCCAGAAGTGGATGCACGTAGAATATTTAAATCATTATTATTATTATTACAGATTCTTTAGGTTCTAGGATCCCAACTTTGAGGTTTAGAGCTGATTCCAAGTGTTGGGACCAGCATTTTTTTTTCATTTACTCTGGGAAGAGTTAAAGGAAGTGAGTCTTGGCAACGAAGACTATACCTACCAGAGCAATCAAAAATAAGACTCTTATTACCAAGTCATGCTTTTGTAACGATGCAGTGTCCAGTTTAGCATCATCTTGCTGAAGATGCAAGGCTTTCCCTGAAAAAAGATGCTGTCTGAATGTTGCTCTGAACCATGTTTATGCACCTTTCAACAGGGGCGATGTTCCCCTTCAAGATGTGCAACTGACTACTCCATAGTGTGTGTATGTATATATATATATGCACCTGTGTTTGGTAGTATACAATTATATTTAGCTGACACTTAAGCATAAACCAAATATAAGTGGTATTACTTTACATTAAGCATGTACATTAATTTGATAATATAATACTGATGGTCATTGCATGGCACCTAGTACCAAAAATCGTAAAAAATTAAATGAAATACTGTCACTGTGAAATACCGCAGTACATCCCTACTCCATAGGGACAAAAGTGCCTGTATACCATCAGTGATGCAGGCTTTTCAAGTGAATTCTGATAACAAGCCAGATGGTACCTCCCCTCTTGCTGTGATGTTTTTGCTGCACATATAAGAAGGTGACATTTGTTGATTAGGTTCACGCATGGCTTCTTCTTAGATTAACTTGCCTTTGTGGATGGTTGAGTGAACTATGTTCCTACACAGAGACGGTGACGTATTCCTCTGGACATGCAGTGATTTACATTACAAAATCAATACTGTTTTTAGTGCATGGGCATCCAATATACATTTTTGACCTCGCATACAGAGATTTCTCCAAATTTTTGGACTCTTGATGATATTATGTGCTGTAGACGATATTTATAATGATCACAATTTTATGATGAGGAATTTTGGATGCAGTTCACAGACTGTTGGACCTTTGCCTATCTCAATACCTCTCTAAGATGCTCTTTTTACACACAGTCATGCCACTGACCTGTTTACAATTAACCTAATTAAGTGCAAGATGGTCCTTCAGATGTTTCTTTTTTAGTGCCTCTTACAGACTTTTGTTGCCATATGCAAACATTTTTGAGTTGTGTTGCCATCAAATTCAAAATGTGCTACTATTTTTTTCATGAAATTGTAAAATGTTTCACTTTAAACATTTTACGTTTCTTATGTTTTAATCTAAATTAAATGTGAGTTTATGATATTTGCCTACCACTACATTGTGCCTTTATATATATTCAAATACAGTGTTGTAATACTTTGATGTATTTAGAAATGGATGTTAGGTTTTAGCACATAACAGATTTTTATTCCCTTTCTTTTGGTTATCAAATACATGTTGATTTCTTCATCCACAGGTTTTTTTGTATTTAGTAGTTGATGGTGCATCTCAAGTCAGACACATCCACCTGAGTAGGCGTGCTCAGGCATGACATCTGGCATGATGCCCTAACAAAAAGGGGGGGATTTCTGAAAAGGACAAAATGTCAGTGAGTCATGCTTTTAGCAGTGTCTTGTTCTGCTTGAGAAAAAGCAGTGCACCTTTGAAAGCTGGCTTGCATTATGGTCCATGGCATGAGTGTAAACATCAGTTGTGAACCTAACTGACAGAGGGCAGTGATTGGTCAGGTCACAGAGAAATGAGGTGACGTGACAGAAAGAGTAAAGGTTTCACCACAATTCTTTACTTCCCCCTTAAGAGAAGCAATTAAAGTGTTTCCTGGAATGGAAAAAGCCTTGAAAAATGAAAGGAGCTCAATATACATTCAACCTGACAAAAAAAAGAAAAAAACTCTATAGAAATGATGCAAAGACCAAAATTGATTAAATGTCAGGCTTTGTAAGACTCGCATGTCTTTGCTTCTTTCACGATTTTTACAGTTTTCATATTTGTTTTCAAAAGTTCAGTTGTTCTGAGTGAAGGTCGATCAGTATTTGTTTTTTTTCTCTTCTTTATGTAATTAAATTCTGTAATATTCTTTATTTAAACATAAAATAGCATGCTGGATGCATATACAAAGTACAGTGTTTAAAATTATGTGACTACAAATAGCATATGAGGGAAAAAGGGCTATTATACTACTGCTGCAGTGCTGTTTTGATGCTGCTGAAAACAACATTCTTTTACACAGGATTAAATGTGTTATTCAGATTTTGAAAATCACAATAATTTATCTGTTGGTCATAGCGTTCCACAGGGTTCTGTACTTGGGCTCACATTATTTTTTACTCCATATATCCTTCCATAAGGTACATTTATTAGGCATACACTTTCATTGCTATGCAGATGATCCACTTAACTCTCCGTGAAGCCAGATGAGACCTGTAGAGTACCTGGACTACAAACATGATGTTCAATTTCCAGCTTCTAAGCTCAGATATGACCTAGGTGGTCGTCTTTGGGTCTTGATGCTTTAGAAATAGACTGTCTCGTCCAGGGTTGTCCAGGATTCTCCATGTTCTTACCTCACCTTCTTACCAACCAACCTTCACACATATTGCCTCATGCTTATATTCACAGGATCCAAACGGTTTGTTCGTCCGTTGAAAATTGGGTCCAATTCTCCATTTTCTCCTTTATCTATTCACAAGTGTCTTTTAAAGATTTGTGTCTTTTAGGAGGATTAATGCATGACCATGTTTACAATCACACGATGTACTAATCATGACTGCGAACCAGTATTGTTTTTTTCCCTTATCGCTCACACACCTTCCTTGATTGCATAGCATTTGTTGGTAAACGTTCAAATCAAGATTCTTAGAAATGACAAAGTTGATTCACATTTTTTCGGGGATGATGAATGTATGTGGTTTGTGAAGTATTTAATTTTTAACCTGATATTTTCTTTCATAATACCCTTAAATTGTTGCATTTGATATATTTATAGTGGTCATTTTTATTACGCTTCAACTCTTTATATTCCAACATCGTAGACATAATAGTGTTTCTAAGAATCGGGCCACTTTTCTTGTGGTCTTCTTTGTTTTCTGGTAATAAATAGAACCTGTTGTGTTTTCAACTGCAGCCAACAGAAGATGGATGTGATCAGTATGAAACCCATTTACCATCCAATGAGTCCATTCTCCAGCGACAGTGCGAGGAATTTCTAGTTTAATAGTTCACATTTTATCGTCCTTAATGTGATGTCAAGTGTGATAAAGTATGAGAGAAAAAGCCCACATGCTTTGTTTTTATTTTTATAAATAATCTGTTGTGACATTGCAAATGAGCTGTTAGTTCAGGGTTGGGAGAGCATGAACTACTGATGACAAGAAAACAAAACTGCTCCGCCAACCTTACGAAATAATCTTCCTGTTTTCCTGTCAAAACACGGCGAAAAAAGCATTACATCTCTTCAGCTTCACAATAATTATCACACCCATCCCATTTGTGGAATTGCATAGTGATCCATTACACGGAAATAAATAACGTGAGCATTAAATTTCTGCTCCTGTCTCGTTGCACTCTCGTAAAGAAATCCGTCTCTGCCAGTGTCCAGCTGATTTCCCAGCAGACTGAAAGCTGCTTTAGTTAGTGCTGCCAGCTGCCCTGAGGCAAGTTTATAACCTGAGAGGAGAGCTGCACCTGCACAACACTAAGATGGGATTGTTGCGCTCAAGCTCAGTAAATCTCTGTCCACTCAACAGGTATCAACAACAAAACCGTGAAGCGGCTGCCAGCGGCTGCCAGCGGCGCTGAGCACATCTCCCCGTCTCTTCTGAGGAACCCCCGCTCTCACATCCGGCCTGCCAGTGCAGTCAGTCAGCTGGTCTGGGGATTATTACCGGAACGGTTTGTAAACGCTGCACGTTCACCAAACATCAGCCGAACATGATTTCCTGCTCACTTGTAAATATTGCTTTGTTTGCATGAACTGAACAACATACTTATGTGACCCCGATTATTGTGTTATTGTAAATGTTTGGTAACATGTATTCCCCAGACACGTACACTTGCGTGCAGTGAATGGTTTTGATTTTGAAAGAGTTTGGGACTCACGGCGCGGGGTTCGTTGCAAAAGCCTCCAAACATCCTGCCATGTGTCAAACAACCGTCTGAATCTACGAGGCCAGTCACAGATGTCCAAATCATTCTCTGCCATTGTTTATCTGGAAACGTATCTGTGATTTACTGTGGTGGCTAAATTACAGTCTCATATGTTTACTGTTATATCCACAAGCTGTGATTGATTTTTTTCCAACACTTTTCACCCCTGAGGCGCTTTACAGACTATGTACTGCTGCTAAGTGAAATACGTTTCAGCTTGGTTTAATTCTGAAACGTTCAAGTTTACTTTCGTCTTAGCACAGACTTGTTCCTAGAGAAAACTACTTAAATGTGCTGTGTTTTCCCTCCTGACTCTTTCTTGGGTTGCTTTAATCAGAAGAGAGCCCTTTTGGGCCATCAGGATAGTGGTCTGTGATTGATGTTGTGTGGCGATCATGATGAAAGCAGGTCAAAGTCACAGAGGTTACATTCCTCTAATTCATCTGTGTCTCTTTATCTGTAATCGCCGTCCCTGCCATACAGGCCTCCACAGACTACCATTGAAATACGTTTTATCAACTTCACTCAGTCTAATTCGAACAAAAAGGACTATTATGATGAATTAATCTGCTAAGAGTGAACACAGTTTGTACGCAGGGAGCAGTGCTCAAATAATACATAAAAAATACGGAGTCACGATTTAAAAGAGAAAGATTAAGGCTTATAAGATAAAAAAGACATGAAAAGGGGAGGAGATAAAACAAAGATTGATGTAAGACCACACTATGTTTCCAGAGTGAAACCATTCATTTATTTACAAGAGCAACACTCTGCAAACATGTCACTACCCACATAACTGCCGGAGATGAAATGGGAGCAGACCAGAATCCCCATTCCCATGTGCTTCAGGTTTTTATTAACCGTCACTGCCCTCACCCGCTGCAGCTCGTTACAGCTCACAGCGGAGAGAGGTCTGGAGAAACAGCCAGCAACACCGCCTGCTGTACAACTTTCCTTCAGGGCATTTCCCTTACCACGGTGGAGACTTTGTAATCTGAGTCCAGCAGGTATGTTGATGGAGCTGACGTGTGTGTGTGTGTGTGTGTGTGTGTGTGTGTGTGTGTGTGTGTGTGTGTGTGTGTGTGTGTGTGTGTGTGTGTGTGTGTGTGTGTGTGTGTGTGTGTGTGTGTGTGTGTGTGTGTGTGTGTGTGTGTGTGTGTGTGTGTGCACAGATGCATGTTTGTGTGTATGAGGGTGTGCCTGTATAGCGGATAAAAACTTGAGTGCAAGGTCAAGACAAAGAGAGGCGGACGGGCCTGGAACCAAACACGGATTTCACAGGTAAAGACTTTTATGATGCCGGCATTTTGAGCTTCAAAAAAAAAGCATCATATTTAGCAACCCTTTCCTTATGAAAATGTCCAGATACATCTTTCTCAGACTAAACATGAAACACATGACCACAAATGTAAAGCCCACCCCCCCCTTTGGAGCCTTCCTGGCTGGTGTGGAGTCAAATATCACTTGAATACGTAAAAGGTCACAGGTCCCTTCTAAACTATGAGGAAAGATGGCATGCATAGTAATCATTTAATCAGTGTAATGAGATTCATCATTTGATTACTCTTTTAATGCTTTAATAACAAAGGCTTGACGCCAGATGAAACCCCAGATAGCTGTGAAAACACCACCAGAGGACTAAAAACTGATACGATTTTCACTATAATGTGGACCTTGGGTAAAAAGTGATGCACTTGTCGAAAAGGCCCATGATCTTAAACAAATCAATTATTCATGAATGACGGGGGAATTTCATTACAATCAAATATTTGTAATTGGACCCTGTTATGTGTCTACGATGACATTCACTGTCTGATGAATAGTGTGAAACACCTTTTTTTCCCTAACATGAAAGTTAGAGATAAAAGGAGGAAGTTAACTGTTTGTTAATTTATGAGCTTAAGGAAAGTCAATTCCTCAGTTTTGCCCGTCATCTTTATCAGAAGATTTGCGTTTCACAGCTCTGAGGTGGAACGGCTCACTTTGTTCGTTGGGAGGTAGTAACAGCGCTGGGATGAGTGCTGTGTGAACCGGCTTTGCAGAAAGCTGCAGTCGGGGCACAAGGTCAGGTTTAAAATCTGTGTTGAGATTGAAATCAGTCTGATGTGGCAATGGTGTGACAAAGCCCAGTGGGCCATCCCACAGATGCATTAAGGAGAGGGGGAAAAAAAAGGCAAAACGTCCAGGGAGAGGGAAGTCTGGGCTTTCCTGCTTCAGCTACTGCCTCTCCAACCCGACCCCGGATAGCGGTAAAAGATGGATGGATGACTGAATAAACCACTCAGACTTGTGACTTGGGACTTGATGCTGACTGTGGACTGCAAGCCAGAGGAAAGGGGTCATCTTCAGATATTCACAACACTGTAATACTTTGCAAAAGCACACTGGAGATAATACATGATGCCTTTCTTGGATCACTGTGACTTCACAGCTGTAGAGTGGTAGCGGATTAAGGACGGGATCACCACCACATCGCATGTTGAATGTGCCGACATTTCAGTCCTCACACTGACGCAGTCTAACTTTACTTGTTATATTAGATAGAACTTCATTAATCACTTGAGATGCTACATTCAGGGAATTTAGGGTATATGCATAAGCACTCCATAACGAGACACTACAAAAGAGAGATGCGTTTTCACAACTGGAAATACTCTATGGAAGGATTTTTGTTTCTTTATTATGAAAGCAAAGAAAAATGAACTTTCAGAAATGAGATTTAGAGCAAAACTATACAAACTGTAGTACATTTGTTTATATTGCAAGTGAAAAAAAACATATTTCATTGAAATATAAATCCAAAATCTTTGTTTGAAAACTTTAAAGTTTTGTTTGTGATTTTAAAAGTTTTGTAAGCTTCTATGCTGTATTTCCTGGGCGGGACTTAAACTGGCCAGTTCTAAATAAAACCATCGTATCGTCTTAACTAGTAAAACAAAGGTTATCTATATTCGCCAGTCAAACCATGAAGGTCCTGCTGGCAGTAAGACAGAAAGTTTGGAGAAAATATACTATTCGTACTCACTCTGTGTTCTCCGCTCCTGCTTCAGCCGTCCATGAACTCGCACTGACGCGACTATTGACGTAGCTACCTACCGTCGAACCATTGCTTTATTTGGAACTAGCCAATTAACATTTGTCTTGTGTGAATGTGGCTGAAGACTATAGACGTAATAACAGATAATGAAAGAGCTAAAACAACACACATTCTGCTAAACTTACAACCTTTGTTCTATTTTTTTCCCCCTAAAAACACGAAACTGCAACAAAATGAATTCCCACCATTCAGTGTTCGGTAGGGGCAGTATACGACATCAAATGTCTGTAACGTGTCATCTGCTGACCTTTTTCCCACAAAAGTATTGTAGGAGGACAGACTCAAATGCATTTTATCATCAAGGAGACGTACTGTAGGTGCCATCGTCAATGAACAAACAAAACACAGCTATTTCAATGTCTTATGTTTTTGAATCCTGTTCTGAATCCTTCGTGCTCGAGACAGACGTCATTCCCTGGTATTTCCAGCTGTGAAAACGCATCTCTCTTTTGGAGAGTCTCCCATTATTGAAGTGCATGTGTGAAATTGGACTACAGATAATGTCCAGCCTGAAATGTCATTCCTCATTAAATCTCAAGTGTTCATGTGTGGAAACGGCTTACTGCAAATCTTCATCTGGAAACAGAAAGTGGGAAAAGATTGGATCTCCTTTCAGCCAAGCTTTAGTTACCCAGTCAATGCTTTGGTCTTATTATCATAAACAATATACTTCTTCCTAGTATTTATGATAAATGAATAAAGAAACATGAATCACAATAAACTGAAATTTGAATTTCTATTATCATCAATGTACTTATACAGTATATAAAGCATAATACTAAATACACCTGTATAATATGACATGATATGGAAAACGTAGTGTGTAGCCTTCTTTATCACTCATTTATATCATTTGACACCATAAACAGGAGGTGATCTTTTTCAAAACAAATGGCGGAGGTAGTAGAGCATGTAAAAAAACAAATTGAGAGGCTTTAAAGTAGAGGTAATTAGCTGATGAGGGATGAAAGATCTAGGGGAGTGTTGATGGAGCATAGTACTGACTGCTGCTGACCCAGGAGAGCAACATGCTTGATATCTTACATTAGTGTTTAGTCGTGTAGGGGGAGGCTCATCTGTTAGAGCCAGCCACACGTTTACTGTCATATTTAAAAGAGACAGCGCTGTTGCTGGAAGCAGTGAGGAGTCCCTCAGGGCTCTGATCTTAGACCTCTTTATTTCTGCCAGCTTCTTGAAATGTTGCATAAGGGGAAAAAAAGTTGATGTATTTGGAGGCTATCCTGTGGTCCATTCGAACTGCTCGTTAATCATTTGTGAATATCACACATGGGCCTGAGAGAGTATCGGCGAGCATGTCATTAGAAATGTGTCTGCAGCTGGCTCTGCTCCACATGTTGCTGCCAGGCTGTCCGCAGGGAGGTGTGATGGCAGAAAAAGGAAGAGACAAGGATGATACCAAGAAAAGAGAAGGCTATTCCAGAAATGACACTGAATAATAAGCTGTTTCATGTGAAAGATTGATAGAGCTTTAATGTGCTCTTAACGACAAGCTCTTATGAGCCAGTTGAATGTTTTCCTTCATAAACTAAAATAGCCTGACATGGATGAACAGAATCAGAAATAAACCCAAAAAGAGCAAAGGTCATGTTATCCTTGAGCCACATGAAGAAGCAGAAGTGAGACTTAATGGAACTGCTCTCCTGATGTGCATGGGGTCAAATGGTATCATTAAATAGGAGCCAGGTAATCCATCTGACGTACACATTACTGGATCAGTGCAGCTCCAGCTTGTGTGTGATCCATATGAATGAAACCGTTAGGTTAATCTGTATAGGAGGAGGCAGTCCTTGAGGCTGAAGCAAGGACGGAGGGAGACGCAGCTTGGAGAAAGGCTGCCTGGCAGTCCATCAAAGACAGAGATTTTGAGAGGTTGCCTGATCTGGAGCTGCTCCCTCTTTACTCTATATTAGTATTTTTGAGGAATAAGATGCAGCTCTCAGACATCATATTGAGGTAATTCAAGTCTGATTTCTACAAGGTCGTGGTAAATGGAGGAGCAGGGAAAGGTACAGGTCAGCAGTGCAGGCCTGGGAAAGGAAGTGCTTGTGTCAAGATGCTGTGGAAACACTATTTCCTATTATTATTATTTTTCCCTTAATATAACAGCTTTCCCATCCCCCTGTGTCGACGTTATGAAGTGTGCACTGTTATTTGTGCTTGTCCAAGGTATAAAGTAACCACGAGGGACACTGGTTAAACATTTGTTGTAGCACTTTAAATGACTAAAATAAACACCAGCATTCATTAGTGCACAACCATTACGTCCAGCTATGTTAGTCATGAGATCAGCAGTTAAATCGCTCCGGTTGCGCTGCTACTGTCATACGTCATGTTTTACAACTGCCAGGTTTTATTATGGGCCCTGCGGCTTCTATTCAACGGGCCTCACTGTGGAATGCAGCATAATAGCCGACCAGCTCGGTGTTTATGTACGCTCACATACAGCCAAAGTTGCACAATGTGTAATGGAGACAGTTATATCAGGGCGAACGCAGCATGGACATGTCACCGTGAGTGTATGCTGTTATTGGAAACAACAGAGAGCTGAACGGGGTCAGGGCTGCTGTGTAGCACCTCATCAGTCAGCCCAACAGCCCAGGAGGAATTGTTTAAATCTGGCCCCATGCCTCTTCTTGAGCTGCGTCCAGATGGCTGATGAGATGTTGCAAGCTGAGTTCCTGCCTCGCTGGTTGTGGCTTCAATTTCAGATCGGCCAGTTAGCTCACATGACATCCTGTAAGTTTCTCCTTAAGAGAGAGTGAAAGAAAGAAAATATCACTGCTGGCACCTCTATGTTTGTTGCATTGTGTGAGACCACCGCACAAGGTCAGAGAAATGTGTTCTGGCTTATTTCATCAAAACTGTGTCAGATGGTCTTCTAGCACACATGAGAGGTGCTATCAACTGCAATCAAGTCAGACACTGAGGTAGAGAGGTAATAGATACTGGGTCATTTCAAATGTGCTGTATCAATAAACATCCATTGAGGGCTTCAGCTTTTTGTTTGGATTTTTCCATCATTTTTATGCCCAAAATTATGTGTTCATCTGGGTAATTTTCAAAAACGGAGGAACCCTATAAGATTCCTACAGTAAATATCTCAATAGCTCAATAAAGTATGATTCACTGTTTTCCCCTCACGAAGAAAAGTTCATATTATTTTTTATTCAACTTTACCTCAAATATTTTTCCAACATATAACAGAATTATTCATATATCAGCAGCCAGGTAATATTAATAAATTATATATATATATATATATATATATATATATATATATATATATATATATATATATATATATATATATATATATATATATGTATATATATAAATTCACTTATATTCAAAGTGCAATTCCCTGTCTTCAACTAGTAAATCAATAAGAAAACACCTACTGTATAGTTGAAATAAGAATGGCATAATCAGTGGCTTGTGTCTCTTGCTTTCATGCTACCTTGTGATTTACCTTGTGATTTACTGATCATTTTTCAGATCAATCTACTGTGAAACAACCCAGAAATGTAACATTTCCATTTTGTACTTACAATATGTTCCTTTTAGAACTTGGAGTAGTTATTTCTACCCATTTTTATACAACTATTTACCCCCAAAAAGGAGCCCTCAATTTAAATTTTTGAGACCATATTTGCTTAGTCTTGCCATCGTGGTACTCCATCTCCATCTGCAAAACCCATCCAAAATACCTGCGGACTCCAGTCCCAGGTGTCTGTTGTAGCGACTACATATTCCTTCCAGCATCGTACTGTCACACATCACCAACAATGTAACTAGCTCACAGAGCACTGTAAAGGCGATTAAGATAAGATTAGATAAAGTTTATTTGCCATTTGTACATTTGTTAAAGTACATAGGAATTCTTAAGCATAGGACACTCACCCAGAGTACAAACATGAGAAGGAGTAAACATTTAAAAACTAAAACAGGAAATAAAAACAATAAAATAACAGTACATTTAAATAAATATAAGACACTTTACACTATACCTAAGCATATTGCACGTTTCCCGGTTGGTTGTCAATAAACAGAGGTGGGTTAGTCAAGAGGACTGATGGTACTTTGCTTTTGCCATCAGTCTCACTGTAGCAGGGAAGAAACTGTTGAAAAAGCCTGTGTTCCGTGTGATGATACTGTCCGTTCTGCTCTGTCTAAAGCTGGATTAGGTGGATTAGGATTAGGTGACTCAAGAAAAGCATGACGGTAAAGAAATTGAGAGTGTGAGAGAATGAGACCAAAAATGAGTAATACTGGATGCAAAGTTATGATTCCTACCACACCAAGCCCTGCCCTGCTCTGGCTCTGATTGGCTGGCTATGCATGTCATATTTATGCCTGACACCCTTCTTTACCCCGATGTTCACCTCACTGTGGACCAAACAACAGACAGAAGAAGCTCTTGGCTTGATCATAGTCAGGGTAAAAAACGATCATCCTGTAAATGCAATTTAACCTCGGTGCCTTTAAGGGGAGACACTTGGCTCAAAAATGACAAAAGTTCCTTTGTGCTGGTTTAAATAGCATCTCAGAGAGGCTGAATCATTGAGAAATAAAGATGTTTAGTGATCAAACACCCCATAAAAGAGTAGATGGATGAAAAATCAGGCTAGTGAATGTCAGTAGTTGAGGAGCTGCATGGGCAAAAACTGTAGGTAAACTCTATTCATCACTACACACACACACACACACACACACACACACACACACACACACACACACACACACACACACGTAAAAAAAAGAAAAAGAAAAAGCTCACTAAAGCAGGGAGGAAAAGAGAAGACGTTACCGTCTTTCCGGGCCTGATGCCAAGCAACAATCTGCTGCTGCTTCTCCAGCATTACTCTGCAGAAAGAGTCAAAGAGTTTAAATGGCTTGCTCAGAGTTCAAAACTGTCACCCTGTCACTTTTGGTGCAAAGTGATACAGAACGACATGACAAAGGAGGCTGTGAACAGTTGAAAAGCTGAATAGACAATTTTCAAACAGCTTCCAAACTACAGCGGCTGGTCTCTTCAATTTTCACCTCCAAAGTGATGTTAAAGGAGCGCATGCAGCTCACCGGTGAGAATGTCCCCAACTCCTCTGGAATGTTGAATCAGCATTTTTTTTGGAAAATTTGCACATTTATTCCAGAAGAAAAATGTACCAGTTCTAACATATTATATCTTGTATTTGTTTGCACCATTCGCACTGCCACATGCTTGGGTGAGGTCTAAAGTTTAACCCTGTGTTAAACCCTTTTGTGATGACAGAAAGTCATGTGACCACTCAAAACCCCAATGCAGTCATTATTACATGTGGTTTAACCTTAAGTTGAGGGTGAACTTTGGCTCAGTCCTTTGTCCTAAAAAATTTGACATCAACCACCAGATGTCTTTTTCTCATTTGCATAAACCTGATGGAGGTCAGTTTTAACAGTTTTAACAGAGTTAAAATGGTTTCTTTGACAAAAGAGAACAAGCACGGATTTCATTAGCGAGTGATCAGTCGGTTTAGGTGAGCGTCTACGTGAGTTTCTGGTTTGGTTTTGCACACTTGATTGCCTTTGTTAGTCTGAATCTCTGCCGTTAGCGGCTCTCTCTGACTACAGTTGAGGTCGTAGGCGCGGGCCACACCCACTGTTTTATAACTGCTTGGGGGAAGCAGAAAGAGGCGGTTTCAGCCAGATGCAATAGCCTAGCGATTGCAGCTGACTTCTGGTATTTCACCACACTCGGGGCACTGAAGCATCAGCGTGGTTGCCCACTAAGACCACATAGAGTAAAGACCTGCGAGTCCACGGAGCAGAGTTACAACCAAAGTAGTGCAAAATGTGTCTCAAAACCATCCCGGTCAGACTGTAGCGGGGCCAGAGTGGGGGCGATCGCCACCGGGCCCACACGCCCATAGGGCCCAATGATAGGGCCCCGTTTTGTGTGATACGTTCATATATAATCGTAAATTGTAAGTGTACTCTGTACTGAGACCCACGCTCCGCCACTGCAGTCAGATGTAGGTACAGACCAAGACGCGCCTCCCATAGGCAGCACAATCCACCAAACTTGTGTTGTCCAGTGGTTTACCCATCTGCCACATCCTCTGTTACCTTTGGTCTCTTTCCAACCTGGCGACACGGCCGTCTCAATGCAAATATCGGCCAGACTTTCTGATATCTCTGCATGGATGAAGGGCCGTCACCTTCAGCTAAATCTGTCCGAGACTGAGCTTATTGTCTGTCCAGCCAGTCATTCCTTACCTCCTCAGATAAGCGTGCAGCTGGATTCCACCACACTTGTGCCCACGTCTTCTGCCAGGAATCTTGGTGTCATGTTAGACAGCCAGCTGACCTTTAAGGACCATGTTGCCTTTGTTTCCCTGTCTTGCCGATTCGCTCTTTACAACATCAGGAAAATCAGACCCTACCTGACAGAATATACGACACAGCTCCTGGTTCAGGCTCTGGTCATGTCACGCATTGACTACGGTAATTCCTTGTTGGTCGGCCTCCCTGTGTGCTCAGTTAAACCTCTGCAGATGATCCAGAATGCACCAGCACGTCTTGGTTTTCAATCAACCCAAGAGAGCTCCGCTGCTAATCTCTCTGCACTGGCTTCCAGTTGCAGCGCGCATCAAGTTCAAAGCTGTCTTACTGGCTTACCAAACACTTACCCAAACGGCTCCTGCCTAACTTCACTCCTTCGTCCAGAGCTGCACTCCCTCTACCTTCACTCCCTCTCAACAGCTGCACTCAGCCAGTGAAAGACGCCTGGTGCTTCCACCACAACGTGGCGTGAAATCAGTAGCTAGACTCTTCTCCTCTATTGTTCCCCGATGGTGGAATGACTTACTAGACTCTGTCCGATCTAAAGGATCTGTTCCTACTTTTAAGAGCAAACTAAAGACCCAGCTCTTTAAGGAACACTTCTGCATCTAGTAAACTTCTCTGATCATCAGAATTAGTTAGAAAATGTGTCCAGCCCCTGCATGACTCAGCACTGAGTAACTCACTTATGCCAAGATGATATTATGATGGTGTCTTTTTAGATGTAACTTTCTTGTATAAAAAGGGACTGTTGGGTTGGGCGGAAAAAAAACTAAACATTCTAGCACTGGCATGGCAGCACCTGTATCCAACTGGACTCTCAGCAGGCTGACCAGCACTGATCCAGCTGGACCCTCCTATGTGATTTCTTGCTTGTGTTGTTCTCTCAGATGTAAGTCACTTTGGATAAAAGCGTCTGCTAAATGACAGTAGTAGTAGTAGTAGAAATAGTAGTAGTAGTAAAAGGAGGCATGTATCTCACTATTAAGTCCTATTTTGGGAATATCCTTCTTATTTAGGCCTATTCAGTCAAAAATCTGTGAATTCCATTTTTAGAAACAGCACTTTCATGAAGCCTGCGTTGGATCCAAAGGCTTATGGTGTATTTAATATCCATTAAAAGTCAGAACTTTAAACTTTGCAACACAAAAGTTGACGGCTTTCTTGTTGCAAAGTTGCAAAATGAACCTTTACAGACATCAGACTAACTGCCATTGTTGCCAGCCGTTGTTAGCTGTACTAATTAATAACAACACTTTTTCAATGTTTTCACATACAATCTAGCAACAGTCCAGTGGTGATAAAAAGTCAACAGAATGATGTGTATTTCTGCCTTTTGCCAACCTCAGACTAGCCGTTGCTGCTGCTAGCCATAGATAAGCTAAGCATTTACTTTGTTGATGTGAGTATAGCAGCCATGTTGATGCTGAAACTGGAAACTGTCCGTTTGTCAACTTTCAAGCACGTAAGTACTCACTTGTGTTCTTGAGAAGGTCGTACTTGTAAGTATGAGTCGGGAGAAAGTACTTCAGAGGACATAAGAACGTAAAAGAAACATAGCAGAAAGAGAGATGCGTTCTCACGCATCTCTCTTTCTGATACTGAGACAGCAGAAAGTTTTCTTGATGACATCAGGCTAACTCATTGCACCGTACACATAATGTCTACAGTTTACTTGGTTATAAATACAAACATCCTTAACACTGAAACAACTCAGAATGGGCCACATATTGCTCCCGCTCAAGTCTTTAAAACCATTACTTTACACAATGTGTTTTTATTGAATTTTACGCCCGTGTATGCCAGCCGCATCTATGCTCGGTAGAGGGGACAAGAAGACATCAGAGGAAATTTTAAAATACCTTATTTATAACTTTACCACAATATAGTTATAATACCTATATTCTCACATTTAAAAACTTTAAAACTGCAATCTGTCAAACAAAAATAAAGTAATCGAATCCTCTATTACTATCCCTTGTTGGTGTGAAATGCATTCTGGGATACTTGGCCTTCTCAACTCTACACAAGCCTCCGCTTGATGCATCGTGGGTAGAACGTGCCGAGCGTGAACACATCCGGCCGTTTTCTTCTGTACTGGCGTTCTCGTGTTCTTGAGGTTGGAACAGTACTTCGGCTGCAGCCAGTGACTTTTCACAGGAACACATGCACAAGAACGCGTATTGATAAACGACCTGGTATTCAGACTTCGGGGGCGTTTAATTTCAAAGCTACAACTAGGTACAAACAGAGCAAACTATTGCCCCTTTTGCACTAGTCTTTACTCGGCCCGACTCGGCTCGTCACGCCTCTACCCGTTTTGTCCCCGTTTGTTTTTCCACAGCCAGGTGAGAAGTGGGGGGATTGGGGTAAAGCTGCTGTGACGTACTCGATTGCGCAACCGCTTTGTTCATGTTGGCGCTGATCAGAAATCAGCTGGAGCCGCGAGCGGCTGAGAGTAAAACAGCCCGTCTACATCCCTTTTTTAATTATCTCCTCAGCCCCCAGGTTTATGAACATCTGCACCTCAGAGTTGGATCACCAAACAGACGTTTTGCGCTTTATAATAAAATTGCTGCGAGCCGCGAGTCGCGCTCGCGCTGACTCCCGCTTCCTGATTCAAACGTTTGATGGCCCCGCCCCCCGACCAATCAGTGGCACGGAGGGTGATGACATCAGAAATAGTCCCGGCTCAGCCCGATAGAACCTCGCTAGAATGGTGACAGAAATAGTATCGGCTTGGAGCGGCTCTACCCGTCTCAGCCCTAGTGCAAAAGCGCAAAACGGGGCCGTGGCGGGTAGAACCGAGGTGAAGCGGGACTAGTGCAAAAGGGCCATATGACACTTGAAATCATAGTGTACGTCGAACCCCGACATTAGCTACCCATTGGACAGTTGGCAGAAGGACTACTACTGAATCTGAAGGTGAGTTCCAGCCCAGTAGCATGTTTAACTTTAAGTGTTTTGGTTTAGATTGTGACATGCTCAAACATAGCCACATGCTAAACAATGAGGCCATTTGACCTAAATGGTTGGAAATCATTATATTCTCTTTGTATTTTCACTCCACTGAGCCTCCCACTTGTTATGAAAAACAGGGTTGTATGTTGTTGCATTCTTTAACTGTTTTCCCCTTTCTTGCATCTTTCATGTCTTTTGAATTCAAGTCAGGTGACATGGTAGATTAACTGCAGCTGTGTTTAATTAGGAGACGCCTCTTGGCTCTGGTTGTGATTGGTCAGTACCAGTTTCTACTGCCCAGGAAGGAAGATAAAAAGGCACCATGAAGGGAAAAGACTGAGCTGTCGGCCCATGAAACACGGTGGAGTGCTGTGTGTGGAGATAAGAGGGCATAAGAAGCCTCTAGGATCCAGCAGGTGGGGAGTGAGTCTGGGGAGTTGGTCGACAGCAATGATTATGTCGGTGATAAAGGTGCAGATAAAAAAATGGGTGGAAGGGCTGAGTTCTGGGAGAGTCTTGTGCAATGAAAGAGAAGCAGAATATGGCAGTCAGAGAGAAAATCAAAGGCCTTGCCCACTTTGAGAAGATTCACAGAAGACCACAGAGGAAATATTTTCAAGAGAAAACCACAGGAGAACAGCAGGCTTGAGACAAGGAAAACCAGATGAAAGTGAAAGGAAACATTGGACCAGTCTAGACAGAGGAGTGCGATGGACCCCTGGACGAGTTCAAACGGACTGCGATAAATATAAACAGGATTTTGTTTCAAGTTGGAGTCGCTCTAATTTGGAGAGCATGTTTTGTGTTAACATCCAAGTCAACTGTGGCTTCGAAGCCGTTTGATTTTTCTCAAACTTTTATATATTTATTGCTTAGTGTGAAAACTGGTGGAGAGTGCTGGAAAAAACTCTCCCATGGATGCCTCATATAATTGAACTCTAATTGGAGTTCTGTGTTGACGGTACACGGTATGTTTCACTGCCACAGAACAAACACTGTGGTGAATGCAGTCGGCGTGAGTTGATGGAAACCCAAAGTCATAAATATTGGACTCTTCACCGTCACCCTCCCATCACAGGGGACATGAAACTGGTCTAAATAAAAGCAGAACTTGCATTGGTTTGATTTATGATGTACTCGATGCCTTTACAGGCCTGACAGCAGGTCAGTATTTATTGCTTAAATGTTAATTAAGACCTTAAAGGACTGGTGTGATTAAAAATATGATTTGAGTAACTGTCCTGGTTTTGATATGGAGCTGCAAATCAGTATTGCACACTCTAAATATGTATCTCAATCAATGACCACCTATCCAAGCAACTGTAGGGCGGGGAAGTGTTTTACACCCCCCTCCGGCAGGTCGCCGGTGCAGGACGGGCCCACACAGACGCTGTAGGTGGAAAACCACCAAAAACCCACACAGAAACTCCCAACCATGGTGCAACCCACAGTAAAACCCAACAATTATAACGCATCAGACTATTTAAACATCTCGTTCATCACAAGTCGAAACAGACAACCATAACATCTACAGCTCCGTGCGCTCGCTGTTCGAGGTTTTGTCGACTTTACGCCTCGACCCAGGTCCCTGAGATCCAGGTGAGATGCAAATGTTTGTAGCAAAAGGTGTAAAATGCTCCTTTACCCAAAAAATGCACAAACTTAACAGGTAATGAAAAAGAATAAGACGATGAACACAACATTTCACTCTTTTCTGAAGGATGCATTTCTGCACGGAGCAAACCGAGAGGGGACTTTTGAGTTAAGAATATTTCAGTGGTTTGAGTCTTGGGAAGGAACACATGCATTTACATGAAATGCAACGGTGCGTAACAGTTTTCTGGGCGATGTTATACTTTAGTACTGTGAGGTAAGAATTGCAAACACTCATGTTTGACTCTCCAAAGCACCCACATACAAGTCTTTTGTCCCCAAAGAATTTCACATGAAACCGTGTTGCTCCCACTCGGGGGCTGTTTAAGAAATGTGTCTAACAGTCTATAAGGTGGAGAACTCTTTGCTGTGTTGGTGTGGTGTTGCTGAAGCTTAAAATAATGACCATTGTCCAGTGCAGCTATTTTCTCTGCTTTTTTTGTGCTTCTTCCTCTTTATGAGGAAACCAACTGTTGCAAAGTTGTTCCCAGCTCAAAGTAACTTTTAACCAATCTGGATTCAACTCATGCATAGATTCATCTTTAACAGGCTTCACACGCTTAGCTGTTTGGAGTACTGCGTGTATATTTGTCTGCATTGTTTTAGTACTCATAATCCTCCCCTCTGGGTGGGTTAGACTGTTGCAGAAAGATACAAAGCCTTAAATTTTATTATTTATACACTAGGTAAACTTTTGTACTTATGCAATTGAATTTCTTAGAAAGTAAAGTAAAAGGCTTTCATGGTATTTTATGAGCAAAATCCAAACTGAATAGCGACATCAAACTACAGATAAACTTGGACTCATTAAAGGTGCCAAATTAGACTAAACCTGCTTTTCAAAAGTTAATGTATCCATCCATCCATCCATCCATCCATCCATCCATCCATCCATCCATCCATCCATCCATCCATCCACCCATCGGGTTTAAAGCCATGTCTTTCAAGCTTTTTTTATCTATCTATCTATCTATCTATCTATCTATCTATCTATCTATCTATCTATCTATCTATCTATCTATCTATCTATCTATCTATCTATCTATCTATCTATCTATCTATCTATCTATCTATCTATCTAGTAAATATAGTACCACCTGTAAATAAATCTATATAAATAAATGTATGACTCTACACAAAATAAGTCTATAAAATAAATCTATACCCAACAATACACATTACACATAAATCCCATTTAACATGTCTGATAGGGGGGAGAAGTATAACTTATTTAATCTTACCTTCTCCAATATTTCATGATTACACTTTATATTCATCCCATTTCTCTAAATATTATGAATTCATGAAAGAAAGAAAAACATACAGTATATACATATAAAGTAATGCAGGAAGTAATCTAATGTTATTTTAATGATGAATTTTAGAGTGGTAAATTCACGTTCAGATAGACATTCACATCCAGCTACACACTGATACCCCCCATGCTGCACTCCGGCATCAAAGCCCCCAGTAACTTCCCAGGCATCGCCACCAAGGTTCCCGGACACTTTTATATATATTTTAACTCATCTTCATACTATTATGGCACGGAAATCACACTTGTGGAGCACAACCAGACAGGGACAGTGCGCACCGTCTTTTCACACAGAGACATGATATTTAACTGGTGTCTGAATCTCATTCATCATCATCATGTCTGTCTATAGTTGAGAGGAACAGAAGGATCATTTCCACCAGCTTTTCTTCATCTTTCATCTTTTCGCTCTCTTTAGTATAATCATCTCCGTGCAGTTGGAAGACACCTCTGATGCCTTTTCAGCTTCAAGCTTTTAGCCTGAAACGCATATTGTTGCTGCAGGATTAATGCAGATGGCCATCAAGTTTCTTCAAATGACCAAAGAGGCATCGCCACATTTCTATTTTTAAAAGTAACCCTTTTAATCTAGCAAGGAGAACAGCATTCTTTGAATTATGTGAATGTTGAGCATGTCAACTTCCCGTCACACCACATATTTAATGCAAATGAAGACAGCACGCAAACACATAAAAGGCTTTATATGTCACCAAAGAGCATGTATCCCAAAAGCTTTTATAGTAATCCATATGCTATTTGCTCCTCTGCAATTAAATCTGGCCGCAGTGGAAGAAAAGGATCAGCGGTAAGGAGGAGTAACATGCAGATAAAGCCGTGAATTCTTGTTTGTTGGATAAATCACTTGCTTCCTGAGGTTGTGGCAGATTCACAGTGCTGATGTTCAAGGTTAAACTCTATCTTATAGAAGAAGGAAATTTATTCCAATCATATGCAGTCCTGCACAAAAAGAACCACAAGGGAGGTGTCTGATAGTCCCGAACTCATTCTGCATCATAACAGCTCGGTGATAAAGAACCATCTTCAGCAACAAGATAAATGGGGAGTCTCTTCCAATAGATTACATGGCTCCCACAGAGTCCTGATCTCAACATAAATCTGGAATTACATGAAGAGACAACAGTGTGAACGTGTTCCCAGGAGAGTTGGTGGATTTAAAGCCAAGGAATGCACACACTAAATATTGACTTAAGGCCTTTTTTTTATTTTTTAACTGCACTAATTTAAGCTACTTGATAAAAATCTTGAACTACAACTTAATTTCTAGGAACTCGTCGATAAAAGAGGAGCCTGCTGCAACAACTGTGGAAATGGGTTTTAAACAAACATGAAAGCACAACATTTCTGTCCAGGATGAAAAAGCTATTGAGTCCAAAATAAATGTAATGGACTCATCAATTGGGTTTCCTCTTTTCCTCACTTGTCATGTGGATCTCGTATCAATGGGGTTCTGACATTGCCGTGTCAGAACCGGGCCAGGAGTCTGCCGGGTCCTCTTCATTTTTTTAAAAATTATTATTATTTTTATGGAGAGTTATTTTACTGCAGTTGCGGATGAGTTGCTGATTATGCAGGAACGCTACGTGGCTGATGGATGAGTCTGCTGGATCGCTCGTCTGTGCTGAATCCTTTTCTGGGCTATAAAGTGCTTTATTATGCCACTTCTCTCGGATGGAAGATCATCAGTTTTCATGCTTATTTAAATTCAAATGTATGTTATACGTCATTTTTCACCTCTTCTGTACATGCGTGTTTGACACAATGAAACAGCCTGTTGTTCCAGTGATCAGTGTGGGTTTACGTTGCCTGTGTGACTGTGGAGTGTTTTTTTTTAGAAAACTGCATCCTGAAACAAACATTGCTACCTCTGTGGATCCGGGACCCCTCCTCTTTCCACCTGGCATAACTGTGAGCGGCATGGCTCTGTGCCTTTGGCGCGCAGCATGCCATCTTCCTGGCACATCCTCTCGTCGTGGGACCAGGGGATGGGACCGTGCCAACCAGGGCATCTCCGATCACCCCGCTTGTCCGCACTTCGGATCTTAGGATGCCCGCAGGCTGGCCTTTCCACCTGTTCAACAGGAACACGAGGTGCTCCACCAGTGCCCCCCCATATGTCACCAGATTTACTCGCTGTGACAGGCGAGTCTTTATTGTCAAGTAATGCCTCCGTCCGTTGTAGAATCGGAGAAAGCACAAGGGCAAAAGGACGGACGTTATTATTAAGCCATTTTGCAGTCTGACTAAACATCATCTGTTTTCAGCTTTGCAGTACCAACAATGGAAGAGTTCTCACTTTTGTGAAATGCTACTGAACAGATATGGAGCAAAATGCTTTAAGCTGCTCAGATTAAAAATGTTAAATTAAAAATGTACAAACGGTATATCTAAATATAACCCTATCATGAGTTTCAACATTTGACTGATTGACTCCTTAATTTATTCATGGTCCAGTTGCTGGTGTCAACTCAGCTGATCCAGGTTCAGTATATGCTCGGATCTGGTCCCACTTCTCCCTGGCTTCTTTGTCTGCATGCAGTTATTCTTTTTCTTTCACCACTCTCGCCTACCCTTGCCAGTTTTTATACTTTTTTTTTTTTTTAACTTGGCACGTGAATTTTTCCTTCAGTCAAGGCTCTTTTCCTCTACACCAGCCCTCCCAGTTAACTTTTCGGGTACCTTTCCTGCGAACATAACAGTATTTGGCACACATTAACATGTTTTCCAATTTCCCCAAAAGATGTTTTCTTTTTCAAGTCTGTAAGTGTTGCTCCAGGAGTTCTGGCACAGATGACTCTCCTGCTTTGGAGCTCTTTTTTTCCCTCGTGTTGCCTTGAAACCCAGCAAATGATTTTACCAAACATCGTTTATAGTTGATAAATGGTGCTATTTAAAATCAAATGGATTATGACTCAGTGTTTGAAATTGGGACTGGTACATCATACGTTTTTTCTTATTTCATTTTTTTTATAGAGTGAGTATTATGGTTTCATATTGGGGGCAGACAGGACATGGTACATTTGAAGTTTAATCTGCAGCTGTCTTCAAAGTTGGATGTGTCACAACGAGCACAGACTTGACTGATCTGCAGCTACGTAAGCTGGAAACCGAAAGTACACAATGATGTCAATATTTACCTTTCAAGTCAGTATAGCCTACATTCAACTGTACAAAACCAATTTCACATCCATCAAAGATGATATTTATTCTCTGAAATAAACAAAGGGGACATACTAAATCTGTCATCGTTAAAGTGTTTGAAAGGATCTGGGATGACGATTTCATCTTCTCCATCCAATCAAACACTTCTTCTGCTTGAATCTTTTTTTTGATATTTTTATTAGGGGGTAAGGCACAGTTGAACAGGAATAAACAAAAAAAAGATATACAGTCTACCTCCTTTTTTTTTTTTTTTTTTTGGAATTAAGAACAGAACAAAAAATCCACACAAAACAATGACAAATACACGAAAATTATTATATTCTTATATACAAGTAATATTTAAGTATTTAAGCTAAACAGTATGAATTAAAAAAATAGATGAATAAAAAGGGGAAGAAAAAAAAAAAAAAAAAAAAAAAAAAAAAAAACCCAAAAACAAAAGAAAAGTAAAAAGATAAATAAAAAGGAGGAAGAAAGAAAGAAATGAGAGAAGAGAGGGAGGGGGGGGATCCGTCAATCAGGAGGCAGGGACTGGAGAGAGTGGAAGAATGTAAGAAAGGGAAGCCACTTATTATAAAATTTGTTGCAACTACCCTTCAGTGAATATTTAATCTTTTCCAGCTTCAGAAAAAACATGGTGTCGTTGAGCCACTGGGTACTAGAAGGAGCCTTAGTCGACTTCCAGTGGAGAAGAAGGTGGCGTCTTGCCAGTAAGGAAGTAAAAGCCAAAATGTCTTTTTGGTTTGAAGTAAACCGGCCATGGTCCTCTGGGAGCCCGAATATGGCAACATGGGGGGAGACTTTTATATTCACCGAGAGTATTTTTGACATGGTATCAAAATAATTCGACCAAAAGCGAGAAAGTAGTGGGCAAGAGTAAAACATATGGGTTAAATTGCAGGACGAGGCATGACATTTGTCGCATTCGTCAGTGACACTGGGATAGATCTGTGAGAGTCGAGCTTTAGAAAAGTGGACTCTAAACAGTACTTTAAACTGTATAAGTGTAAGACGAGCGCAGGATGAACTTGTGTAAATTTTTTTAAGAGCAGCGTCCCACCAGTCATCCTCCAAATTTAGATCCAGTTCATCTTCCCAGGCAGCCCTAACTTTAATAACTGGAGAGAGATCGTAAGACAGAAGGTCATCGTAAACCTTAGAGATCAGTGATTTTTGAAGTGGATCATGGTTTAAAAGCACCTCCCACTGTAGAGTCGGCGGAGAGGATGGAAAAACTGGAAACAAAGCTTTAGCGCAGTGTCTAATCTGAAAGTATCGAAAGAGATGAGAAGGCGGGAGATTAAATTCACCTGAGAGATCTGCAAAGCTGCGAAAGATACCATCCTTGTAAAGATCTCCAAAACTTTTCAGGCCCTTATTATGCCATCTTCTGCTTGAATCTTAATTGCTAGTTAATTATTGCACTGAAGTTTTGAGTTAGATATACGTTTGTAAGTTACACAGAATGATAAGACATGAAAGGACATCCCAATGCTTTCTGTGAGCTACTAAAACCTGTCACATGATATTGTGCTTTAACAAAGAAGCCTGGAAACAGAATGAATAAATTTACAAGGCTGAAGTTGAAATAGGCAAAAATTCAAATGCCAAACATGATGTGTGTTTCTGCACTTTGTAATGAGCCTGGTGAACAAATAATCATCTGTAAATGTTTCTTCTTCTGTTGTTTCTTAGAAGCATAGACCTAAATATCAACGTTAGAGTGCTGGGGGCACCACGGTGGCTTGGTGGTCAGTACTAATCCCTCACAGCAAGAGTTCAACTTTGAATTAGGTTCATTTGTGATGATAAATTGCCCATAAGAGCGAGAGTGAAGATGTGTGGCAGTGTTTCCTCTAAATACATTTAGTGGTGCCGGGCCACCCTTCCCAAATCCTCCCCGCCGCTCCTTTACATTTTCTACGGCAGGCTGGAGTCGATCAATCTAAAGTAATCAAGATCTAGTTTCAAGGTGTTTTTGACACCATTAATATGATGTATTTGTGCTGTAACACCACTTTACCCTTGCAAGGCACTAATATTTAGGCAAGTCCTCTGGTGGAACTGAGGCCTTTCGCTCCGGCTCGGATCATTTTGACCTGAGCCTCAGCTCTTTGCAAGGGTTAATCATTGTGTATTACTGCATTACATAATAATAATCATTTGAATGATCATCCACTGCTTTCTTCATCCGTCTTTAGCAGCAATTGCAGTGATTGGTCAGAGATTAAAGATGTTTTTATCCACCGTCTTCAAAATGGAGATGTTCTTTTTCACTGAAGAGAAGTCTCGCAGAACGAGGAGTGGAGAATTAAATTCATAGAAAGAATTGCTTTTGTTTTGCAAAAAAGTGTAATGGAAACACGAATAATATCAGATAGCCCACCAGGCTGTGCCTCACTTCACCATCCCAGTGACAGAGGACTGTTTTCATCCTCTGCATAGAGTTTTTAGTCATCCTCCCACCCGCGTTATGACTTTCCACACTGCCAGTTCACCCAGCACTCCTATCACCTCTCTTACGGCCCCCTTACTACATGCAAAGCATTACAGCTGAGGAATAAAATGTTACGCTGTTCCACCCTGTGTGATATTCACAAAGCATAGTGCAGTGACTTTAAACCACTGTGCTGCTGCACACTGGTGGAAGATTGCCATGTGTGCTGTGGGAAATTATCCAATTTCACTTAAATAGTCCAAAGAATATATACATAAATATCTATATAATTCAGTTACTGCAAAAAATGTGCCATTGTTGAGTGCCTGTACCCAAAATGTAGTGACTAGCAGAGAAATGAAATACTTCCATGTCAGGCGCTGGGTGTAGGTAGCGCCCCAAGGGTTTTATAGAGGTGGTGACAAACCATGCACTTCTGGGTGGTGGTGTGCTGCAGGATTTTATTTTACTGTGCCATGCCTGAAGATGTCTGAAGAACACTGACATAGCAAGATGTGATAAAGGTGTAACAGTGTGTGAATGGGGCTTATGAAGCTAGCTCACTGAGTTACAGTGGCCATCATGGCAAAACCGATACAGAGACTTACGAAAACAATGATCAAAGAGAAAATAAGGTTGTGGTCAATTGACAGACTCAGCAGGAGTAAATCATGAACAGTGTCGCAAAAGGGACGTAAAAGGGTGATCCTCTGAGAAATAAAAACCTTTATGCTGCATTAAGCAATTATGCCGGAGAAGGGATTTAATTCCTGTGACTTTTTTGAAGCCGCAGCAATTGAGATCAAGCTAACATTCAGCTGCAGGTTAAATCACTGTGCAACAGGAAGTCAGGTAACTTCCTTGCATCACGTCGGGTTTAACGCCTCTCAACCTCAGCAGGCCTTGCAACGGGGAAACTGACCCAGCGTGTTTCCACGTTATAAATAATGGAGTGATAGTTAGTGAAGCGTGAGCACAAACTTTAGTAAATCACTCTCTAGCGATCCATTTAAATGACCCCCTCCTTGATTTTGCAATCTAGAATAAAAACTGTTATAAATACATGTAAAACAGGACGGGGTCACAATTTCCAATCACTCTTCCATCACCTGAATTTAACAATTTAACAGTGCGCCTTGTCGATAAATCCCCACAGTCACTCTTTTGCTCACAAACAAAGTTTGTGTCGGGCTCAAAGCAGTACTAAATCTGCCCCTTAACCTCATGCATTTTAGAAAAGTAGTTCCCAGCATTTTTAGATCAGAGTGGCATGCTGAAATATTCTTTTTGTGTTTCACATTAATGTCTGAATGAAGATTTTCTCTGTGTGTGACTTATATTCATGACTCTCCCTGAAAGTCACATCAATAATTGAAGATTTCCAGAGCATGAATTAGCAAAACTGGTTTTAAAAATACATATGTTCTCGATAACAGCTCTGTTCGAGCTTGCGGGGTGAATTTTGTAGTCGAAAGTAGGATCTTTTGGACTGATCCCACTAATAAGGAGCAGAAGTAATTGCAACATCCCCAAAAGACCTCAGTAAAACAGAGATGTGTTTTTCTGCAGATGAGTACAGCACCGAAGCGTTCATGAGCTAACGTCAACGTCTTTGAGTTTTGAAGGTCTTAATTGGCAGCGAGTGTCACATGAAGTGTCAGCATTGAGAGAAATGCTTCGGAGCAAACTCGTCTGCATGGTGGCGATGTCAAAAGAGGCTTTTTCTGTAAGGTGCACACAGTTCAGAGAACAGTCTATGTTTATTTCCTGTCATTGCGAGCAGGCAATTACTTCAATTGTTGAAAAAGAACCGACACAGCTTCAGTGGGAAAATAGTTTTCTTTTGCTTTTACTTAAAGAAAACTGCAACCAAATGCTACAAAATGGGTTTATATACGGGGCAAAGTATTTCATTTCTTGAAATATTTGACTGCGTGCTTCATTTAGTCTGTTTTATTTTTTGAGCTTAGTGTTCAGAAATAAATTAGGTTTTAAACCTCTGGGTCTGATAACTTGGCAACCTCGTCGGTTTTAAAAGTCCCAGAAACATTGTGCTGAGATCAAGTTTTCAGCAGCTGCCCCCAGCTTCAAAACAGTGAATCCATCCATCCATCCATCCATCCATCCATCCATCCATCCATCCCAGACCAGCAGGGCTACAAACTTCCAAAACACTGGATGATAAGCAGCCGGCAAAGTTGGCATTTTACCAACCCATCAAAGGGTTGATCCACAAAAGCAGACACACTCTCACATTTACATGTTAAGATTCTAACATTATTATGACCTTCGTGAACCTGTTGCATGAATATGGAGCACCTGAGGGAGGCCTGTGTTCTTTGAATACATCAGTGCTGTTTGTGGTACGCCTGCTGCTTGTTATCGCTACTGTAGCCCACACGTTTGGCAGTCTGTGAACCTTTTAGAAATATCCCATATTTCTGTGTAAATTTGAAAAAAAATAATCCTATTTAAGATAATTCCTAAAAGCAAATGAAAACAAAGAAAATTGATAACATCAGAACAATAGAAAAAAAACTAGTAGGCTACTTAGTAATCAAGACATTTACTTAGTTTGGTCATTTGTTTTTTTCTGGGAATGTTTTAAGAACGATTTATGCAGAGATATAAAATACCCATGATAACCTATTCATACTCTCCAACTGATAAAGAGCTCCAAAAACAAAGAAAAAAAAGAAGAGTGCATCAAAATGTAAAACGTTCCTCCAAACGGTGCTCGGAGGGTTTTGTTCCCCTCGTTCATGTTCGAATTTCACTGCCAAAAATCTCTCTGGTTTGAAAGGTTAATGGTATTAAATTACTAGAACTGGCAATGAATAAGAAGAGAAAAAAACAACTACAGAAAGTACATTCCTGAAGCATTATGAGAGAAGACAAGCAGCCTAGTGCCTTCAGTCACACTGAGCAGAGATGCAGGTACCTTTCGTGACATCGCAACTTCAACCTCCGTACAGTGCCTTGTGAAAGTATTTGGCCCCCTTGAACTTTGTGACCTTTTGCCACATTTCAGGCTTCAAACATAAAGATATAAAACTGTAATTTTTGTGAAGAATCAACAACAAGTGGGACACAATCATGAAGTGGAACGAAATTTATTGGATATTTCAAACTTTAACAAATAAAAAACTGAAAAATTGGGCATACAAAATTATTCAGCCCCCTTAAGTTAATACTTTGTAGCGCCACCTTTTGCTGCGATTACAGCTGTAAGTCGCTTGGGGTATGTCTATCAGTTTTGCACATTGAGAGACTGACATTTTTGCCCATTCCTCCTTGCAAAACAGTTTGAGCTCAGTGAAGTTGGATGGAGAACATTTGTGTACAGCAGTTTTCAGTTCTTTCCACAAATTCTCGATTGGATTCAGGTCTGGACTTTGACTTGGCCATTCTAACACCTGGATATATTTTTTGTGAACCATTCCATTGTAGATTTTGCTTTATGTTTTGGATTGTTGTCTTGTTGGAAGACAAATCTCCGTCCCAGTCTCAGGTCTTTTACAGACTCCATCAGGTTTTCTTCCAGAATGGTCCTGTATTTGGCTCAATCCATCTTCCCATCAATTTTAACCATCTTCCCTGTCCCTGCTGAAGAAAAGCAGGCCCAAACCATGATGCTGCCACCACCATGTTTGACAGTGGGGATGTTGTGTTGAGGGTGATGAGCTGTGTTGCTTTTACGCCAAACATAACGTCTTGCATTGTTGCCAAAAAGTTCGATTTTGGTCTCATCTGACCAGAGCACCTTCTTCCACATGTTTGGTGTGTCTCCCAGGTGGCTTGTGGCAAACTTTAAACGACACTTTATATGGATATCTTTAAGAAATGGCTGTCTTCTTGCCACTCTTCCATAAAGGCCAGAATTGTGCAGTATACGACTGATTGTTGTCGTATGGACAGAGTCTCCCACCTCAGCTGTAGGTGACCTCTGACCTCTGCAGTTCATCCAGAGTGATCATGGGCCTCTTGGCTGCATCTCTGATCAGTCTTCTCCTTGTATGAGCTGAAAGTGTAGAGGTACGGCCAGGTCTTGGTAGATTTGCAGTGGTCTGATACTCCTTCCATTTCAATATTATCGCTTGCACAGTGCTCCTTGGGATGTTTAAAGCCTTGGAAATCTTTTTGTATCCAAATCCAGCTTTAAACTTCTCCACAACAGTATCTGGGACCTGCCTGGTGTGTTCCTTGTTCTTCATGATGCTCTCTGCGCTTTAAACGGACCTCTGAGATGATCACGGTGCAGGTGCATTTATACGGAGACGTGATTACACACAGGTGGATTCCATTTACCGTATTTTCGCGACCATAAGGCGCACTTTTTTTTTTTTTTCTCTTCTAAAATGTGCCGGGCGCCTTATGAAACGGTGCGCCGTGTCTATTACCTGAATTACGGTAATGTAAGGCCGGCCACCATGAGAACGGTAAAAAGAGAAGGGGGCGGGTGAAGCCCCCGTGAGTTGCGGACGTGAATGAGACTCCACTGAGCTGATTAATGCGAAACAGATGATGAAGACTTTTAAGGATTTGCTTGATGTGTAAAGTGAAATAAAATATAATCAAACTAAGTTTTGCTCCTGCTCCATTTTAAATAAGCACACTTGTGTGTGTGTGTGTTCTGCAGCGCGCGTGTGTTTTGCATGCAGCCCGACTTCCTTGTTCCCAAAGCGGGGTCCGATTGACCTGGTTCCCACCCGCTTTGGGAGCAGAGATTTCAGGGGTCTGTCCCAGGTCAGATCAACTTCAACCTCCAAGATTTTCAGAGAAATCTGTCGGTTACAAACCCCGTTACCGGATCCCCGACATGCGCGTGTGTGTTTCGCCATACTGGTTTATGTTGCGCTTGCCTGCCACGCTGATGGACAGAAACGCCTATGGTGATTTTTAAAAGAAAAACTTTGCATAAGACGTTTCCACCCGGAGTCATTATAACGGCGAATGAAAAGGGGTGGCTGGAGACGGGATCCGCGCCGGGGGAAAGACCGGGTCTGCGCCGGGGGAATGACCGGGTCTGCGCCGGGGGAAAGACGGGATCCGCGCCAGGGGAAAGACCGGGTCTGCGCCGGGGGAATGACCGGGTCTGCGCCGGGGGAAAGACGGGATCCGCACCGGGGGAAAGACGGGATCCGCGCCGGGGTAAAGGCCGGGTCTGCGCCGGGGGAAAGACGGGATCCGCGCCGGGGGAAAGACCGGATCCGCGCCGGGGGAAAGACGGGATCCGCGCCGGGGGAAAGACCGGGTCTGCACCGGGGGAATGACCGGGTCTGCGCCGGGGGAATGACCGGGTCTGCGCCGAGGGAATGACCGGGTCTGCGCCGGGGGAATGACCGGGTCTGCGCCGGGGGAAAGACGGGATCCGCGCCGGGGGAAAGACGGGATCCGCGCCGGGGGAAAGACGGGATCCGCGCCGGGGGAATGACCGGGTCCGCGCCGGGGGAAAGACCGGGTCTGCGCCGGGGGAAAGACCGGGTCTGCGCCGGGGGAAAGACCGGGTCTGCGCCGGGGGAAAGACGGGGTCTGCGCGGTGGAGGATCCGCACAACGGGGTATGAAAAGTTTATCTACTGTTGTGCAGAAAGTGACTGACACCGAGGAAAGACGTTTCCAGCCGGAGTCATTATAAGGGCGAATGAAAAGGGGTGGCTGGATGAAGAGATGATGATCAAGTGGCTGAGACAGGTCTGGAAATTCGGACTGGCGCAGCTGAACTAGCGGAGCTCTTTAATGCAGAAACAGAGGATGAGGACTTTGAAGGGTTTGATTAATGTAAAAACTGAAATAAAGTACAATCAAACTAAGTTTTGCTCCTGCCCTATTTTTAAATAAGCACACTTGTGTGCTTGTGTGTCTGTTCTGCAGAGCGCATGTGTTTTGCGGCGCGCCTTTGTGCAGCTCCGCTCCGTGTCTGTGACGGCGCCTTTTGGGTCGGTGCGCCGTATGTGTGTTTTAAAAACAAAAATTACACACAAAACTGAGGGTGCGCCTTTTCACACAGTGTGCCTTATGGTCGTGAAAATACGGTATCATCATTAGTCATTTAGGTCAACACTGGATCATTCAGAGATCCTCACTGAACTTCTGGACAGAGTTTTCTGCACTGAAAGTAAAGGGCTGAATAATTTTGCACGCCCACTTTTTCAGTTTTTTATTTGTTAAAAAAGTCCAATACATTTCGTTCCACTTCATGATTGTGTCCCACTTGTTGTTGATTCTTCACAAAAAATTACAGTTTTATATCTTTATGTTTGAAGCCTGAAATGTGGCACAAAGTTCAAGGGGGCCAAATACTTTCGCAAGGCACTGTACATGACAATCAAGTCAGACATGTTTTCTTTCCTCTTATTTATGGTTCAATCATCCATCTAAAGTCTAACCTTATCTTATGTGATGCAACGCTTCTTCACTCATCTGTACCAGGAACCGCCTGCTGCTTTCTTCAAGTTATCACTGAATCTCTGAGGCTGATGTTTTTTCATGGTATAGGATTACTGTATCCCACAACTGCACCAGCGGCTGAATATTCTAACAAAACTCCAAGTGTGACTATATTTCACCTTAAAACCCAGCAACTGTTCAATCTCCTAGCAGCGTTTGTCACACCACACCGCACAAACGCCTCGATTTATGCAGCAGCTGGTGCAGTAAATGTGTTGTAATTGCACAGTCACACATGGATTGGGTTGTGTTCATACTATCGCACCAGATCTATTCATCTGCAGTCCATGTGATAATGATGCCACAGCACCCGTCTCTTTCTCAGGCCTTCCTCATTCTGCTTAATGCTGTTATTTTTATGCCCCTTCATCGTCTGCACATACTGCATGTCCCTTTGTGCATTTGTTGATTGGAGGAAATACTTTTGTGTCATGGTCTGATTGGGAATCAGCGCTGCTGTCTGCAGTAATGAACCGTGCTGCGAGGTGTTGCGAGAGCAGATTTGGAGGTGCTATCCTGTTAACAAGGAGCCTGCTGAGACAAGCTGTGAGCAACGGCGCTCTAAGATGTGCGATTTCAAGCAAGGGCTGCTTGTGCCACACAGTTGGAAATCTGCGTGTCACTGTCTTTTTTACTCATTGAATATTTCTATGGTGGAAAACTGGAAGACTGTATATTTCTAGTCTGTTGCATGCCTTGTAGCTATAATTGGGACTTTTAGTGGAGATATTTGGCTTTGGTATGTCAGTCATGAGTGAAAACTGTCAATATGTGAACAGGGTTTATTGCATTTAATGTGCTATCTCCCTTCTGTCGCTTCACATTGTAGGGATAAAGGTATCAAAAAACCACTTTAGACCTCGTGATTCACAGAACAGTACAAAAACCAAGTAAAGGCACGTTTTTAATCAGAAATATCCACAAGGAAACTGTATCCATCATGTAAGCAGAGCCTTTGCTTACTATTCATGTGCAGGTAATGCACGTTGAGTGCATGCAAACGACCAAGCTTCAGCTGCATGACTGATACTCACATGGAAGGAAAGAACATTGTTTCCTTAACAGAACTAAAGACAATCTATCCATCAATGCTGCAAACAGCCCTGGCTAACCCCTGTGCTTCGTAAGCTACATGCAGAGTGATTCTCCGGGGTATGTATTCCAGACATAATGAGAGAGAAATGTTGGGGTAAACAAATTGACTTTTTTTTTTTTTTTGCCCGCAGGTCTAATTACAGGGCAAGAATAAATAACTATGAGAGAGGAGGCAGGCACGCTGGTGTAATGCATTGTAATGGACCATGGGGAATAAATGCGTCATTTTTTCTGCCTGACATTGTTGCTCTGGCATGTTTGGTTCACATAGAGGTGCTGTTTTCATACCAATGCTTTGGCTGCGCTGGCATGATGCTGTGACGTGTAGGAAGGAGACTCTGGAGCCATTATTGTCATAATTTACTCTAGAGCCATTATTGCCATAATTTACTGTCATGGATATACTCGCTGCCAGAGTTACATTTTGGCCATTTAAGCTTCATAACATCAGAAAACAGCTTACAGCTCGTAAAGTTAGATGATAGCAACCTCAGACGAACAAGTGGTGATTATGCAATGTCACTGTCTAACAAAAACCAGGGTAAAATGCAGATGCAGAGTGTGGACATCTAAGTAAATTCAAGTATTCAAAAACTTTAGCAGCATAACTTGAAGTATTTGGAGTATGATATCAGTCTGTTCGAGAGGAATCGCAGCTTACTATTCTTTACCATGCGCTTCAGTTCATTAAGATTTCCAAGTGTTCATTAAAGCACCGCTCTGTTAATGTCACGCCACAGAGCCGAGGTCTGGACCTTGACTGGGCCACTGCAACACTTTGATTCTTTCCTTTTTCAGCCACTCTGTTGTAGCTTTGCTGAGATGCTTGAGATTAATGTCATGTTGCATGACCTATTTTTTGGTCAAGCTTTATCCTCACATTTTACACCTAAAAATAACTTTATTATACAAATTTTGGCGAAAGCATATTTAAAGCAGCAAAGTTATATGCAGTTATTTGTGTTTCCATCGTCAAAACAAGTGCAAATATATGTATCACACTGGTTTCTAGCACCCTCCGATTGGGGTATCAAAACCAGTGGTGCAGTACGTTTAAGGTGGAGCTGGCAATAAACATAAGATGCACCATCTTTTATAAATCGCAGCTCGGCTTCTGTTTTTGCAAAGAAGAAAGAATATGATGTGCTGTCTGTCCTTCATTGATGTTCTTTCCCAGTGATGTCCATTATTATTCCTTGAGTTCAATGAAAAAAATTCAGAAATGCTTTATTAATCCCCAAAGGGAAATTAACCGTTGCAGTAGTTTTCATGATTTAAGTCTCTTCCAAGAGTCATTACAGAGGTTTATTCCTATGGGCAGGGAGGATGTAGCGGTCTGTGCTGCAGCAGATCTGGAGACGTCTCTGACTGAAGACTCTGTTGCTGATTCACTGTGTTGTGAAGAGGATGCTCAGGGTTGTCCATGATCTACATTTTATGAAGTATCCTCCTTCACACAATCAGCTCCAGAGGCCCCAGAACAGAGCCAGCCTTCTTTATCAACGTGTCCAGTGTCTTTAAATCACTGGCTCTTATGCTGCTCCCCCACAGATGACTGCAGATGTGATTGAACTCTCCACAACAGACTTATAAAAGATATAAAACATCTTGCTGGAAACGCTGAAGGACCTAAGCTTCCTTAAGTCTGCTATGTCGTTTCTTGTAAACAGCATCAGTGCTGTATCTCCAGTCCAGTCTGTTGTCCAGGTGAACAACAAAGTATTTACACTCCTTCACTTCTTCTCCCTTGATGGAAAAACTATTCAACTTAATCCAGGCTCTGCTAAAATCCAGAATCAATGCCTTTTTCTTGTTCATATTTAATATGGGATGATTGCTCCCACACCATGCCACAAAATGCTCCACCAGTTCTCTGGACTCTCTCTTGTCCATCCCTGATTCACCCCACATCTGCAGAGTCATCTGAGTATTTCTGCAGGTGACAGACAATTTATACAGGAACTCTGAGGTGCACAGCTGTGTGGTGCGCCTGTGCTGCTGACTACTATTTTATTGACTACAGGCATTGTGCCACACAGGTATGATGTTGTGCTGTTACATAATTTTTTTTAAAATTTATTTATTTATGTTTTGCACAGTGATAACTCAATAATTTTATCATACAAGGACAAATAATTTGTGCAGGAGAGGAAAAGAAGCCCGAAGGGCTTATAAAAAATCCTCCCCTCAATACAAAATCACCAAAACAAATCAGTCAATAGCAAAAGAATAGAAAGGAAAAAAGAAAAGGTAAAAGAAACAAAGAAAAATACAATAAGTACACAAACAAAAATATCCATGAAATGGCAATTTCATTTCAGTAAGAATAGCCTGATTAATTTTGTCTAAATAAAAGATACCCCACCAAGCTGGTCCTAAACATTTTTAAGGATGACGCTACCTTAAGAGATCTATCTAAACAGTTCCAGAGTTGAGGGCCATGGAATTTGATAAAGGATTGGTGACTGCATGTACGACAAAGAGGTAAATGAAAGTTCTTCCCACCTCTAACTGAATAAGAATGAATATCTGATGATAACAGAAAAAAATTATGAAAAGTATAGTAATAATAGAGGTAGCTACATCCTTCCAGCCAATACACCCGGCAGTGGAAGGTAAGCAAGATCAGGGCTTACCGTTCCAGACTGAGCAGCAGCTCAGTGGAAACCTGGTTCTGAAAGAGCATTCCAGTGGTAATTCATTGTCATTCACTGTAATGCCTTAAACATCAATTGCCAATTTCCTGCAAACATATATTCAATTCTCACTCAAAAATGCTTCAGTTCACATAATTTTGGCCACTAAGAAAAGTGTATACCCCATGTTATCAAATAATAGACCTAGGGTTGTTTTAAATCTGTAATATTCCTATAATGACTGCAAGATACTCAAGTTCTGTGGATACAAAAAAAGCCCTTATCAAGACACCTCCATCGCTGTGCATGGTGGTTGGAATTTGTTTTGAATTGGGTTGAAATGGTTGAAATGACCAAAAACCAAGAAAAATAGGTCCAGTTCCCTTGATTCAAGCCTTTGAGGATTACCATGACTTGGATGACTACACCAGTTTGTCAGAATGGCACAAAGCACACGACCAAATGTCCCTACTTTGCTCTAGTCCAGGGGTCTCCAACTCCGGTCCTGGAGAGCACCTATCCAGCATGTTTTAGGTGTCTCCCTGCATGAACACACCTGATTCTAATCAAATGTCGCCATTAACTTGTCATCAAGGTCTGGACAGTTCTGTTGTTGACACAGCTCCTTGTATCATGGTGTGCTGAAGCAGGAACAGATCTAATACATGCTGAATAGGTGCTCTCCAGGACCAGGGTTGGAGACCCCTGCGTCTGTCCAAAGGACATCGTTCCAGAAGTCCTGCTGCTTTTTTTTTTCTCAGATGTATTTTTGCAATCTTAAGCTGTGCTGCCATACTTGTTCAGTCTGTTTGTACTGTCAATTGTACTGCCACCATCTTTAATATTTAACATGCTAACTGCGGCCTGGAGAGACTGAGATGTAACTCTCGCCACTGGGTAATTCATTCCTGATTTAGTTTATTCCTCCTCGTATGAAATGAATAATCCAATATTTGATTCCTGACAGTCAACATAGCCAAAGCATCGGGATTTGACAGGCAGAGGTGCAACACAATCCCCACCTCCATCAAGTCCAGAAACCACAGAGCGACAAGAAAACCAGGCATACAGTAGTGGCAGTCAGAGCTAAGAAATAAATATTTCAAAACAAAAGAGCACAGGGCAAGCATACCCCAACAAGAGATACGTTTCATACTAAACACTCACCGCTGTCAGAGATAGCTGCAAAGTAACGTCATTGTTTTTAATTGTATACTTTTATATAAACAATCTCTAGAAAACCATACCCAACAGAGATTTTTGTGTCACGTAATTTTAAAAACTCAGAATGAGTTTTCAGTTTTCAGACACAGTCAGATTTCAGATGTTTTTTGTTAGTCAAAGTCCAGACCTGATGAATATTAGTAGTCTGAACAATATTAGCAGTGTGACTTCTCTCTTCACAGATGTAATTCAGAAAGAACGATTGTAAAAGCTGGAAACGTTTAAGGCCGGTTTTGGCTGTTACGGTCTTCGTCACTGTGGTCGGATCATCCTTCCACTTCATGACAGATGAGGTGGAAAGGAGGGGGTAATAAAAAAAGACAATTGAATATTCCTCTCTGTAATCTTTTCAGTCTGTTCGACCAGAACAGATTGCAGTATTTTGCTTCCCTGTTGGAGTGCTGTGTATTTCTCCCACCCGCCTCACCCCTTTCTCCATTATTGCAATATGGCACTCTCCATTTCATTGTGGCAGTGTCAGCGTAGACTTGTTAGGCAGCACCTACCTCACCAGCCGACTCCCCTGTGAAGGTTTATGATCATCCATTATGGAGAAAGAATTACACAACACCCATGTGGCCACGGGTTCCTGCTTAACTTGGAAACAGAAGACATGAGCACAGAAAACAAGAACGTGTTAATGGCCCTCTCGGACCAAAATTAAACACTTAGCAAAGTCTCTGCGCCATTTGTCACGTTAATGTATTTTTCGGATCATCAAAAAATAAGTGATCCCTCTTCTTTTGAATTTTGCTGAGATACCCCAACCTTTGTAAAGGAGTCGCTGTCCCCGTTGTTTGACAGAGAGCCCCTGTAAGTGGCCGTGGCAATTCCAACAACAACAGTCGGGCTCCTTTGGCAGGAAAAAGGCCCTTAACCACAAGAGCTGGAGGGCTGGAGGGAGGTTGGTGGGAGGTGAGCCAGGAGGGAGACAGCTTGCGGTCGTACATCTTGGGAAGGCTGCATGTGCTGCCCAGACAGCCCCTTAAGTGACTTCACCCCATCTCAATGGTGCTCTTAATGAGCGATAGAAAGCTATCCATTCCAGTAAGCATTATGAAACAAACCAGCCCCATCTGTAAAGAAGACAAGAGGGTGTCAATGTGGGCCCCAAAAATTGATTGGGGTGTGTATAACACTGTAAACTGTTAAAAACTGCACTCTTTTCTCCTTGTTCTTACAATATCTCTAAATATTTACTCACAAAACAGAACATTCAAGAGATTCCCCAGTTGGCTCCTTTAAGCATATCTCCATGGATGTAACTGAAAGCAAGGCACCATCGCAAAATCCACACAGTATTAAGTATTCATTTTGAAGCCTGCGTTCACGCTTTTCGGTTTGTTAGCCAAGCCTCTCCAAGCAGGAGGATCCTGATGGGATGTAAGGGAAGCATCTGCCTTCACAAGATGGAGCCTGACGGAGAAGAAGATAAGACGGACAGCAAACCCTCGAGACTGCATTATCTTCTGCTGTAAAATGTATTACAGAGGCCAGGCTGGACAAATTATGCCTTACGTTAGCCTAATATCCCTTTGTAAATGTCTTTTCTTTTTAAAGAATCGTGCTTGACATACAGTAGAGGGCTTTGAGTACAGAAACTGAGCATGTTTGTGAAATGACCTGCAGAAATGATCGTTCATGTCTGCACAAGGCTCAGATATAAAATGAGCTATAATCTGCTATAAGATGAGCAGATTAAGCTCTTGTGAAGGGCTCTCAGGCTTAATAGGTTTGATTTGAATTTCAGCTTCTTTCAATAGAGAGCATTGACATTTCACGTATACCTAAAAGCTGTTGTTACTGCCTAACCTTTAGAAAGAAGAATGATGGATCTCTGTTGGAGAGACAAAGCCCTGGGGATAAAAAGAGAAAGGAAGAAAAAAGCTGGATTCATGGATTTTGAAAAAAAATTGCAGTTCCTTGAACAACTAGTAAAGACTGGTCCCAAAAGGGAGGGGATCTCATTTTCCCCCCTATTTCAAAATGTCAAACTTTACCATGGAAACAATCATACAATGTGGTCGTCTCCATAGTCAGTTTTTACATCCATAAGGATTCATTTTTATATATTTTTTTCTTTTATACTTTTGATTGACAGCTGCGTTGCACTCTGTGGTGTCAAATGGCTCATTCCCGTTTTAGCTACTGAACAATTTATTTAAACTTAATAAATAAATAAATCTGAATAATGACCTAAAAGAGTATAATAATTCTCATTTTTAGGTTACATTCAGCTATAACACCACTGATGTTACAAGTACAAGGCAGCAAAATGCAGTTTGCTCCTAACCAGAAGTGCAAACAAGTGGGGAGCACGTATATAATAATATAATTAAAGATATTGTTCTGAATTATCAGAGGTGTTACGTACAATGTGTACAGGCAGTGGCTGCATATAGGTGAGTTTTTTACCTGCCATTGTTTATGTTATGTTTATGTAATAATTGCTCGGGGGTCATGTTCTGGGTCTCTGGAAAGCGCCTAGAGACAACTTCTGTTGTAATAGACGCTATATAAATAAAATTGAATTGAATTGAATATAGAAATATGAACTGTAGAGCAGGCATAAAACGATTACAGATGAGAGTAGATAAGTGTATGACAGGTTATTTACATTTGCTGCTACATCTTCTTCTGGTCCTCTGGTCAAACCACTTTCCAACCCTTCCAGGTTGACTAACTGGACCACTAGCTGACCACGGCACGTTGGGACAGTTCTGCCACGAGTCCTGGTCCCAAATGCAGGTCCAGGACTGTGTTTTTCTGGATAAACTGGGCAGCTAAACGACTGTGAGTCAAAGCAGTCATCACAACGCTAGTTTTTGTTTCAACTACAGCAGCACTTGTTTCGTATGTTGTTTCATATGCAGTAAAATCTGAAATGACGATGGATGGAAGGATTCGATCTTAACTTTAGCTAGCATTATAGGTCAGCATGTATTAAGCAAAGCTAAAATAGGTAACTTGTAGTAACTGAGGTGGATTCATCTCCTGCCAAAATGGCACTGAAAATCGGGCTTCAAAACGACTCTTTAGAAGAACGATACTGCAAAATCTAATTTCTAGGTACGTTTTTTTTTTAAAAGCCTTGTTTTCAGAAAATGAAGACTATTTTGGACTATACAATTCCTTACACCACCAAAGATATTTTTGCTGAACGTTTTTTCACTTTTGATGAGATTTATGCAATATAAGACTTATTTCGGGCGTAGTTGTTTTTGCGGTGTATAGGTGATATAACAAAGGGTTTGCTTTTCATATAACATCCATGTAACAATGAAGTTTCTGGTTTCAATCGTGCACAAAGACTTTCTTAGTTCTCCATCTGTGTCGGGTTTCTGTGTGCTTTAGTCATCTCTAACAGTCCACCTCCAACCATCTTAGGTTGATTAGTGATTCTGAATGAACTGCATGTCTTTACACATTTCTGTAAATTCACAGTGCATTTGCCCGCTCACTGTATTTCATAAGTGTACATAACAGGTAAATATACCTATTGCACATATACACAAACATTTAATGTGGTAACATGACCTCATAATAAGCAGGTCTGTGTGAAAGTGTGTGTGTGAGTGGTTTGATGAGAAACACATTGTAAAGCTTTTTCAGAACCTCGGTAAGAGTTGTAAAGCGCTATATAAGTGCAGACCACTTACCATACAAATGACTCTATCCTGTGTTTATAATCAGTCAAGTTTTTTTTGTTCTACTCACCTTGAAAATAAATCAAAGCCGTCTCAACCGGTGTAGTAAACACAGAGTTGATCTAAATTTGAGCAAACGTAGACCTTCATCGAAACGGACTGTTCTCCTTGACATATGGAATAATTTAGTTTTTCTTTTCACAGATGTACCTGCAGAAAACCTAGGTTTGCCAGAGGCATTTGCAATGACCAAATTCACATCTTGACTCATATTTCACATCTGTTATTGATCAGATTTATTTTGCCATATTCCAAAATGTATACAATATATTCCCACATTACAATATTTATGAATATGAGAATATTTTTTACGTTGTCCCAGATTTGCGTTTTTGTTAATTGCTTATCACTGGCTTCATAGAAAATATTTATGATTGTTGTCTTGTTTTCACCCTCACTTTTTATCTTTTACCACTTTGAAAGAGCACAAATGATGCTGATATTGTGCTTCATGCTTTGTTTGAGGTGTGTATGGATACATCCTCGGCAACATGATCTTTGTCAAACTGTCGACTGCAGTAGCTGGTCTTGTCACCTCCTGTCTCTTTGCGGCCCCCCTTGACGACGCAGTCTGCTCTGATTGGTCAGTTTCAGAGATGGCAAACAGACCACTTGGCAGACGATATGCAAATGCATTTCACCATATCTACATATCAAGGGGAGGGAAAGCTGGATGATTATCAGGCCTGTTTTTAGGAATATTCTCTACTGTGGGAAAAGTTTGGTGTCAACTTGTTACTTTGCAGGCCTTTTGCCAACAAAATAAAAAGAAAAAAATGCAAATTACTTTTTAGCTTAACTGATTTAATGAAATGTACTGTTTCGTCTGGGTTACATGATAAGACACAAGGTTAAATTACTTCTCAACGCAGTTACACTTTTGTCTATCTATATATCCAACCTCAAAAAATGATTGTGTTTGTTCTTTTAAAAAAATTATTTGCCATAATCTGAATTAACAAAACCGCAGATCTACATATCTGGTGACTGTGAGGGCAAATCTGATTCTCTGACTTCAGCGCTGTGAGTGGGCCGTAAACTGCAAAATCTCAGCTGCCCACTGAGAGGTAATTAGAACAATGATTACCAGTATCCAGGAAAAGAGTGAAGGCAAGGAAAAAATGTGCAGACATGTGTGAGGTGAGCAGTGCCAGTTTGTGAAAATGTGCTCAGGCAAGCACATGCATGATGGGTGTGTCAGTGCACGCTGCCTGCTTTCTGCTGAAGCAAGTTGTACGCTGTGTGGTGGCAGGTGGGGACTGGCCATGACGCCGCGTGCTGCTGCCTTCTTTAGCTGGGGGTTTGGACCAAGCGAGCAACAACTGAATTAAACTGACTTGAATTACAGTTCATTAATCCTTAAAAGGAAATCATATTATTGCAATATAAAGTGAGATTAAACAAATATAATGAATATATATGCAATTATTTTACTAACTTTAGAAAGGCTGGAGGTGTAGTAAAGAGAGGGGCCTGTTTGAAATCTCTAGACAATCACAATGAATGCACAGGGGATTTGGGAGTTGTTGCCCGGCAACTGAAATGGGGTGCTTTTCCCAAGTTCATCAGCTTGACATAGTTGCTGCCATGTAAGTGTTTCCCGAAACCACACTTCAAATGATGGAGGTGACGATGTTGGTGACCTATAAACTATGATCACTGTTAAAAGACGCAGGTGTTTTCCAAAACCATCGTTGGAATAAATGTTTGCAAAGTTGTGTTGTTGGAACAAGTCGTCCAAACCACCAAAGTCCAAGTGTGGCCCAAACTACCCTGTCTTACATCACATCCTCCACTGGATGGAACAATGTTTGCTTCAAATTAATAAAGTGCTGAGTGTATGTACACTGGGAGTGTGTATTCAGTGTGTATGTACACTGGGAGTGTGTATACAGTGTGTATGTACACTGGGAGTGTGTATACAGTGTGTATGTCTACACCGGTGAGCGCATGTACACACTAACCACTTGGTATCTTTTCAACTATGGTGGTTCAAGCCAACACGGTTCAATCGTACATAGTACAACAGTTTTCAGACACAGTCAGATTTCAGATGTTTTTTGTTAGTTTAAGGATGCATCATACTATACTAGTTAAATGTTAACTTCCATCTTTGTGCAAGATAAGCACTCTCAATGAAAATGCATGCAGCACTGGCTCAGCTGAAATTAGAAACTTGCAGATCAACCGTTCAGTATCTGGGGTGCATAGACCCTCTATGATGGTAAAATGTCCAGGATTACGCCTGACATTAACAAGCACTGCAATTCATCTTCCTTTTAGTGTCCCTGTTCTGTTTGTGGTTTCTGTTTCCTAACAGTCTTGTTTGGTCTTGACCACCACTCCAAGCTTTTCCCATTTTATGTGCCAGCATGATCACATCATCGTCATCTCCCTGTTTTATTCCTGCTCTACTTCCTTGACGTCTCCTCTTCAGTCCGTCTGGATTTGGGGTTTATCACTATTATTGCTTTGGAAAGCAATTTCTTTTTCTTTTAATTTGCATTTTTGATAAAAACGGTATATAATCTTGGGATGATGCAGATGAAGACACAACCGGACCAGGCATGTTGCATCAGGTCGGATATATGTGTTGTGGACTGAAATGCATGTTTTTCTCATAAGGCTTCTGTGACAGATATGCAGCAGTGCTGCACATAAACTTATTAGGGGGGCACAGCTACAATCACAATGGCTCTTTAGTCAGTTAATGGGTCACAGAGGCATTATGGCCGCTCTTCTAAGCTTATTGGTCACTGAATGAGGTGGCATTTCATTGAGAATGTAAATAATGCAAAATGTCACGGTAAGGACTGTTCATCTGACTCTTCTAGCAGCTGAGCTGTGTGCCTCTTAATCTGACTCTAAATAAGATCAGGATCATGCCGGGCTCGCATTCAGCTCAGTGCCGACACTGATAATCCACACAAATCATGTGAACAGAAGGACTTATTTGGAGATCTTATTTGAGACGCAGCTCCGTTAAGCTTGTATATGACCTTTAGAAAAGAAAAAAAGAGGTGATTCAGGTCTCATTTTCTTTTATCATACTGACTTTTTCACTAATGTTTTGCATCACCTCGGTCTTCTGAAAACACATGTCCATGCAACTTAATGACGCCTGATTAAGCTACATATGGTCACGACTGAGTGGAGTTCAAAACATTTGAAAACATTTAAAATGTCACCCGTAATAGCTGCCTTAAGAGAAATTTAATCCACCGTCCTTTCCATGGAGTATAATCTTCCATCATAAATCAAGGTTGGCATTACTATATTTATGTCATGAATATCTCTTTAATGTTTGCTATTTGACATTGGTATGACCTTGTTCTTTAATCTGAAAAAAATATGTTCTCAGGGAACGGCGCAACAGGCTGTCGGGGGAAAAAAGAAGAAAAAGAGAAAAAAAAGAAATGCTGTCAAGTGTGAGCGCAGCTGTGTGAATATACATAATGTAATTGGCCTGCAGATGTGAACCCAGTTTAACAGAGAGGTCTGCTGTGGAATATATCGCCTCATTATAATAAGCAGAGCATATGTGAGAAGCTGAGGTGGGGCTTCTGGGAGTGTGAAAATATGTTTTTGGTTTTAGGTGACTTGAAGGAGAACAAATGTTGGCCATTAAATTACAATAACTGGTTATGCAAACCGAGATAGAAGTAAAAGCCATAACAGTCTGTCAGAGCATCCTGTTGCTCCGTCTTTGCTGGCTGCCTTAAAGGTGTCGTCACCTGCAAACGGAGAGCGAGAAGTCGAAGCACAATCTTACAACCTTATTTGCAAAATCAATTTGCCTGCAGAAAATATTTCAGTGTTTAGTGTTTATATTACAAGGCAGCCAAGGATGTTTGTACAAAATATCAGATACAAAAATACAGAAAATATAGTAAAAAAAAAAAAACAATGTTTTTTTTTAATTATTAAATCATAAAGAGAATATTATTTAATTAGATATCATCATTCATCAGTATTTGACCAGACATATGGTGGAGTCATACTCATCAGATTTATGGGATGGAAGATATAGGTGTATCTAATTAGAGACTTTTATTTAATTTCTGAATGTATTGTGGTCTTTGTGGAATTTTTGCCACATATTGATTTGGCATAGGTATTAGATGCTCCAATATTTATATATATGCTCATATTTTTCTTGGGCCACCTTCAGCTTTGATTATGACATATTTACTGTGGCATTAATTCAACAAGGTGTGGAGCATGGGAGAGAGTAGTCTGACTGACTATTGCATGCTCTGATATGGCATTGAGAAGCCTAGTTTTGATACAAATAAGATCTACAATCACCGGCCACTTTATTAGGTACACCGTGCTATTGGGTTGGACCCCCTTCTGCCTTCAGAACTGCCTTAATCCTTTGTGTCATAGATTCAACAAGGTACTGGAAAAATTCCTCAGAGTTTGGTCCATATTGACATGATAGCATCACTACTACAGATTTGTCGGCTGCACATCCATAATGCGAATCTCCCGTTCCAGCACATCCCAAAGGTGCTCTATTTGAGTGAGATCTGGTGACTGTGGAGGCCATGTGAGTACAGTGAACTCATTATCATCTTCAAGAAACCAGTCTAAGATTATTCACGCTTAATGACATGGCATCCTGCTGGAAGTAGCCGTCAGGGGATGGTTCACTGTGGTCATAAAGGGATGGACATGTTCAGCAACAATACTCAGGTAAGCTGTGGCGTTGACACGATGCTCAATTGGTACTAATGGGTACCAGGAAAGTGTGCCAGGAAAATATCCTCCATACCATCACACCACCAGCAGCAGCAGCGTGAACCGATGATACAAGGCAGGATGGATCCATGCTTTCATGTTGTTGAGGCCAAATTCTGACCCTATCATCCGAATGTGGCAGCAGAAATGGAGACTCATCAGACCAGGCAACGTTTTCGTTCTTCTGTTGTCCAGTTTGGTTAGTCTGTGTGAATTGTAGCCTCAGTTTCCTGTTCTTAGCTGACAGGAGTGACCCAGGGTTGTCTTCTGCTGCTGTAGCCCATCCACCTCAAGGTTTTACATGTTGTGTGTTCAGAGATGCTCTTCTGCAAACCTCGGTTGTTATAACGATTGGTTATTTCAGTTACTGTTGCCTTTCTATCAGCTCTAACCAGTCTGGCCATTCTCCTCTGACCTCTGGCATCAACAAGGCATTTGTGCCCTCAGAACTGCCGCTCACTGGATATTTTTTCTCTTTTTGATCGTTCTCTGTAAACCCTAGAGATGGTTGTACGTGAAAATCCCAGTAGTCAGCAGTTTCTGAAATACTCGGACCAGCCCGTCTGGCACCAACAACCATGCCACGTTCAAAGTCACTTAAATCACCTTTCTTCCCCATTCTGATGCTCAGTTTGTACTGCAGCAGATTGTCTTGAACATGTCTACATCCCTAAATACATCGATTTGGGGCCATGTGATTGGCTGATTAGAAATTTGCGTTATGAGCAGTTGCACAGGTGTACCTAATAAAGTGGCCGGTGAGTGTATGTGTAGAAAAATCCATAGTTCTTATCTTAATGTTCTCTCCATATTTACAAAAAGACAAATATCTGACTCAGGATCACGGGCTAACACTAAAAATTCACACTATCGGTGCGTCCGAAATGCCATACTAAAGTATATACTAAAAAGTATACTTAAGTTCGGCACACTTTTGAGTAAATATCAGTAGTGTGCATTAATTTGGACGTACTATTAAGAGCGCACACGTCACTTCCTGCCGTTGGGAGGAAGTGACGTGTCACAGCAGCAGTAGCAGCACTGCTCCGCTCCGCTCTTTCCCGTTTATTCTGACCGAAACAAGATGACATTATATAGTATTATTATATAAGAATATCATAATATTAATATTATATAATAATTTTATTATACTAAATATTATACTTATGACATATACGTATCACTTAGCAACCAAACTCCGCTGCATTGCATTATGGGAAGTTTCTGCTCGGCTGGTGTCCATCAATCCACACTAAAAAAATGATCCGGAATGAGTATGGATAGAGCATACTATTGAGTACGTTCTAATGTTTCGGACGCACTAAAAAATCTTGCATACTCATTTTGCATACTCATTAGGGTGGAAGTATGCAATTTCGGACGCAGCCTATGACTCTTCTAAATGCTGGATTATGGTTCTGCGCTACACCAACGCAGAGCACACGCCGTCACCGTGACGCCGTGAAGCCCTCCGGACTTCTCCAACACTCCCTTTCGCCGCGGTGCAATACCCCGCTAGGGGGTGTGATCTTTTCCTGAATGGTTTATCCAACTTTTCCGGTCACAGTGAATCTAAGAGATAAGGACAACTATTGTGCATAAAACCAAAACAAAATAAATCACACATACACGAAGAAAAGAGCGCTGAAAGTTCACTACTGCTTCACGAACCGGAAACTGGAAATGCGTTGCTGCCAAGCGAACCAATCACAGCCCTCTCTGTCTGCGTTGGTCTGCGACCTCTCGACGCGTAGTTACAATTTGTGGGAGGTGCACGTCAGGCACGGCGTGGCCTGCGGCGTGGGGTGCGCGACGCGGCGCGACGCGGCGTGATGCGGCACAATCTGCGGCGTAGGCACGGCGTCGATTTGTTGCAGAACCATAATCCAGCCTTTACTCTACAATCTTCTGCTCTTGGCAAATAGCTGCGATCCTGTTGAACTCTGGCTTCCATACATGTTACTCTGGCAGCGTCTGTTTCATCAGCTCTGCTTTTCCAAATGAATGAGGATGAGTCCTGAGTTTCACACGTGTCTAACTTGGTGACTGTCTTTATTTTGAAAAAAGATTTTAAACCAGAGGTAAATATTCCAAACACAGATTAAGTCTTCATGATGTTTGTCTTATCAACAACACCTTAACATTTGAAAGGAATGAACTAGCAGTCCCGACGTCCACCTGTCCACAGTGATTTAAATCAATACACCACTATTTCAATCACGACTCAGTTTAAGTCTTCTAAATTTCAGAAAATGTCATTCAAAGTTATTTATGAGCACTGAACAACTTATGGAGACATTGTATTTCCTCCTGTTCTTTTCAAAACAGCTGATAGAAACAGAAAAAACTAGTATCATATTATCAAATCAGTTGAAATGTGTGCATGTTTTTCCAAAATACAACCTTAAATATAGTATTGTACGTAAAAATAGAAATTACCAACCCTACTGAGATAAAGACTGGAGGAAGTATTAACACAGCAGATCCCTGTGATTTGGGGATGCTTTAAGAATAAAAGTGTTGATGTTGACACAACCCGATTTCAGTATTTGGAAAGTTTATGTAACTTAACGGATCTTTAGTGTCATCATTAAACAACAGTTGTTCCCGGGTAGTCCTAATACAAGTTCTCACAGCTAAAACACAGAAGAATAAAACACAATGTGGCCTCAAATAAGGTAGCAATTGTACGGTAGACCTCCAAAATATGCCTGACATTTTCCTAGTTTTTCTACAAATCTTTGGGTGACTCAAATGTATTAACACAATAGCTACAAAGACTGCTGGAGCACAAATTCATATCAACAAAATAACAAAAAGGTCAATGTGATAATTATTTTTTTTAACACAGCAGAAGACGCTTTCACCACTTTAAAAGCGGTCATAGTCAACAGACAACACTGTCATGTTCTCAGAAAACCTTCTCCACTCCAATCAAAATAACTTTTTTCAAAGTTTCCACTGCCTTGTAGGATTTTTTTTTCTTAAATTAAGAACCACTATAAAGTTTCCCCGGAAACTAAAGAAACATGCAGTCTGTTATATTTCCAAATGAGAATGGTAAACCTACAGACCAAGGACCAGAGTAACTTCAGTTTCTCTGCATGACAGATCCTTCACCATGTCCCTCCCCCCAACGCTCCTTGAGAAAACAACCTCTCCCCCACAAACATCTGCATGAGCATGAACACTCCTCCTGCTGGTGACTGGTGGAGCAACGCTTTCTTGTGGTTTGGGGGCAGGCTACACCCATTCTGCTTGATTCCAGTTTCTAGTGACAGTTTTGGGTTTTTGTTTTCTACAGGGTTTGTGGGAGATGGGAAACTAGCAGGTGGTGGGAAGATATTTATTGTGGGTGACAAAAAGTGTTCTGTATTAGAGTCACGTAGAATCCTTTACTCCCCCCTTTAATGACATATCCAACTGGACTGTCTGAAAAAAGCAATCTTATAGCCCTAAAAATGACATTAACTTAGGCCAAGGCCCTCCTGGCCCGGACAGAGAATAGCTGAAGCAAAGTCTTATGTGTATTCTGTGGAAAAAAGCCAAATAGCCTGATAACAGTCTTTAGAGCCTTTATAGTGAAGTCTGTTCTTGCATGGCATGTGATTGCAAGACAAGATTAATGGTATTTTACGGCTAAAAGTCTTGGTTTTTCTAAGCATAAACCAAAGGTGAAATGCAAACAGGATTGTGATTTTACACTGCAAGGCCACCCAACAGCTTGGTTGTGTTGATTACTGACTTGTTATTCAGCCACAACATTCACTGGATTAATTATAAGGTTACGGTGAATTTAGAAAATACTAATTATTTCATATATCCCAGTTAAGCATGGCAATAATCCTGAATGTGACTCTTTGGCATCACTACTAGCTGTTATTAGGCTTTCCTCTGAGTGACTCATTTATTAATTACGTCCAAATGATTTTAGCCTGTTTGGCCTCTTTTGAACCTTTTAAACTGTGGCAGTATTCACATTATCTGTGTTTCTGCTAAAGTGCTCTACTACAGCTTTGATTTATTGGCAAGTGTTCAAGAGCAATAATAACAATACAAAGTTAGCCTGAGCTGGGTGAAGAGGACGTCCCTCTCAGCTCAGCTGTTAAATCGCTAAAACGTTTTAAATTCAGTGGGTTCTATACTTGAGGCAGCACAGTGATGTGGTTGTTAACACTACTATCTTACTTTTAAAAGATTTCTGTGTTTGATTCCGGGCTGGATCCTTTTATTGAGGAGTTTCTCTGTGCTCCCACTTCCTGTAAGGTTTTTCCTCTGGTACTCCGGCTCCCTTCCATAAGTCCAAGAACAGGCTTTGTAGTTGATTGGACAAGAGACTTCTCCATGTGACTTTTTAAACACAAGGCCACTGACATACAGTTGATTATGTTCCCCCACTGAAGGTACATTTGTACTGTTTAATTCTTCTCTGACTAACACAAAAACCAAGAACAGCTCATTTGTTTTGTTGTCTGAATCTTTTGCACAGACAAAAAAATGAAAATTTGAGTGTGTGTGTAACATTTTCTTTACACTGGTGGGTGGTGCTTTGACACTATTACCTCTGATTGGTTGGTATATTTTGTCTGTTATTTAAAATGTAACCGTCCAAATAAAGTTAGCTTTGTCTTTGACGGTATAGTGTCAGCATGTTTCATAATCAAAGATAATAATATTCACAGGTAGCACTTATACTGGTAGCCTCAATGCCCTTAGAGTCGTTATAACCAAATAATGATTATAATATTGACATAAAATGGTCCATATAATGCTTTTCTATTTTTTCTGAAATATCTAAAATCTTAATTACCATGTTACCCTTTATTGGAACTTTAAATATACCAGTAGCCTGTCTATGAAAACATGTGCCATGTCTCATAGTCCCGGTCTTACCCAGGAGAGCAGAATTACCTTATAAGGTCATGGTCTCCAGGAAGTGCACATTCCTACAGGAATTCAACCAATCAGACGACACTTGAAGTCTTTTGACTGAGCTAAAACCTAAAAGTGCGTTTCCACTAACGGGAGTTCCCGATAGATTTTTGGGGGGCCAGATCATTGACGCATCTCCGTTACCAGGGACAACCCAGCAAAAGTAGCCATCAGGAACCTTAATGTCAATATTATAAATATTAGCTGTTTATATGAATTAATGATCACAGCCACCAGAATTGATATTATCTGTGCTAATGACCTGGTTTCCTTCCATTTCATATGTTTACACTCAACTGTCCAAAGAGTAGGATATAGGTATTTTGAAGAGTTCAACTACGAGAGAGAAACAAACCAATCAGAAGCAAAGGGTTCTAGAAGCTCCACCCACCAATGAAAATGTAATATTGAATAGTAATTGTGTTGAATAAATAAATAAATAAAATAAATAAATAAAAATCTCACAAATGTTTCTTTTTTAATTTTTTTCCTACAAGCTCAGAAAATAATAAAAGAAGCAGATTTTCTTTATTTTTTCACAAAATATTCAGAAAACAAAGAAATACAGACCTATTTTTGTGACCTTTGTGAGTCATTGACACAGAGGTATAAAACAGCCCAAATGCACCATTGTCTCCTCCCATCTTTGCCTGGCACACCACCCCGAATGAACACAATGAAGAATTTCAGACAAAGTCTGGATGGAAGGATTTCTTTTACTTCAGGTCTATTTGCACATAAATTGTTTGTACAATATTATGACCCCATTTATTACAATACAAATAAAAAAAAGAAAGGAAAACACATTCATTTTAAAACGTACTTTGACTTTTCATTGCAGATGGTAAAAACCCACTATAATTCACATTTTGTTGAGCCTCCTTTACTTCATTTGTTAGAATTCCTGCAATAAATAATTCTTATCTTATCTTATTTCAGACCTGCAGCACATTCCACAGAAAACTGAGATGAGACCATTTTGTACCAGGAATCAGGTAAAAGTAATGATATTATTTCAAAAACGACTGCATTTGTAAAAAAAAATAATTGAAAGATTTAAGCTTTAAGGAGGAAAGATGAATCGCTGATGCAGCCTTCAAGACAACACTCTTTACAAATTACAAAGGCACGAGAAAGAAGAGGGTTTGGGTACCGGCCTGGCATCACTGCAGTCCTGATAGAAAATGTGAGGAGACTTTTGTAACGCACCGTGGGACAAATAGTACAAAATAACACCTGGAGCATTTCATTTCTTGGTGTCCTCACAGTCAGACCATCTTTGTGAGAACAAAACATTTCAGTATTATATAGTGGTACAAGCTTTACCGTCCCAACTCTGAATGGGAAATATGCTGCAGGTCTGTGATGCATATTATGAGCACTCTGTCTACTAACACGTGAAATTATACTCTGTTCTCCAAGTTTTTTTTTGGAGCTGTATGATAAAAGCACAAATAAAACACAGTTCATCTAGTAGTTGAACCTGGAAAAACAGCATGCAGAGCGTCATTATCAAGGGAAGTGAAAGAGCAGTGGCTGACATTTCATATTAGGACGAGTCTGAGGCAATGACTGCTGCCAAGGAAAGAACAGGATCTGTGTTTCCCATGGGGCACCAGCGCTCATAATTAATATGTCATGGAGAGCTCAAGCCAGCGGGGGGAGCTGTCTGAGTGAAAGTCTTTGTTTCAGGAATGATACAGCAAACTTGGAATATCACTGGTTTCCGACCAAGACAGGCTTCCATTTTTTTTCTTGTTTCTCCTCAAGCCAAGTCACAAGCTGAGGGTAAATGCAGCACTTGTGTTTCGAGCTTTTGTAATTATTTTCCATTTAACTGCAAATAAGCAGCTACTTGAGGAGAGGAGAGACGCAAATTCTACAGTTGTTTTTTCTTTAATTCCCCATCCCTTAAACAGGAGATGTTTACTTCATCCCCTGCCCTAATACTACACAGACCACTGGGGAGATTATTGAAACATCTTTATCTTAAACTTAAGGGACCTAATCCCATCTGCTGATTTCAAGCCATCGTGTGACCTTATCTGCAAGAGTCAAGTTGTACATATCGGTCTCTCTAGACAAGACAATATTGTCCTATTATTATCTACAGTGGGATGTGTAGAGTTGTTAGTGAACAGTCTCAAGTAGGATGGATGTGTCACTCCTGCTTGTTTTTGCCATTGGTCTATTGTCGGACAGCTTTTCTTTTTTTAATTCAAGGAATATACCATCAGATGGTAAAATGACCTCCTTGGAGAGGTGGATGTGGTAGGGGAATGATGTGGCCACGTTAGGGGATGTGATTACGCTGCAAAAACTTTGAGTTATGTGGCAAGTGCCAACAAATGTTCATGTGAATGCCGGGATGCAGGTTTTCCCAGCAGAGTGATGCCCTGTGGCCAGCTGAGCAGCGTCTAATCACGTTACTAGGTCATAACGTTGCAGCTGATCGATGCATACACTAGTAACAATGCCAACAAGAAACTGGTTAGTGTGCAGTGATACAAGTGTATGCACAGGTTTTAAAAGGATTAAAGAATGAAACCCTTTGGGGAAGATTAGAAAGTACCTGGGGGAGGAACAATATTAGTGGAATCACATCAGCTTCCATAATCCAGTTAGAAACAAATATGATGTTCTGTAACACAAATACTCTTACTTTTGATGTTTTATAACATTTTGGCTGATCAAAGCACAAAACCGTCTCCTATAGAAGCAGCGCAGCAGCTTTCTTTGACGTCAACGAGGGGCTAATGCACCTTAATTGGTGGGATTTAAATTGTCATGGGAAAGAGATAGTGGGAAAAACACATAGCTCAGACGCAGCTAATTCCCTGCCGGATCCTCCATTTGTGTTACTGGATGCAAGACAGAAAGGCCAAGTTAAAAATAATAAAGTAGTGCTTGTGTTGGTGTTGTCTTAAAGAAATTGAAATAGTAATATCAATATTGCACATGTTGTATGACTATGATACTGTACAAAGATTTTGGGATAAAATGCTGGGGCCTCATTTATAAAAGAGTGTGTAGGATCCATACTAATGGTGCTTTTCCACTAGTACCTACTCAGCCCGACTCGCCTCGGGACGGCTCGTCACGCCTCATCCCGGCTCCACCCGTTTTGTCCTCGTTTGTTTTTCCACAGCCAGGTGAGAAGTGGGCGGGTTGGGGTGAAGCTGCTGTGACATACTCGATTGCGCAACCCCTTTGTTTGTGTTGGCGCTGATCAGAAATCAGCTGGAGCCGCGAGCGCCTGAGAAAAAAACAGCGCCTGTGGATCTGATCGTTCCTTATCACCCGTCTACATCCCTTTTTTAATTCTCTCGTCAGCCACCAGGTTTAGGAACATCTGCACCTCAGAGTTGGATCAACAAACAGACAACAAACAGCGCTGTATAATAAAATCGCTGCGAGCCGCGAGTCGCTCTCGCGCTGACTCCTCGGCAGAATAGTTACAGAAAAAGTATCTGCTTGGCACGGCTCTACCCGCCTCGGCCCGTACTGTAAAAACGCAAGACGGGGGCGTGGCGGGAAGAAGCGCGCTGAGTAGGTACTAGTGGAAAAGGACCATAAAAGTGCACGTCCGCCCAAAAGCCAAAAATGGCGTGCGCACAAAAAAATCTGAATTTATAAAACCGTGTGCACGCACATCTGCATGCAATGTTCGCTTTATAAATCACAGTCCAGCTGGAAGGTTACGCACATGAATTTGACTCATACCCTGCCCTCTACACGCCCACTTTCTACCATAAATGGTCAATGCAAACTACATGATCATTGTATTTGCATATAAATGAGCCTGCTGAGCAGCTTCCTGCAGCCTGTTTCTGCTGTGCGTCAGGATGGACTGTGATTTATAAAGCGAACATTGCGTGCAGATGTGCGTGCACACGGTTTTATAAATCCGGATTTTTTTGTGCGCACGCCATTTTCGTTGTTAAACAGTGGAAATCGCTCAGCGAAAGGAGCCCCTTTTCAAGCCCTATCAACAAATAATGACTATTATCTAACTCCACAACATATGACACTTGTAGTGAAACATCAGCAACTGTTTCCCCAAAGTCCACAATTAAGTGAGAGGATACATTTATTTTCTGTATCTATGTATTTTTATTTCGTACAGTATTTTTTTTTTATTTTAGAATTTTTTGGCAAACGTGGAAACATGATTTCTCCGTAACATGTGTTGTCTAATGGGGACTGTTGTAATACATTATTAATATAACCATATATTATATAACCATACATTATATTGGAGATATTCTAACTAATACCTGAATGCCAAATCAACCCAGAGTTGGACAAAAGTTAGATTCGCTGCAAGACGTTGCCTGAAGTTAGCGCTCCCAAAACTAGCCTAAATGAAAGGCCACGAGCCACAACAAGCTGTTAATAAAGACACAATGGGCTGTTTAAGAGGATAAGGTTAACATATCTTTTGTCGTGTTGAAAGTACTGTAACTGTTTTTGGATGTAGTTTTGGAGAAGTAATTAACCTACTGGTAAGACATGCCCCTCACACACAGATGAACCAATGGTTTTTGAGTGTCAGTTGCACAATGACCAGAACTGGACACTGTACCTTTCAGCTTCATAGTAAAACAGAATAAATAGAAAATACTGAAATCTAATTTGTTTTATGGCTTTCATTCCTAAAATATTCAAAAATGATTCATCTGGGTACTTGTAATACTGATTCCATGTTTCCTGAGATGAAGGGAAATGGATTTTATTTTGCAAGAGCTAAATGTCTACTTGAGTTGCAGCTTAACATCCAGAAGATCAACAAAGATGTCTATATTTCTTCTCAGGTAACTCAATGCAATGATGCTAATTCTGCTACCTAACGTTGCAATCACTATGTAACGACAAAGCCTTTGCTTGTGCTCCAATTAGCTAACAGTCGTCACCAGGGTCTGGCTCCAAAAGCCAGTTGGTCTCCACCAACTACCATGTTCAAATGTCCAACTTCACAGCAGAAAAACATTTTACATTCTGGTTCCAAAAACAGTTTTGGTCTTCATAGCTAGTTTTCAAATCCAACTTTTTCTTTTGCTTATAAATGTATGTAAAGCAATACATGTATTAATAATAAGGGGGCTGGACTTTTGATTGGCAATCCATTTGTCCAAAGGCTAGCCATCAACCATTTTTGAATAGGTCATCATCAAGATCCAAAGCTTAGCAAAACAGTTTTTAGTTTGTGCCAACACAGTTGTAATTTCTGATTTCACAGCTGAAACAACATCCTGCAAACAGTTATGGAGTAGCTCCATAACTGGCCTTCAGAAAACCTATGGATGACGCCATGGATAGTCTACTATCACCACTAGTCTTGTGAGTCTCCCTCAGAGAATCATTCTGCCGGGAGCCAGAAACAGAGTTCTAACTTTAAATCTAGTGCTTAGTTGCTGGCTGTGTCATGTCTTCATACCTTCAGATCCGGTCCTAGAGTGTAGCTCTAACACCACGTAGCACTACAGATCCAACACTTGCTGAGTTATGCCTTTCCAAATGTAACTAACTAAAAGTAAATTCATTTAATCTTACTCCATGAGGCCTGCAGTGTCGATCCTGGATCGTGTCATATGTGATAGCGACAACCCTAAGATGAGGCTTCTCCCTCTTGGACCCTCACCTCCAATTCAACGCTATTACCAAGCATATTGATTTTAACATTTTGTATGTAACTGTCTGTAGAATATTTAAGTACCATTTAAAAGCTCCTCGGATGCATTTGTGTCCAAAATTTGTCTAAAACATCTTGGGCTATTTTTTTCCACAAAGACAATCCAATTAAAACTTTAAACAACTATTGATTGGTCAGCATTTTACTGGAAAGTACTTGCTGCAGTTCTGGTCTACTTTTTTGGCCCTGAATATTGCCAACGTAAGTATTTTATTATGGAGGCCCAAAACTGACATAATTAAAAATAAAAGCAGAAATATATGAACTCACCACTCAACAACAACAAACAATGTTAATACCTTTCATGACAATGGGTATGTCAATCAAACGTAACCAACATATTACATTATATTTCATTATATTTCCTTAACATACTGGCTTTAATTGTTCTTTTGAATGTAATGTTTGATTTGGATTCTTTGCTTTCTTTGTTCAGATTGTTCCATAAATTGATTCCTTTCACAGAAACACAACGTTCCATCAATTTAGTCCTGAATCTTGGTTTTTTAAAGATTTCTGTTGCTTTTAAGTTATACTTAGTTATGCTTTCTCTTTTTTCAAATATTTTCTGAATGTTGATTGGTAAAGTTTTCTTATGAGCTTTAAACATAATTTGCAGAATACTATAATCTACTAATTCATGAAATTTCAACAATTGTAACTGAAGGAATAATGGATTTGTTGGATCTCTATATCGTTTTCTACTGATTATTCTTATGGCTCTTTTTTGAAAAATTAAAATTGACTGAATATATGTTTTACAGGCATTTCCCCATACTTCAACACAGTAGGTCAGATATGGAACAATCATAGTGTTATATAAAATATACAATGCTTTTTTGTCCAATGAATCCTTTACTTTGTGTAACAGAGCAATTGTTTTTGCTATTTTTATCTTTGTATAATGTATATGTGATTTCCAATTCAAACTCTCATCCAGCACGACACCCAAAAACTTGGTTTCCCTTACTCTATTAATTTCAATACCATCTATATTAACTGAAGTGTCAGTGTCTCTCCTTTTGTTACTAAATATCATGAAGTTTGTAAATGAAGTCAATTCAAGAAGAAAAAGGAAGAAACCAAGCAGGTAAGGTATCAAAAGTGCTCAGGGTTATTCTCGGACCTTGTGCAGTTACCTGTAATCCCCCCTGCCCCTCTCTGCCAGTCCCACACCAGGTTTTATTTGCCACCGGATCCGCAGCCAGCATCCCGGGATCCGCGCCCTGTTTTCCGGGGCTCCGCGGCAGATCCAGCCCTTCAACACGCTGCTGCTGCTCTCTTACGTCCCGGCGGTGAGCAGAGAGCTGGCCGCGGCGGAGATTTCTCCTTCATGCTCGGATCTTATCATTTGTCCAACCTTTTCTAGTCATTAGTGCGCTCGGGGCGTGTAAAAAGACCAGCGTTACTCGGCACACCGGCGCGTAAAACAGCGCAGATCCATTCTCCCGAGCCTGCGCCTCCGCGGTAATGGATTGATTTCACAGTGTTGGGGCTTTTTTTTTTTCTCCTCTCAACCTCAGCTTCGACCAACTTGAGAAAACAGTCTCTTAACCTGCGGCTCTCCTCTCCCCCGGCCCCCACCCCCCCTCCAGCTACATGTTTCATCCGGCCAGTTTTCAAACTACCTGGCTCCGGATGTCTTTGCGCATTTTGGGACTTTGAACTTTTTTTCTCCCCCTCGTTTGTGCATTTGCAGGAGGCGAGCGCGGATTTTTCTGAGGATTTATATGTGCACAGCTCTTCTTCTCCGGGGGTTCCTGAAGCCTGCAAAGATTTATTTGTGAAAAGTGATGGCCGAGCGGGGAGCTCTGTGGCTCCTCTCTCTCCTCTGTCTCACCTTTCTCCTCCCGGAGAGCAGCGCGGCCAGGCATGCCGACAAAGGTAAGCCGGGATCTCTCTGCTCTCTCTTTACGCGGCGACGCACACCGTGCGGTTCCCTACGCCGTAGGCTCTGCGTTGGTGTAACGCGGAACCATAAACCATCCTTCACGTTCAAACAACTTCCCCGCATTAGATAACAAGTTGGAAAAGGAGGAGAAGCACACAAGGAGCGTTTGGGTGAAAACCAGACGTCGTGCGTCTTCGGCCGCTATTTCTTGAGACCAGCCGGCGTTTAGATAACTTTGAAAGTGGGCTACTTTTTCATAACGGAGAGACAGTTTAATGCCAGGCCGGCCCTGTTTGAATCAGGGAAAGCAACACGCTTTTTCTGCCCAGTCCTTTTGTCTGCAACACAGGCTGGTTACAGCAGGACTGCTGCTAGGTTTCTCTGCTGTGTCTTTCAAATGCTTCACAGGCTGGCAGCTGTTGTCCTACATGTCTGCGTTTAAACAAATACAAAAAAATAATCTTTTCTCCCTTTTTTTTTTTTTAATAAAGAAGCCAAGTAACATGGGTTCATTCACCTATCTGAGCATAACAAGCTGTGTGGGCTTTGATCCAAGGGGGGGAAAAAACAACAAAGAGAGACAGAAATACCCAACTAAAAGAGTCGTTAGTGTTGGATAATAAGCTTGCATCATCAGTCCAGTAGACATCTCATTACCTGGGCGTCAATACATGTTCAGCTGATGGATAAACTCGACCGAATTCATTTGCTTCTGGTAAGTATTTCAAAGTGGGGTTATTGCACTGCAGTGTATGCAAGTACCTAACTTACTCACTCCAACCGGTGGTGCTGGCATCCAATATCTGTATTTGATGAGAGTCCTTGTTATTAGAGGTGCAAACTTGCCACACCGTGTAATAAGATCTCCAAGAAGCCCCCCCCCCAAGTGTTCCAGATGAAAGGGAAAGTCATGAGAGATCATGTCTTTGCAGCGGTTATGGAAGTGCACAGATCTACACGTTATCACACCCCATCTTGACAAAGTCGTATCTTTATCATTTTAGCTGGATGAAACAGTAAAAACACAGCAGCACGTGGTGTGGAGAATTTGAACATTTCTGGCTCTTGTGCAACATGGCCCACTTTTTTTTTTTTTGTCATCATTCTTGTGATATGCAAAATAGTTGTAAGCGTGTCAAAGAAACTGTGCTTTTGAACGCTTTGAAAGTCTGCTGTTTGTTTTTGTCAGTTTAAAAAAAAAATGAATATAGGGAAAGAGGTGGTGGTGGTGGGGGGTGTAGCCCAGCCCCGGAGTGCCGGGCCCCTACTCGCTGCTGGGCTCTCTTGCGTGTGGAGCCTGATGAAAGACCCTCTCCTGAATGAAAAGCCGGTCTGCAGTGGAAGGGGAGATGGAGAGAGGGGAAAAAAAGAGAGCCCCTCCTTGGCCTTGCTGGAGATCAGTACAAAAGAGAGATGGGGGTAGGGTAAAACAGGCCGACTGTCTGGAAAGTAATAAAACCAGCAGATTAAGGGGTCCGGGAGTTCCTTTGGGAGCCTTGATTGATTCCAGAGAATTGGACAAGGACCCACACGCAGAGTCTCACGTTACTAATTGTGGGGTCCCCCTTCTCTGAAAATATCTGTTTATTCAAAACACATTTCTCCAAGCTCCTGACAAACGTATCTCTAAAGCTCGAGGGGTTGTGGTCCAGATGCAGAGTTTGGGTCTGTTGTCTGGTTTTGGGGACAAAAGTCCCACTCTTTTTGTCTACGCTGACATTATCTGTGAAAGTTGGGTCAAAATGCTGATCTTTTCTTCCTCATTGTTGGAGACATTAAGATTTTGAAAAAAAGGGCTTAATAAGTTAGACTTTAGTAAACAATTCCCAGTCGGGGGATTGTAAAATCCATTTAGGCACTATCTTATCTCGGTAACTGTGCCGGCAAGGAATTGTGTGCTGATTGTCTCCCAGTGGACAGTGCAAATAACTTGCTGAAATGTGCAAACATTAGGCAATCCTCTGCTCTTATAGGGCATTCTCCAGGCATTTATCCCCACAGACCACCTGAGATGCAACAATGCAAAGACTTTCTAAACAACTGTTGTTATTTTTGGTGCATTGGAGCTCCTCTAAGCACACTCTCTAGCTTAGGAATATAAGTTGCTGCATTTGTTTTGTTGGTTTGAGAAGCCCTGGTGGTCCTGCATTCCATCTTAGTGAAGAAGGACTCAGCTTAGTCTCTTTGCATGTCATCTGAAATGTTTCTCAAGCCACTTATTGATTTTTTGCAACCTCATCCTTGGATCAAAATATAAAATCTTTTCCATGTGTCAACATCGTAAGAGGATGAGTTGGGAAGAGGCGTCATGCAGGCTTGAATGCTGTCTCTGCAGTGTAGAGTGTGCTGTTTACTGATCATTTATTTATGGCCTCCAATCCCTCATAAAGTCCTTAATGACCTCCATCCACCAATAGATGGATAACTGCACACTTGGCCAAGTACTTGATTCATCTTCCTCACTAATGAACCCACCCCATTAGGAAATGATGCTCATCTCCTGTTGCTACTGATGGGAGGGGAGGAGGAGGGAGGGGTATATATGGGGGCTTGTGGAGGCTAAAATAAAAGCAGTAACTGAAATAATTTGTTGTAATTGTCACAGCAGTGTATCACATGTAATTGGCAGTGTGCGGGGGGATCGATATCCTCTGAATAGATGGATTGACATCTGTTGGTGAATCGTGTTGGTGGTCGGGGGCTGTTGCAATTATCCCCTCACTGTGCTTCTTCTTTTGTGAATTTACTTGTCTATACTTTTGTTTAAGCCGGAGATGTTATGGAAATGTATTGTGGATTTCCTTGTGCATGCTTTTGTTTTAAAATGGAGATGTTGGGGAAAATGTAAGAGCTGGATTAGTTATGAGCGGTTATTTAAAGGTGCGAGAAGATTATTAATATTAAATAGAATTGTTCATGGAAATGATTAATTGTGGGGCTAATCTGACTAATCAGGATTTAATAACAACATTAGTGCTTTTGAAAAGAATGGTTTTCAGGGTGCAGGCGTGTGCTTGTTGCATTTCATTTGGTATAAGAGGGCCATTAGGAAGCTGAGACCAGGGGCCCGCCACAGGAGGACTGATGTGGAGAACATGGAGGTCTGGGCTCCTTCAGAGCGTGGACAGGAAGTGAAAAAGCTCTGTTGGGACTCAGTAGAGTTGTTTACAGGTCTGCTGGTACCCCTGCGGGATACAGGTCATTCAGGTCATAGTGGTCATGAAAAGCAACCAGACTTAATTTTTTTCCCGGTTCTTGAAGAGGTTTCACCCTCCATTCAGAGGGCTTCCTCATTTCAAGGCGAATTGTTGAAATATCCTCAATGAAATAAAGCCCCGTTGCCTTTGTTTCAGACCTCTGAGGAACTGGGTTTAATTTGCACAAACAAACAAGTTCAAGATGGAGATCACGTTCTTAAGAGGTTGAATTCAGGATGTCATGCTTACAGTTGCTGTCTGCCTAACACTGCTACTCTAACTGGTGTTGTGAGTCCCTCATGCATTTGAGGCACAGGCGAGGCCAGCTTTGCTGATTGCTGCTGGTGGTGGTGGAGTGGGACTGTTTTGAGTGGAGAAAAGCCAAGCTTGCATCATGGTCTAAAACCCAGAGTGGATTACGGGCAGCTCCGTGAAACTGCCTCTATCAGAGCTGCTTCCAGTAGTGTGGTGATGCAGTGAGAGGCAGATCGGCTTCTTCTGCTATTTTCTGCAACATCAATCCATCCATCCAGTCCCAAAACTGCTTAGACCATGTCATGGTCGCTGCAGAAAGGGGGGGGCTATGTCTCCCCGTCAGCGTGGGCCTCCTCCACTTCCTCCTCGGGGATCTCCAGCCTCTACCAGGCCAGCTGGCATATGTAATCTCTTTAGTAAGTCCTCCATCTTTCCTGGGGCCTTCATCCATTTTGCTGTAAATGGTAATCCCCTAAAAGAAAGTAAAAATCCAAGCATCTTTTAAACTTCATGCCCTGTGTCGGAGAATAAATCCAACAACCCTGCAGAGGTTTCAGACGCTTGTTACCGTTCTTCAAGATTATTAATGAAGGTTCATGGCAATAGATGATCATGTTGACTAACTTACGAATGTTTTGCTTTACTTTTCATTGCAGGGAATATTTAACCCGCTCTTAGGAAGTGCCGTCTTCCGCTTGAAGCCTCGTGTCCCTACCAGCAGCAAAAGCCTCTAATAAAAATTCTTACTCCAGTCCCCGTCTTGTTGCTTTACAGCATCATGTTACTCCATGTCACACGTCAACAGCAATGAAACTACCTCAGAGTTATGGTGGACGTCAAATCAGAGACTCAAGAAAGTAATGATGGAAGAAAAACGAGAGTGACTGAGTCTGAGTAAATCTGCAGCCTCGTAGAGGGACTGGCTGTGCCAAGTTCCTTTTGGACTGCTTTAAATGTTTTCCCCAAACATCTTTTTATCCTTTAAGCCACTCATAACTATGCTGTTTATTGCTCTAATAATAAGTCTAGATTTTTTTGTGGGTTAATAATGTAAGATGTTAAAAAAAAAAAAATGGTTGTGTCAGCAGTGAAATAGTTTTACTTTTATTTCTGTTCTTCTTTAGTATATCCTTTTTAGAGCCAGTTCAGTAAGCCGCAGCTTCAGAAAGAAAAGTGATATTTACACTAGTGTCTGTAAGTGGGCGGGAGTATTTACTTTTTTCTTGGGAAGCGTTTGTTCCCCTCCCTGTGGAAAATCCAGTCCCTGAATACAGGAAAAATCCTTTAATTTGATATGCTGCAAAGGGATGTTCAGGTATTGTCCGCCATTGTTCCCTTCGCCAGTCGAGCCAGCCCGTGTCATGCTGCGACTGGTCCGAGAGCTGTTCACATCAAGTGCACTTTTCTCAAAAGCAGAACTTCTGTTCGCCTCAGAAATGCTCCTGCTGCGCTGAAAAAGATATCAGAAACGGCACCTTTCCAGGTCTGCAGCCTGTTGTCTTTATGTCTGCCTGCCCTTTCATGTCAGAGCAAACAAAAGACTTTCAGACTGAGGAAAAGTTGAGTCGTGTCTACAAACCGAGAGGCTGTCCATACGGCCCTGTCATGTCATGGTTCCTTTGAGGATTTTTTTTTTGTAACCTGAAAGACATCACATCAATCACAGTTTTATCTTTTCCAGGAGACATTGCTGCTGCATGTTCACACCCTCACTAATGATTAACCCCACGGTCCCCTTCCTGCAAAGATGAAGCAAAATGCAAACTGCTTTCCTCCTCTGCTGTGATTTTACGATGCTTATGTTTAAAGACCTCTGAGAGTATATAGACGAGTCTCCATTTTTCAAAAAAATATCTCATACTTAAGGAAATTGTCTTTTTTATTATTTTTCTTTCCCACTCAGATCATCTTTGCCTGGTTTGTTAGTGGGTTTGTGAGCTACTGGACGATACATAGTAAATTGCACTTACAAATGAACATTTACCCATGATTTTATGAATTAATGAATTCATTTTTTTTTATAATTAGGGGCGTGGCCTTTTAATTGACAGCAATGATAACAAATGGCTAACTGCCACCACTTAAGGCCATCTTAACTTCTGAATTGTGAATAAATGCATAACGCAGCATAGCCAGTTTTATTGTAAGGACTTGTGCTGTTAACTGCGCTCAGCGATGGCTGCGATCGGTCTGGAGGTGGTCTGGAAGGGCTCCGAGGTGAAGGGAAGGAGCTATCTTTGCTCTTGTTAGGATGCAGCGAGCCAGGGCTATATACATGAGACGAGCCTTAAAACCTCCACCTCGACGGCTTCTACCGCTTGCAGCATCCGTGTACTTTGGTTGAGTGAGCTCAGCCTGGGATCAGGCTGGGAACCCTTCCAAGTTGACTAACCAGACCACCAACCAACGGCATGCTGCTGGAGCTGAAATGAGGAGAAGCGGCGGTCCACCGGGACCCACGGTCACTCTGCTCTCCGCCCACGGACCTGCTTTGGTAGGCTTGCCCGACCCCCGGGCGACTGCAGCAGCCTAGCCCAGCGAGCTGTAGGCTGAGTGGCGGCTGTTCCCAGCGGAGCTCCTCGCTTCAGCTCCCGCTGCACTCGCTTCGGATATGTTTTTGAAATGATGCTGATTGGGCAAATTTCATCAGCACGAAAGTAAAGTAATATTAAATGGCATCATAGTTTAACATGAGGTAAGCCATTAAAGATAAAATGGCCAACTTGCAGTGGCTGAACTAGTCTGACACACGTGGCATCATATCATCAGTTGAGGCTTCAGTTCAACATGAGTGATGAGTTGTCAACTAATTGTTGCAACCTTATTAAATCCTATGACAAGACCACTCTTTTTTTTTTTTTAGAAAATAATCTGTACAATTCTGTAGTTATTGGTTTAATTATTAAAGAAACAAACCACGAAACTACTCGTCCGTACCACTGGAGCGTACCGTCCGTCTTTGAAAGATTCCTTGCATGACCTCAGTCAGAGAAGTGTCAGCTTCAGCTGCGTGTAATGAACCCACCACAGATCATCTGACTGTGTTACACTTTGCACAGCAAGTCTTTGTGTGTCATGAGCATTTTTTTTTCTAAAATCCATCATTAAACGGATTAACCCCAGTTCTTGATAACCATCCAGAGAGCAGAGTCTTGTCAGTTTCTCCAGAGCCGATGTACATTTGCAGCAGTGTGACCCAGAGCCGATGAAGAAGAGGCGACATGTCAACAGCAGTCTCGTTTGTCATCTCTGTCAGTATTCGCCGGTGCTCAAAGCTCTGAGGCGGCTGGTGTTATAATCTAGAGAACTGGACCGCTCTGCTTCTCAGTCCTCAGTGAGTCATACATGCCAGAGGCATTCGTGTCACTGAGCCGTGTAGCTGGTTTTAATGTTTACATTGCCCTTTTTTTCATTTTGTAGCGTGGTAGGAACAGTTGTCTGTTTTTTGGAAGCCTTTATAAATGTCTAAAATTCAAGCAGCCAAGCATATATCTATGTAAAATCTTTGTTTTTATTGAGTCATAGAACAGTTGAAATAAAGATGATTCTGCCTTAGAAATACCAGCTTCTGGCAGAGATACACACTTGACGTGTCAGTAAGGCTGTGTGAATAGCAAGCTGCCATATTTTGGCCTGACATGTTCTGTAATATTTATGTGCTTCTATGCCGCAGTCGCAAATGGTTATAGGCTGGAGGACAGCGTGCCTGTCGTCCAGTCCATCACGGCATACAGAAGGGATACAGCGGCCAAGGTTTCATGACTGAATGTGCATCTTTTATAACTGACAAACAGCAGAGCACATGACCATGTGAATGTGTATTGATGTTAGGTGGAAGTAGTTTACCGCAGGAAAATAGGCATTTTTTCTTCATTCAAGTAAAACTTGAAGGAATTTTAAATTTTTTCTGTCATATAAACCAATTGAATACTTTACTTGAACACGTTATGCTGAAGTAAAAACTTTGGGAATCTGATAATAACTTGTTACTGATGGACCAGTCAATATCACAGCTATTTATTTCGGTTGTATGTCTGCACATAGTGTGTGGGAGATGCAGTCGATTCATTTAACTTAGATTTTTGTTGTGCAGTCATCACTTGAGTCAGGCTTTTTTCGACAGGAGACTGGGGTAGTTTATGGGGCACAAACGTAGCAAGTGTTCCCATTATCCGGAATGGCCTCACAATAACAATTTTTAGTAACTTGTATTGGGGCCTCGGCAAATCCTTTACTCGGATTACACAAGTCTGTAAAACTGCAGAGCGGAGGTGGTGTTTTTGTTCCTCCTCCTGAGCTGTTGTCAAATTCCTTTATTTAAAGCAGCACAACGGAACTTTCAGCTTTGTTGAGTTTGGCGCCTCCTTTGGACAAAAATCGGTAGTGCTTTACCAGAAAGAACACTCCATTTCCCATGAGCACCAGCGCGTACTGCCGGAAAACCCCCGTCCCCGCCGCTGCATTTGTTTTGATGAGAGAAGACGGACGGACTTTCAAAACGACTTTTCTGTTTTCAGCGGTCGTTTGCAGGATGGATAATGAAGAGGTAATGTATCTATTTTTGGCTAAACAATATAATATGACGATGTTGAAAAACACTAAGTTCAAATTGGTTTTATTAAGTTGTTTCAGCGAGATAATGCGCCCTACAAACTCATACGCTCTGCACCTTTTTCCTGTCACGTTTTTTAGAGGGACTTCGTCATAAATTAGTAGTCCAACATACTTACTGACAAAATAAAAAAATACTTTATAACCTGTGAATAACTGAATGCCCATTCCTTATATTTTGCAGATCAGCCCTGCACAATTTTACAGTTCTCAGGAAAAATACTAGAAATGTTCTATGCATTTTCTTCGCATTGCATTATTTCCTCTAGTGCTGTAATTCTATTCAATTGTATTATTATTTTATAAAGCTTCCTCATTGCGAATTACACATTTTTATGATCACTATTATTTCTCTGTCTGTTGTTGATGTTGTCAGTAATTTTAGAATTACCAAAACCCAAGACGAATCCCCAGTATGTGAAAACATTCTAATTTTGATTCTTATTGATCATAGAATTCTACATTTACATTTGTATCATAACAATTCTGTCTCTTGTTTTATCAGGAATCTGCTGTTCGTGAGAACACCTCTACCTCTGCATCATCAGAGTTTGAACCCCCACAAAGACAGAACCGACACGCAGCATATATATCATATATATATGCATATATAAACATATCGCCAGTTTGTGCTCTGGCAGCATGATGTTTGGAAAATAAGAGACACCTTTCCAGACCCAATGGGACAGTACACTGGTTTCAGGGCTCGCCGTCTTCTCTAGAATGGAACCTTTATGAAGATTACTGCAAATATTTTGATATTGTTTTTTTTTTGTTCCATTTTTTCCTGTACAGTTGTTTTTGTGTGTTTAAAATAAAGACATTTGTGCAAAACAAGACAGACTTTTATTTACACACCTTTCAGAAAATAGAACATTCTTGAACTTTGTAATTTGCATAGTGACAGCAGTTATCCCATACATACTTATTATAAACAATAAGTAATCTGTATCACAGTAGCAGTAATGAACAACTGTATTACAGGATAAATCACTGTGAATAAAGTAAACAAGTGTAAATAGAGTAGTAGAAAAATAAACTAAAAATAATGAACTGATAATAAAAAATGAACTATGAAGCAGTGTAAGAAGTTACTGTAAATAAATACAATGACTATAGTAGCAGTAGCATCTTGTGTCCATCCTTGTTTGGTGCTGGGAGAGTCCGCGTGCGATTCACTGCTGGAGTGCAGGAGAAACGCTTCCCTGCATGAGGATTCTGGAAGTTTTCCAGATCTGATGTAGTCCTGCAGAGTGTGAGAATAAAGATACAAAAACATTATGTCTTTCTGATAATTACTGACCTATAAATCATTCAACATATTTTGTTGATCACAAGTTTGAATTTTTTTCTTTGTTGAAGTCACTGTAATTATGCAGAAAGTAAAAGCAAGTAATGTATAGCTATAGAAAAATTAGAGAAATGTATATATTTATACACTCACAAGATAAAACGACACATTATAAACACCATAAGGTTTCTTTTACTACTCTTGTTATTATTTTAATATAATTCCAACAAAGTCGATTTATTTTATATGCTTATATGGTGTTTATATTGTATTTTTTTCATCTGGAAGTGTATACTTTGCCTATATATTTCATTTTTCTGGCTATATTTTACTATATCTACAAATGTGTTGCTTTTACCATCAGTGTATAAGTATCTGTATATACAGACCTGAAGAGTCAAAAGGTTTACATAGATATTGACATTTGATACAGTAGCAACACTTACAGCAGCTGTAGTAGTTTCAGGATAATTGTTTTTGTAAAACACACTGACACAGGTGTTGACAAAAGTGCATACCTGGAGGTGATGAACGTCTTTACATCCTTCAACCATCTCGTCCAAGACGACGGCGCTACAAGGGCTTGTAGCGAGAGAACGCCGGGCCAATGTTTATTCTCCACCGGGCATTTAGCTTGTTACTCTCCCGCTTTCTTTTTTTCGCCTCCTCCGCTCCGTTAAAACTTTTATTTTCTTCGTTTTTTTCGCTGCTTCGGCCATGATACCAGCTCCTCGTTTCGCTCAACACCAGCTTCTGCTGAGCTCAGCCTCTGCACTCCAAGCCCCGCCCATTTTTGTCTCGACTACGAATCGGGAAGGAGGGGGAAGTGACGTATGTGCCGTAAAGCAGTCAAAGTCGTAAAATTTGTAGTTTTTTAGTGTGGCAGGGTTCCTACCATGCTCCTCAAAGTTACATAGTGCCAGTGAAAGCGATGCAGACCCCCTCAGATGATGACAGAGGTGTCATTAAACCTGTTGGAAGTTGATGTACCATCACAATGACTCTGGAAATATGATATTAAGGTGGAAAAGTTACGTAGTGTCGCTTTAATGCTAGTTGACAAAGAGGAAAAAACGGTGCACTACCGCTTCCAAGTGGTATAGAGTGGCAGTTTGCTGAGTCAGTGGATCCCGCCTGGTCCGCCGCTGTAATGGAGACACAGCGGCTGAAAGGACCAAAATAGAGGTCTTAGCTCTGCTAATGGAAACTCGCCTGTTGTTGCAACCTGTGTTTTCCAACATGACACCTCTAGTATTGTATATGTACCTTTTATATTTGGGCAGTCATTGCAATTCCCCATATATATGGTAGTGCACTGCAGATATTTTTAAGCAGTAAAGCCTGCCATGTGGGCAAAAAGAAAATCTGTTTCCTGAGAGTGGTGAGTTCTGGCCCCCGTCACAGTAATGGCGCTTACCTTATTTACAAAAAAAACAACTATCAACGAAAGCATAATTGAAAAAGAAGGAAAAAAAACCACTTTAAAACTGTCACCACATGAGTTGTACTTCTTTCTAGTACACCTCCCGAGTCTTGGTTATCTTCTTGCACATTCTTCAGTTTTATGAAACTCTGCACACTCTTATCTAAAATGTAATTGGTGCTATTTATAATTTTGACCTAATTGTATGGAGTTTGGTTTCATTTCCACTAGCAGCCTTGGTTGTAAATTATGAGAAACTAATACCCTTCTTGAAAGATGGATTAATAACCTTCATTTACTTGCACGCTAGCTGCTGGAGGTCCAACATCCTGCAGCTTTCAGACATGAATTTATTCTCAGCTGTCTTTTTGGAGGACGTCCAAGGTGTGATGAATTAACACACGGGTCTTAACAGTGTAGTTCAGGGTGCAGTGCAGTTAAGTACCATCAAAGCACATCTCCTAATATGATTTTTGTTGAGCCTAATTGCTCTGTATGAGCAGTTTAAGTGGAACCATGTAATTCTCTAACACTTTTTTTTTTAAAACAAATCTTCAAGTCTTATGAAATCTCATTTCTTTGTCTGATTTTAATTTTTGTAACCCCGCAAGCTTTAAAGTCCTTGGCAAAAATACGGAATTGTCACTCTTGGAGGATGTTTGTTCAGCTCTTTACCTTTTGTACAAAAGAAAATCCATTATGGCCCCAAACGTTGACAACTCTGACAGCCAGGGGAGTGGCGTTGAAGCGATGTACTTTGAAACTAGAAAGTGCACAACAAAAGAAGAGTTTAAAAGAACAAGCCCTGACTTTCACTGAATTATAAAAAAAAAAATCAGTTCAATGAAATTTGATTCCTGAAACTGATTTAAGGCAAAGGTGATGCAGGGACCTTATTTGGTGCTGGTCTAATCAAACACATATGAATGAAGAAAACAAGCAAATATCCAAAGTCATTGCTACAAGGGGTAATATCAATGGAAAGACCGGGAGGGATGGCTGTAATGAACTCCACCGTAAATACACATGTATATTGAATTTTGACACTTGTCTCTTCCCATAAATCAAAAGTATGATCAATGTTGGGTTGCAGCCAACGATTATTTTGGTAGTCAGCTGATTTGTTTATTTTCTCAGCTAGCTTATTAGTCAGCGATTATTTTTGTCCCCCCCTCCACATGCCCTGGAGCGACGCTCTAGAGACACAACAGCTGTTTATCGCAGCTGCCACAGGTAACCAGAAGATGTGAGCGGAAGATGGCGGGCGTGGATGATGGCGTTACCAGTGTCACGTGGGCCGATGCAAAGTCCTTCGCTTGTTTACTCCCTCCGTTTTTAACAGTTTCCCTCGTCACCATTCATATATTCAAAAAAAAAAGTCTATTCTTCTTTAGTAGTCTAAAATCCTGAAAGACACATCATTGTCCGCATTCACGTTTGAGCTATAAAGACCCGTTTGAATGTGACAATTATTTTGGTGTGTTGGAACCTGACTAATTAAAGGAAGGAAATAAAAGTTAAACTCTCACAAAAGCTAGAGGAAGTTGAACAAATTGTAATTATTTGATGCATGATTACATATTTTTTACTTCATCATCCTCCGGAAAACAAGAATCCCACTGGATGAAGAAAATTTGATTTAGTGTTTTTAAAAAACTGTAACGTTCAGCTGTTAAACAAGGTTTGTGCCATAAATGTGATTTTGCTTGTTTTGGTTTCAACAGCTGAATAGAAATCCTTAAAAGCTGGTGAGTCCTTTCTCTTCCCTTTGCCAGGAATTGTATAATCTTGCACTTTTACTCTGTTTTTCAGTGTTTGTTTATTGAGAGGTCTTATAAACACACTCTTTAAGGTATCACTTTGCCAAGTACACAGCCTTCATTGAGTCAAAGGAACGCTTCATTTGTTGAAAGGGTGGTGGTGGTGGTGGGGCTCACAGAGAGAGGCCTGTGAGCGCTGCTCAGTGGAGATGGCTGCCACCGTCTTGTAACCGGCTGTGGCTCTTGGCAGTCCTGCGCATGCTTTGGTGTCTGTGTGTGTATCTTTGGGTGGGTATTTGTATAGGCGTATGCCACCCATCTGGGGTTGAACAGCTGTTTTATCAAGAAAGTTCAAAGAGTTTCCATGCTAGAACTAATTCTCACCAAAAACGATGACCCATCAAAAAGAAAGTACAAAAAAACCTGGTTTACTTGCTTCCACTTGGGGCATTTTGTTTGTTGTTTGGAGCAGTGTGTATAAATGGTAGCTCTGATTCAGGCTTTGAGCTTATTCTGTGCAGAAAAATATCCAAGGGAAGGATGCGTTGATCACCGGACTACCTCTGTGGTCAAAGGCTTTATTTACTTTTGGATAAAATTATAGTTTTGCTCAAACCTGTGAATTATAAAGTTGTGTGCTTTGAGCCTAATTTCTAAAAATGTGTATGGCAGAATGGATTTTCTTTTTTTTCCAAGATTCAATAAATGAAAATCTGACATTTCGTCTCCTTGAAAAATATGGTCATGAGTATTGATGACCCAAGCTGAGGTTTTTGCAGTGGATGTGCTGTTTTCTCCAGACTTTAACTTTAAACTCCACCACACCTTAAAGTGTGGGTATAATAGGCAGAGTGTTTCAGAACAGGACAGAAGAACACACTGCACTTTTCCATGGCGCTATTCAGAGGGCAGCAGTGTGCTTGATTTGTTAAGTCTCAAACATTGAGTTTAAACAATTTAAGGTTTATGGGTAGGATCAGTGGAAGCACTGTTCTGGTCATGTATGTATCCACTGGTGTCCCATTTCCTCTTAGAAATCTTCCAGTCAACCTTACAGTTTTTATTTTGATTTCACCTGCTGCTATGGTGACCTCCTGGAAAAAAAAGAAAGGGGGGAGAAAAAAGAGAAATTCCTAGTATTAACCAATGTTTCTGCTGCTGAAACGTCTCTTTGAAAAGTTCAGCTTCAGATAGAGGCTCCTTTGTGCTGGAGGGAGCTCCCCTCTGGCGCGGGGCCCTACTGACTGTAGTGACTTTGCAACGTGTTATTGGAGCCGATTCGTCCTCCCCTCTGAGCTCATTCACAGCTAACGGAGGTCAGGAGACACAGTCGAAATGGTGAAAATACCAATTTAATAAGTTGCCATGATGTCATGGAAGTGTCCGTCTCTTTTTATTCTCTGCATTTGCCCCCTCAGTTGAAGAAAAGTCGTTTTCCTGCAGTTCTTACTTGCAAGATGCTGTTTTTTTCTTTTTAATGCTTTTATTTTGGGAGTGGTGGGGGTGGTCTTGAGCATCGCGAAATTGCAATTTGATTTACAACCGGGGGGGGAATACCTTTTCAAGTTTTATTAGAATTTCATTTGATGAAAATCTGAAGCCTAAAGTGCACTATGAGGGCTCTTTTTATCATTGTGGAAACCAGGAGCTGAACAGCTTGGCCAAGACCTCCTCAGATCAGTGATCTGAGATCGTAAATTTGGTTCCAGTCTTTTATTCCTTTTCAGTGTTTTATAAAAAAAAAATTGTATTTTCTTTATTAGTGTGACACAAATGTGATCTTAAACAAGGGCATTAACAGTGTATTGGTTGGCCCATGACGTAAACGCTTCTTGTTTCTAGCCCATCAAGGTTTTCATGCGTAGCACAGGACTTCCTTGCTCAGAAGTGGCACTTTTTTTCACCATCAAAAATAGTCTTGCGCTAGCTCCGAACTTGCACTGGTGTAAGTGACCAGTTTCAAACACTTTATGATGGTAATCCATCCATATGAGTCTCTCTTTATAGTATTTCAAATGACTAAGTTTGACGGTAATTATGATGCACAGCAAATGTTTCCGAGGGATTATTACAACATGAGGCAAATGCACCTTCAGTTGAAAATATATTATGCAGGATATTTTATTTACTCGGCACAATATAAGGCTCCTTGTTGTACTGCTTTCATAGAGGGTGAGAAGCTGCCAACTTCAGCTCATCAAATGGGTTTTTTGGGACTCTGCTGATCTAGAACATTCTGCTGTGTTAACACAGTGCCAAAAAGGAGGGATATCAGCAATGTTCATAGAGAAGCAATTGTTACTCACAATTGTCAATCTAGGGAAGGTTATGAGACCATTTTCAAATGACATGGCATCGTATTCTACAGTGAGAGTGATCATTCACAAGTGGAAAACTATTCTGCAAGATTTCAACAAGGTCAGACTTTGCAATGCGTAGTGAAATTACAGAAATCTAAGAAATATATCTCAAATTCTACAGACCTTATTTAGCATGTTAAATACAAAGGTTTATGGCAGCGCAGTTGGACAAAGTTTGCATATTTTTTTCTTCATGAAGGGGTTTTGTTCTCTCCTAGTAAAACAATGAAATGTGGTGATAACTTGAGGCAGCGTGTGGTTTTGCATCATGATATGATATGCTAAATCTTAGTAATGAAGCAAAATTGCACTTTTTACACGACTGCACAGTAACTGTAAACAGCATCTGGGCTGTCTCCTGAGCCGTCTTGAAATACTGTCGTGACTTTCCTCTGTCCGTTGAGGAGGATTTGACATTTGAAGGATAAGCTAGGATGAGCAGAAATCTTTAAGGGGTAAGTATTTTCACCCGGCTTCAAATGTACACATGGAGAGCAGCTATATTAGTGCCGTCTGATATCCCGAGCATTGTCCGTTGAACCTTGACTCCTGTGCCACCTCCCCACCATGCCTCAGCCTGCGACGGGTCACTCAGCCGAAGCAGCGGCATGGATGTGGAATTGGACGGCAGCCAGCAGGGATCACCTGCGGAGGAATAGCAGGCGAGCAGCATTCCATCACAGAACCCGGAGACACAGATGTCATATGAGACACGAGGGAGGTGGACGGGGTGGGGGATGGGCGGGAGGGCCAGTGGCAGAGGTTTTGGCATAGTGGGGCCGTAATGGGCTGGGATAGCAAGCCAGCTGCTACCCACAGATTCTTAATGAGATTTCCCATCAAGAACACAGGGAGATGAACATTAATGACTACGGTTAAACCTGTCTGTTCATTTATTCCCCCCCTTTCAATCATGTCAGGATTAGGTGCCCGACATAAATGTGCACATGTTAATTGTTTCTTTTTTTTTTTCAGGCCATATTTTAATTTAATAGGGCTCCAGACAATAGCAATTATTCTAATTATAAATTGATGAATTTTTATTTGATTGGTTGATTTAATCATTAACTCCATAAGTAATGTTGCTAGGGCTCAGCTGAAATTTAAAGGAAGAATTTTGCTTGACGAATAGTACCGAACAAAATTTCAAGTTTATGAATAAATACTTTCCTCAAATTAATCAAATTTAATAACTTTGGAAGGCCAGACACTGTATTTGTACAACATTTTTGAGTTTTTTTGTTTTGTTTTTGACAGTGACGAATCAAACAGCTGTGATTGAAGTATAATCAAAAATTATGTTTTTGATTACTGTTTCACTCCATCTTTGCTGCCAGTAAGCCACCAACTATGAATATCATGTAGAACCTGAATACCTCCACACTTTACTTCTTGGAGGCTTTTGATTTTTCTTTGTACACCCAGGACATATTTTCTCCTGTGTGTCCTCCAATCTTAGAGCAAACAGCATGGCATTAGTTTACTGATCGGTCAGTGAAGTACACGAAGTTCTCTCTTAGCTATTGACGTAACTAGGATTAGTATGGGGAAGTCATTAGGAAGGGGAGATCAGGTTTACGACACATTCTGCTCCTTTGTGCAAGTATTTTCCCCCAAAAAATGATGCCTCGAGCTATCTCACATTTTAAAGACCTGTCTCAAACTTCAAATATATTTCTAGTTCTGTCTCTTTCTTTAAATTTATGGCGAACTTATATGGTGATACGTTGTTGTTTGTGCTGCTCTGACACAGTCTGTGTTGGTATGCACTTCCATCCTGTGGCTCATGGGGATAAATTTGATTCTCATGAAATGGATGCATTTGACAGCAACTATTCATTCATATGTTGGATCCAAAAACTGTCCGATTCAAGTCGCACACTGTGCACTCACTGTTGGAGATGCACTGATTCGATCGTGATAGATGCCTCCCGAGATCAAACTGGGGTTGTTCTTTTTGTTAATTGAATCACTGCAACAAAACAAGTGCAAAGACTATAAAATCTTTCAAAGTCAACTTAAAAGTAACAATTCTTCAGATGGATGCAATAAATCCAAACTTCAGTTATTTTTTTTCAATTTGAAATGTCATTCCAAAAATCTGCTCAATGAATTATTTCAGTATTGGCCCCCGATACCGTATTGGATCAGATGAATCCCATCTCTAATCAGTGTATGTCTGGCGACACCCAACAGACTTGACGTGGATGTTTCCCAGGGAAAGAGCTGTGAGCTCTTTTTTAATCTTCTCCTAACAGCTAACAGAGCTTGAATTAGGAACTTGGGCAAAATGGCTTTTCTGTTCTCATACTTCATTTACCTGGAGTGTTCTAAATTAGTCCTGAGTGCATAAGTATGTCATTCAGGCTCTGTGGACACCTGCTGAACAAATTCGCCCAAAGAGCACACATGCACAGAAATGCACACACCAGGAGCACAATCCTAAAATATGTCCGGCAGCCTGTCTGTGCCATATGGCATATAATATTTTAGAAAAGTGTTGCTTTTTAAACGAACATGCATTCACGACCACTTAATTAAGCAGGTGTGAAAGCAGCTTAATTCAAGATGATTTTGGCTCCCGTTGCCGGTCCACGTTCACGATGAGGCAACCGTTCATTCAGCTGGAAGATGTGAATACTTTATTTTAAATTGGGCACCAAGTTGCACACTTTAAATTCTTCTGAAAAGAAGATGTCAGAAGCGGTCTTGAGTAACAATGGGTAGTGGTTTTATTAGCCGCTTCCAGCCTGCGGGGGACTTTTTGTTGCAGAGTGACAGGGGACTTAATAATGAAGCTCTCTAACCCAATCAATCCTGAATCACTGGAGCCCTTCTTTTCCTTCATTGTCCCTATCCCGATCCCCCCATGGTGCCACTGCATTCCCAGCCTGGCGGGGCAGTGTCCCAGGACCAGGCCTATGTCACGCATCCCCCTTTGGCCTCAAATGACCGGCGATGGGAGGGGTCAGGGGTTCATGTGCTCCTCATCGTTCACTGTAGCGGTATACATCGTGGTGCTGTGGCTCGACCACCTCACCGGGTACATCAGCAAATAATTTGAAGAGAAAAAAGTTGGCTAAGCCCAAAATATCTAGCCCCGTGGCTTTAGCAATCTATTACGAACCCCTCAGCCATTGTAGCTTTCTGTCACACAGACTTCAAAGGACTTGCCAGACCATCGTGGATAAACACTTTTTAGTGAAGCACTCTGAAAACATTCCTCACGTGCTAGGCTGAGGTTGAGCTTGGATTTTATGGGCTGTGTTTCTGCTGGTCTCGCACATACCTGTGGTTCACGTGCATGTGGAAGGGGCTTAACCCCTTCTCATGTGTGGCATCTGAAATATAACTGCTGCTCTGGGACATATGAAGCCTTCTCCTCCACCATGCATCCCTATGCTTTGGGAGTTTTGTACAAATCTACGGTGGGATTTTGTTCTTTCCTGCTGTCTTCATGTCTCGTCTAATTTACGAGGTCCTTTAATGGCACTTAGAAGCATCCACTGCCGTTTTAAGAAATATGTTGTCTTACCAAGAATCAGACACTGAAAATCGATTGTAATTTCATTTCTATGCATTTATTATGGAAATGACACGCGGATGCATTAAGGGCATTTTGTCAGAGAGGCGGAGCGGAGGAGGGAACGCTGGTCTCATGCTCAAAAGTAAAGAGAATTCGTGCCATAATAACTGTCATATGTAGTATTGAATTGTACATTTTAGCTGGAAAGCTTTTCAATGTCAAGTATTTATCTGTGTGTGTCAGTATAAATGAAAATGTGTAGCTTGTAAAAAGAAAACAAAAAAAACGAACTTTTTTGTTCAATTGCGTAAATCAAGCAATGGGTGTAGGGTACTGGCTCAACACATTTCCTTTTTGATTTGTTCCTGGTTTCTGTGTTGATTTTGTTGATTTTTGATCATGTCACTTTAATAATGCTCTTCCTTTTTTTTTTTTTTTTTTTCCACCAACATGAGCCAAGAATGATGTCTGGCCTAGTGTTTGTACTTCAACAGTTTGTATTTACGTTTTTTTTTTTCTAGCAGTAAAGTTATTTAAAAAAAAAAAGTCATGACCCACAAAGCTGTCTTTCTATACTCATTCCACTTTGATCATATCTTCTCTTTATAGTTGTAGTCTTCTTTAGATGATGGATAGTAGGAACTATTTAATTTAAATGTTTTTTTTGGACTCATTATTGCCAGGCGCTTTACATTGACTGTTCTTGTTTCTAGGGCACCTACATATTTGGGCAGCCTTGGAGATAGTTTTCCAGTGTGAGAGTAACTAAATTGACACCAAGGCACCTTTAGCCCAGAGGGTCCACTGGTAGACGTGGATGTGACGTCGGTTTTATCACATGGACATTTAGCCTCACTCTGGTTTTCTCTTCTTAAGTTTCTTTGTCACCTCCACTATGATGTCCACTGTAACTTTGTGAGATAGCTCCATTGTTGTAGTGTGCCAATAGTAGGTACAGGAGACCACGTGAGCTAGAAGACACTTCTTAAAAATGATTTAAAGGGGACCTATTATGGCATCTAATACCTATTTTAAAGGAGCATGAGGCTCCTTTTAAGAAATGAGGTTCTCTAGCGCCACCCTTCACCACGACGGCTGTTGGGGGTACTGCAGCCAACAGTGAAGCCGGCACGGGAGAACGGGGAGAACGCGCATGCAGCGTCATGTGACGTCACATCCGCAGCCCAGCGCGGGAAATTCGGGACCGAATTGCAGCACATTTTGCAGCACACAGCCTGTTCAAGGCAAAGGAGAGATACACTAGAGGGCTCATTCTTTTGGGTTTGGAACGCTTCATCTGACATTATTACTAGAAAACTTAAAATGTATACGGATTTTTTTCATAAATCTTGCCACAATCCGGCCTCAAGCTCCTTTAAACAGACCTTGAATGTCTTAAAAACAAGCTTTTGATTGTTTTTGCTAAATAAATTAGAAATTCACATCACACTGGATGGCTCATCCGGGCGGCTGTACAGACACTGCAGAATTTGTTTGCTTTCCTCCTCCTCTGAGTTGGCAGGCTGAGGGGAGACCACTTTATATATGTTAAAGCAAGAGAAAACGTGTTTTTCATAATAGGTCCCCTTTAAATATTTCTTAAAATACAATTGAAATTGATATTTTAACATGGAAAAACACCTTAGTCACTGCTTTGTGGATTTCCTGAGGATTCAGCTCATCCTCTGGAGTGTCTGATAATGTAAAAGGCCAACTGGTAAGCTTTAGCTGATTAATTGGCTTTACAGCAGAGGGACCAGTGCTGACAGTTGTTAAGCAAATATCTTTAATGCATTATTTAAGAGATAGCTAGTATGTAGATGGATAGATAGATAGATGGCTCCACAGTCCAGATGCAGATTAATCTTCCTCCTACATTATATATAATGTTTGCTGGTTGTGATTGGGCAGCAGGGTGAGTTGGTGGTTGAGACGCCAGACAGCCTCTAACGGGGCCGACCGCCTTCTCAGCCCCATCAGCCGGTGCGTCTCCATTACACTGCAGCGCCACACAAGAACCACACAAGTAACACAGCTGACCACGCGGTGGCAGTAATGAACATTTTTTGCTGTTTGAAAACAGCCAGCAGCATAAAAGCAGACAAAAAAGAATAATGCTACAAAAGAATAAAGGGTAGAAGAAACGCGTGAACATAGAGTGATCTGTTTTTGTTTGCTTTTTTAACATAAACCGCGGTGGTAGCGATTGAGATTAAAAGAGAACTGCTGGACCTCTTCATTGGTGTAATACACCATCAAGTCCTGGACCTTCTCGTCTGTCCATCTGTTGGTTTTTCTTGTAATCTCTTCATCGAATCTACTTGGAGCAAAATGTTTATGGGCCAAATTGTTTAAATGATTTAAAGATTAAAGAGTAATGGAGACACGCCTCATGATCTGGACCCTGAAAAACAACGCGGAACCCCTCCTAATGAAAACGCACCTACTGTTGCCTGCAAGCAAGAAGGTTCCTGGTTGGAGTCCCAGCAGGGTAGGCCTGTGTTGAGTCTGCATGCTGTCCCTTTGCTTGCGTGGGTTTACCCCAGGTGCTTTAGCTTCCACCTACAGTCCAAAAACATGGACAGGTAATTGGTGATTTGAGGTTTAACTGTGTGTGTGTGTGTGTGTGTGTGTGTGTGTGTGTGTGTGTGTGTGTGTGTGTGTGTGTGTGTGTGTGTGTGTGTGTGTGTGGTTGTTGGTCAATATATGGCCCTGCGATGGACTGGTGACCTGTCCAGGGTGTACTCCTGCATTTCACCCAAAGAGAGGTCCAGCAGATCCCCCGTGACCCTAAAAAGATAATAAGCTGTTATAGATAGATGGTCAAATTATAACAACACAAAATACGATATAGGAGACAAGACTGCAGAGTGTGTAGGATGAGTGTTGCTGTCTCCACAGAGGCTTTTGCTAATCAAATTTTTCCATGGTCTTTTCAGTTTGTCACAATTCTCCCTCGTAAAAACAAACAATTAGTATTGGCATGGCCAAAATGAAAATCTGTGTCACTGCATTAAATACCTCACGAGCTACCTCTTCTGGAATTTAATTAATATGGATCTTCTAACATATTAAAACTAATTGTAGAAGGAGGGAAAAAAAATACCTCTCCTTTCAAAGATACTTAATTAAAGCACAGGACCCACGTGTTGTGGGTTTTCTGGTCAGTGCGTCTGCAATCTGTGTAGATAAGATTTCCTGAGGGGAAACAATTGTGTGAAATGCAGGAAGCCATTAGGGAGCCAGGGACTCATGTCTCTCCCTGCTGAGTAAATAGTGTTTGGGCCTCCCCTCATTTCATCCACTTTTGAATGAGCCCAGCACTTGTAACAATAAAGGCAGGAAATGAACTGTACTCTCGCACAAGTGTGCAGGATGCTCATTGTTTTCTAATTGACCAAACTAGGTTGGGTGATAAAAGCAGACTTTTCTCTGGGTTAGACAAAAATAACTCAAAGGTAACATGCACTATGTGTGGTCAAAAACAGCAGCTAATGAGGCAGGATTTGTTTGCACAGCCTTAGATCTTCTTGTGCTGCTGTGGACCGCGTCTTTGCTGACCCAGTTTGTGCAAAATAGGAGCTCAAAAGTTCAAATCTGTGAGCCTTCAGCTTTGACTTGTATCGCTCACGGGGAACATGCAGCACAGTGTCACGGGGGAAAACGGTGCCGTAGAGAAACACTCCGCAAACTGGAACTTTTATGTTCCGTGCGAAGCCAGTGGCGACCCTCGCAGTCAACCTGTGGATGATTTTCTAACCCTCATCTGGCTGCGACGTTCTAATTTTTCTCTGGAGTGCCGATGTGCCAGACAGTGTTGCTTGACTCGTCACCTGAGAAGCCCTCCTGGGGAAAGCTGTTTTGTCCTTGAGTGAAGACCATAAGTGTATTTGAGCTGATATGCATCCAGGGGAAATTGGTAATGTAGAAGGGATTGAGGTTACGTGAAATAACTATTCTTATTCCCATTAAAAAAGAAAAAATAATCATTTCAATGGTTGTGCCACACACACACACACACACACACACACACACACACACACACACACACACACACACACACACACACACACACACACACACACACACACACACACACACACATTCACTGGCTGTTATTTACTTTTTTTTTCTTCCCTTCAATTGTATTATTTGCCAATTATCCACCAATTGCTTCATAAACCAAGCTGTAAATAGCCATTCTGTTTCATTTCTGGGTAAAGGACCAGAGGTCGTCTGGCCCCCTTTTTTATCCTTGGTGTAATTGATATTTGGTTTACCGCCTAGATTAAGTGACAACTAAGCAGGTTAGCACTGAGGATTTTCCAGATTAATTCCAAGAGTCCAATCTGAGTGGTCTGGCCATGCTCCCTGTATTATCCCAAGCGGCCGCCTTACCTGGGATTTACTAGCATATGAAAGGGAAATGAGATTGGAGGTGGTGATAAATCCTGCAGCAAAGCCTCCCTCAGAGAAAATGAGATGCATGCATGGCATTGTCAGTCACCAGCTGCTCATGTCCTCATTTCCTATAAATTGATTTTTGGTGTACAGGTGACAAGAGGACGGGTTGTCCTTCCAAGGGGAGCCACTGTGCTCATCTATTTCCTGTTTTGTCGTAATTTTTTATTTTTTAAAGCGGCAGGTGAACAAAAGTGCTTCGGTGAGACAATCCTCCCTTTATTGCAACCTCAAGTGATGCGTTTCACACCGTGTCCACCGACGGCAATGTAGGTTGCCCACATCCCAGCAGATTCGCGAGCAACTAATTTAGGAGCTGTTAAGTGATTTAGCATCTGTTTTTTATTGGACCCTGGTGCGGCACAGCTACCTTCACACCCCCTTCCTGCCCATTGCTGTCTATGCCTGTGGCGTCAGCGCCGGCTTTTGAATTTCAATCAGCCCTGGATGCGTTATTGTGTGTACGCGAGGGGGGATGGGTCGGTTTGGACGTTAGTAGTAGTAACTGGTCGTGTATGTCAATCAAATATTCAGCGTGACCAATGAGCAGCTCAATAGACCAGTTGCAGTGTTCTCAGGGGGCACAAGTCTTTAAGTGCTGCCCGCGGGGCGAACCCTGCCCTCCACTCTTCAAACACCACCCTCGTCATCCTCTTCACAATGTGAACAGAGGCAGTACAATCAATAACAGCTTCACCGTCCCTCTCCTTCCACTAGCCTCCCTCCTCCAACACCTCCCTTGGTCAGCGCATCCCTGCTCTCCATTCATCAACACTGCGTTTGATGTTGGCTTCATCATTCTTTGTCAACCCCCTCAATACCACGTTGTGTGTAATTGTATTAGATTTGTCACGGTGGTGGTGTGATTTGGCCTGCTCCTGCTGGCTTTGGGCCCGGGAGAGCTTTATTTCATATACCTGATATCTCTGCATTAGTTTAGATATCAATGGTGTTTTCCTTGCTATACGGTTCACTGTCCTTTTCTTTTTAATTGATTTATTCTTGAAGTCAGAGTTACAGTACATCCTTTTATGAAGGACTGTTTTGATTTCCAGGAGTTCCTTTGTTCCCAGCATCTTGCTGCTGTTATAAGGCAGTGAAGCATATGTGATCATTAAGAATCAAACCCCACAGCAGGCCGGCTGAGTAGAAGTGACTGAGTCCCCGCTGCTCTGAAATTACACAGAAGGGGGTGTATGTAAGAATGCAATCAGTCAGACCTGACATTGTGAGGACATTACCATGCCAGCTTCCTCGTATGAAGTCCATGTCATGTCTGATTGAGCTCATGTTTGAATAACGTTCTGGCTTAATTCACAATGAACAAGTGTGCGTGTTTGATGTTGTTTCTGTCACGTGACAAAGGCAGAACAAATGCACACATGCATTCAAATGTATGGAAAAGTTAAGCCAATGAACCTTTTGAAAAGTTTAACTGGAGACGATCTGAGCTCCAGAAACTTCTGTTGGCACTGTTTTACCTCATCCAGGAGGATCAACAAAAGCACTTTACAGTGTATTTCCCAATTGCGCAGACATACTTGTATTTTATTCGAACTCTACATGAAATATTTAGCATTTTGTTTCTACAAATGTATCCTGGCGAAGATTCGAGGGGCCAAGGACACTTCGACAAGTGTCACGGCTGTGGATCAATTCATGTGACCTTCAAGATGAAAGACAACCTACGCTACCTATATTTGTGCAAGGATCCCCTATAGGCAATCCATTACTTGTGTCCAAAGTATAACCTTGGGGCACTTCTCGCATCATGTCCTGTTTCCAGCGCAGGTAGCATCCCTTATTGGAACCAAACTGAGCACTTCCATTAGTTAGAAGGCGTCTCGCCATCTCCAGTGTAACCTGTGAAACGCTCATCTGTTTGTTTGGACTAGGTTATGAATTTGCACGTGAAATTAAGAAATGTTACAAACATTGTTAAAGAGGACTTATTTAGGAAAAAACAACAACATTTTAACATTAACATTGCAGTATTTGGATACTTGAAATACAGTTGATACTTAAAAACGCCAACATAGCACAACCTTTTTTACTTGGTTTGTGAAAGTGGTTGCTGTAAACTGAGATGTAAAGGCATGGTTTAAGAAGGGGCTTTTGGTCTTTATTCCTTTGGTGTTTTTCCAGAGAATGTCGCAGGCATTTCATTTAGATCTAAAGATGTTGTGTCAACCTTTCTTTTAAGCTGCTGTGGGACATTGTTGTCCCACTGTTCACCATGAGAGCCCACATTAGTTACTGAATGTTTGCTTTAAGAGGTTTGCCCATGCAAATGCGAGCTGAAAGGATTCTTGGCAAGTGTTTTTATTTGTGTGACAAGTTTCATTTGTATCAGATGTAAAGATCAATGTAATAAACTGGAGACGGTGTGTCTCCACGCAGGAATCGGTTTAATTGTTAACACTACAAATGAAGCCCTAAGCTCTGTTTATCTTTGCCTCATCTAATCCTTTCATCAAATAACCTTCATCCACTAATACTACATCCGCTAATTTCCCCTTGAAGATCTTCAGTGAGACCTGTTGTGTGGGGATCTTAACGGGTAAATCCATGACCATGTCTTGTTTTCCACAAGAAGAAAAGGAGTGTTCGCACGGGAGAATGGGGTATTTGGAAGAGGCGCGGAGAGAGGATCCGTCGTAGTCGATTATACACGCACTACAACCTTGATGGCCACATTAGATCTCTTACTCTGTACACCAAACTATCATTAATAATGGATACAGCTCTCTTTGCTCATTTGCTTTCTCTTCCCCTCCCCCTGGCGTTGCCCCTAAAGGCGTCTACCCCTTTATCCCTGGTCCTCGGTCCCCTACCTCCATCCAACCTCTCTTCCCTCCCCCCCTCTGTGTTTTCGCTGCGAGACGGCTCGCCAGGAACGGCGGCAGGTGTGCATACATCATGATGGTGCTGGCTGCACTGCCTGCAGCCTGCAGACAGTCATCATCTTCATCATCAGACAGACACGTCCACCTGCTCGGGTGTTTGGCGCTGTAGCGTTTGGCGTTATATTGGTTTAGACTAAGACACTTGCTTGCTTTGTTTCTCCTGACAGAAACTCCTGACAATGACAAGCAAATGACAAATCCATTCTGTAGAGACATCAGGAAACAAACAGATTGCATTCAAGCTATTCCTGACACTCATCTGCATTCACGTTGAGAGAAGTCTTGTTTTATTAATGTTATTTTCTGTTTGTCACTTCAGCATTGTATCATTTGATCCCTAAACACTAAGCACCAGCCTCTCAGGCCTCACTTTAATGTTCTCCGCTCAGGCTACATTGTTGGGTTTATTTTTCTCAGCAAGAAAGTTCTGAGGAGTTTGTGGGATTTCATGTTCTCCGTGCACTTCTGCAGCTTTTCTCCAAGTATCCCAGTTTTCTCCAACAGTCCAAAGACAGGAATGAATAATGAATAGCACTAAATTTACCTGATTATCTGGGTTTTCTCTGCGATGGATAGCTTGTTCAGGGTTGATCTTGACTCTCGCTCAATATCAACTGCGAAGGCTTTTTCCCCTCCTTTAGCAAGCTGAATCAGGAATATTCAATATAGATTTGGAGTGCCATTCAAGTTTAATAAGCACTATGGTCGAACACTGGGGAGTTTTCCAAACCAAAGTAACCTCCAAAACTGTCACATATGTCTTACCGTATACACATGTCCAAAGTACACATGCACGGGACACTCATAATCATATGTATGAGATTATTATAGATAATGAAAAGACTGCAGTATATCAAGCATTTGAAAGACAATACAAGATAATACTATATAGTCCTTTTTATAATGTGAACATAAATATATGTAAGAATCATAGCTGCCTTCCACTAATCCCTCTTCTAAAAATGTTGACTTTGTTTTTTTAGGCTGCAGCTGCAGTCGTATGAAACGGAGGAACGTTCTACCTCAAATATCTATCACACTGCCATCCAAGCTCGCTGGGCAAGAGCAGACGCAGCGATGCTGGGAAAAGCCCCTGCTGCAGATTGTTCTTTGAATGTCATTTCTCCCTTACATGTAGACGATGGCAGCATCATTGAATGTGGACTTGAGCTGCATAACGGCTCATACCAAGGACAACATAGTCAGCAGGTCATACGATATGGACTCGGCGAAGTAATGACCTACAAAAGCAGACCAGGCAGCGTCATCATTTCCCAGTGCTTCTTGTTCATCCATCAAGGACCGCAAAAGTTGCACTTGCAAACTGAAACAAGATCAGCAACGGATCACAGATTTTCTATTGTGGTTTAACAAATGTTTGACGTTATTGTTTAAACACTAATGTGGGCGTAGCTTTAGAGGTTTAAAGGAGCCGTCTGTAAGAAATGTCCAAAACTGGTACTGCAGTCACTTTCAAAATATTGTTGAGCGGCGTGTACCCTCCCCCTCCTCCCCCCGACCAGAGGTTGCCAGGTAGGCTGCAGAAAGCAGCAGGAACGTAGGCTGCCATGGCTGCGATAATTAGAGCCGAGCTGGCAACCCGGATGCCGAAACAATACTGACTTGGTGATTGGGAGATAGGTGGAGGGTGGAGCTTCAGAAACAATACTGACTTGGTGATTGGGAGATAGGTGGAGGGTGGAGCTTCAGAAACAATACTGACTTGGTGATTGGGAGATAGGTGGAGGGTGGAGCTTCAGAAACAATACTGACTTGGTGATTGGGAGATAGGTGGAGGGTGGAGCTTCAGAAACAATACTGACTTGGTGATTGGGAGATAGGTGGAGGGTGGAGCTTCAGAAACAATACTGACTTGGTGATTGGGAGATAGGTGGAGGGTGGAGCTTCAGGCCAAAACAAAAAATGACAACATAAACATCAGTTGAGGGCTGCAACTCCTCTTTTTAAACTGGAATATCCTGGCTTGAGTGCTGTTGTCAGTGACATAAGTATTTGAAATGAACATGATTTTTAAATGTCTGTTGACATATCGGGGTCATTTTATGATTCGTTTTATTATTGCTCTTACATACAGCTCCTTTAAACTTAAGAGCCATTGTTTTCCATACGTTCACGCTACCTTTTTTAAAGACAATTAGTGTCTGGCAACTTGTTAGTAGAAGACACAAGCTGGGATTGAAACCTGGGCCAGCTTTAAGGAGACTGTAGCCTCAGTACATGGAGTGTCTGCTCAACCAGATGAGCCCCTATGGAAAATAAACATCTGTGTTTAACCGTACGTGATGTCTTGCCCACAAACAACTCGGTTGCATTGAAAGGGAGAGACGTACCATCACACGTTTATCTCTTTTTATTGTTATAGCTCTTGTGTATATCGGTGGCTTAATGTGGTCGTTTTATTGGGTTTTTTTTTTACCCAGTGAGCTCCATATTTTAGTTGGTTATATTTTAGGTAGCTCTGACAACAGCATCCCTTTATCTTGTGGCAGCAGTTATGACTTTCAGTAATTCTTGTTGTCCGCCAGAAGAGACGTGTCTCATGCAATTCAGCCAGAGTGAATTGAGTGACTCTAGCTGGTAGTATGTTCCCTCTAAAAGACGCCGCCAAGCTTCTAACGCCTAAATCTTGGCCTGTTTTTGATCCCCTGTCAGCGATTGTGAGGACCAAACCAATGTACAGTTTTAAAAAAGAATAAATGTATGAAAATGATGGGTGGTTGACTCCCACTTGACGGATTAAAGAGAGGTTTACAGCAAGTTTAGAGGAGAAATCGTATTTCCTGTCCTCTGCAGCGGGATTATACTCGTCTTCTTTCACCATATGCGTTTGTTATGGTGGGATAGTTAATCTGGTTTAAAGCACTAAAGGCCGTAATAGCGCTCACTGACGTGTGTGCTGCTGAAGCAATAGAGACAGGAATACAGTTGTGGTCCTGGCGGTCTCGAGGTTCAGATCTCACCCTCTAACGCGAGATAAACCCTCACTGTGTCTGTACGAAAACCCCGTCAGCTGTGGCTTCTGTGCACAAACAGCTTCTCAACTGCTGTTGAATTATTGGTGACCTTTTATAATTGAGGTTCACAGTAATTGAGTGGAGACCAATCCACTGTGTGTGTGTGTGTCTGAGATTAACACATTCGTGTATGAGCACGCCAAAGTGAGTTAGCACCCCACAGACGACGGTGCAAAGATGGAATATGGCCGTTGAGGGTTCAGCCGAGAAGAAAGGAGCATCATTGCCTGTTGGAATTTGTTTTCCTTTTCCTCCTGGGAGCACTCTCCTCTTCCCACCCAAGGCGATCCGTCTTCCTGTCATCCTATTGATCCCCTCCAATGCTCATTAATATGGGGAAAAGGCCATTGAGCCTGAGGTGTGAGGCTACAGTGGGCGCTGTTTGATATTGAGAATGAAATGAAAGGGATGATTCATCTGGCCTGGAAGTATTTCTATAGAGCTGGGATAGCTTCCGTCTCCACTTCGAAAATGTCGGGCTCAGTGGGAGGGTGTTTATGAAAGCTCTGCACTCAAGCAGTGTGTAAATAAAACTGCAATATTTCACCACAACCGGCCACAGAGGTGTGTTGGAGATCTTTGACCTTGTGCACGCTGATGACAAAACCCTTTCAAGGTGGGGGTACATAAAAACAAGGTATTATAATCTCTTGGCATCGAGTGGCCTTGCTGGGCTGGAGGCGGCTTAGAATCACTTTAGTGAATGTCAGCTCGCTATCTGGCCGCAGACACTCTCCCTCTGCAGTTTGTTTACAAAACAGGAGCGGCCGCCAGTGTCGGACGCATTTTTATTAGCGGAGTTGGATTATAATTAAATGTTTCAAATCCAGTCCAGGTCTTGAATTTGTTTTTGTTTTCTGTTTTTTTTTTTCTCTCTAATTTTTTTTCCCCATCCAATGTTGTATTTTAATTTGCACTTCATTTACATTCATATTGAATTTGTTGTTTTCCATATGCTCCCTGCCGTTGTCATGGGATACAGGCCTGACTGATCATTTCCTCTTTGGATGCAGCTGTGTGCAGTCAGTTGCATGTGCTCTAACTGATCAGATAAGGCGAGGAAAAGGCAGATGGTAACTGTTGGATAAAATCTAGATGTCAATATTGTCCACTCTTCTGTTTTACCTTGACATGTGCAATCCGCCAACAATGTAGTGTTGCATCAACAGGTAATTTGGCTTTAATCCTTTGTACAATCCACAACTGGAGCCTTGGCACTGCCCTTTTGGGATTTTTTCTCTGCAGATGGTCATCAATAAACACTGACCTTGTTGAGTGATATACTCTTTTTCCAGCAATTTACAGCAAAGCCCCCCCCCACCAACTTGTTAGTAAATCAAGCCATTGTGAGGTGCCATAGAAACTGTCCATTAATAAGCGTTATGCTTATTCAAGTGGCACAGGAAGCACACGGGTCAGTCCCGCCTTTCAATCATTCTACCTCATCTACTTCCTAGTAAAAGGCCCCTAGCCACTCAGCTACAGGTCGCCATGGAGACCCAGGACAGAGAACGGAGTGTGGGATGGGGGTCGGGGGCTGCCGAGTGGTGCAGACAACCATTAGCAGCCCATTCCGTGGTAATTAATGATCATCCCACTGGCTCGAAATCAGGGGCCTGGAGGAAAAACAGACACAAGTCTTGAACTCGGAGAGCAAATAGCACAGTGGAAAGAACTGCGTCTGTGAAATGGATAGAAGAAAAGAGGTGTCTTTTTTTCATTCCTGGAAAATGGCAAAAGGATGCCTTGACAAGCTCTGATGATGCACACGAGGAAAAGTAATATATGTGAAAATGATTTATAGTCTGGATGGATGGATCGGTGGGTTTTGTGCAAAAAAAACAATAGTTTTACATTTGCATTAGTGTCCCACAGCATATAAGTCAGCCTCCTGTTATGCAGGGACACACTAATTGACTAGAAAAACACAAACAACAGCCTATTTTCACTCTTCTGCTCATTCGACGCCTTTGACTACTGTCTATCTGCATGCGCTGAAATAATCGGCTGCCTAATCGAGTCATGTGAGCTGTTCGCATTGCAAATGCGAGGTGCACTTTATTGGATTTGTAATCAAATCCGAGATCTGCTTTGCCTTAGGACGTTTTAAGTCAGCCGTCAAGCCAGGCAACCAATCAAGCATCCACGGCAACTCTGACGCGTCTGCAGACTGAGCTACCTATCTCACCCCTCCGCAATAGCCTGGAGCAGGTAGCTCCTCGCAATGCTGCGCAAACAAATGTGCATATTCTTTCAGACAAAATCAATTCTGTCGCCAAATGAAAATGCAAACAAATGTTGCACAGATGCCCGTGCACAAGTATGCTGATGGGAATAGACAATAACATGGGGAACATGCATCACACACACCAGAACAATTGGTGGCACACAGGAGAAGAGGTTGCCTCACACAGTAAGGGCCAGCGCGACTCCTCCTGACATGCACCATGTGCTCCCACAGTGTGGGCTCATAATCCTCACTGACACTGAACCTTTATCACACACACGCACGCGCGTGCACACGCTGGACTAATGAGGAGAAAATTCAGTAGTTTGATTTACCGGCAGGGATCTGATTGCATCAGTGGATAGTTACCAGGTGTCTCTAAAGAGACACAGCATTAAACCTTTGTCAGTACCGCTTTTATTTTCATTCTACAAATTATGTTTTAGGTACACAGACCACTTAAAGGTATGTGATTTGCTTTGCATAATTAATCATCTTAATATTCATTTGCAGTTCAGTGCTTGAAACTTGGCACACAGTACGATGCACGCATTTCCTGCCAAGATTTTCAATTTTTTTTTTTTTTTGCATTAATAACGTAGGAGGATGGTGTTTTGCAACATTCATTGTAGCCCAGGGGTCTGATTTGAGTGAAATCTTTTAAGCACCATCTGCTGATGTTACAACAATGTACATAAAAAGTCGCAAGTGCTTTTTATAGATGCAGTTTAAAAACTGACTATCAATGCCGCTCTGTGGAGTGGATCTGGCAACTTTCACAAAAGCAGGAATTAAAATCTGATAAGGCCGAGCTGATGCTCTGCAACTTCTGCCTCAACTTCATGGCCATTTTGAAGCTAGATTTTAATTGTTCTCTCAGCTCAGGTGTAACATCACATTCTTGGTGGTGGAGATTTAAAAGGACAGCGTTCAACTCTCTCCACGTCTCTCCAAGTAGGGAAGGTTCAACATGTGATATTGGATGAATAAAGAAGTGAAAGAGCATTCAGTGTCCTAAAGGTTAACTTTGTGATTATTATTCAGCGAAGCCTTCGTCTAATAGATAACTACTCTTACTATCATTACATTTGTCACATGAAATGTGTTTAAAGCCTCCCTGTTCTGCTGATATAGACTCCTGCAATTGATTGTCCTTTCATACGCCAGGTCCAGCTAGTGGCTCCAGCAGTGCTTGTTTTTGTTTTTCCAGTCATTCTTTCTGGAGGAAGCCTTTTCCTCGGTGGCGTGGTGGTGAATTCTAGTGCGTCTGTCACCCACCGACTCCTCCCGGGGGCGCTATCAGTGCCGAGCCTCTCCCAGGCATGCTCACACTGTGTCCCTCTGTCTTAATCCATCTCTCCCCCTTTTTTTATTCTTCTCTCTCCCTCCTGCCAGCATCTCTTATTTATCTCTTCTGCTCTGCCATTGCTTTACCTTCTCTTCCCACTCTGCCTTGTTTCTACACCATCGATGGCACAGCAGAGTGAAAAGGCCCTCCTTCCCGTGGCTGGTCTAAAGCTCTCCAAACACACACAAACGCATGTAGCATACATGCAGACTGACGGGGGAGCTTTATTGGCACCACTAGCATCACGGTCTCAGTTAATTCAGTCCTTAACTGAATCCCGTTACTTCCGTTGCCATGACGTCCCACCCTCACTGGTGTAAGTTGCCATCAACACAACGCGCATTACGCTCCAACACACAGATGCCACTTCTATCATAAATCGCTGACATCCGTTTACTGTACATCCTTAAGATGGAAGCCAGTCCCGCTTGTGATCACATGACCTCTCACCCTACGTTGTGATTCATCGTGTTCAGGTCTGTGCAGCTTATCTGTTCGCAGACATGATGGTAGTGGGAGGGGAGAAGTAATGGATGGACAAACCGATGGGCGTGGTGAGGGAAAACTGAGAGGAATAAAAAATGGGAAAAGGAGTTGGTTATTTCAGTGAATCCAACCGAGGTGAAACAAAAATAATCTGGAATCCCCCACATATTTCTGTGTTTTCTTTTTTTTTCTTCTCTTTTTTAAGCCACCTCCCCATCTGTGGTTGGCTGTGGCCCCCTGAGCTGCACGGGGCCCAGTGGTCAAGCCCTTCATCACACTGGATGGCTCATTTCCTTGTTGCCTGTGCCTGATACTGATTTCCCTCCTGCTGCTCACCTTTGTCTCTCTCTGAAGCTGCCTCACAGTCGTCTCTGTGCTGCAGAGTAACTCAAGCACATTTTGAAAACCTAAGCAGCATTGTTTTTACTTTCTGGATTTCCCTGGAGAGGCCGACGTACGGAAGAGGAGATGGCTCCTTCACTAACTTTAAGAAGGAACTCAAACTTCCTGGGTTGGCGTTCCAGATGCAATTATTGTAGTGTTGATTACTAATCCATTGCTCTGTTAGTTGAGTGTCGTGTGCTTAGTTGAGCATGCAATATCAGGAGTGCTTTTCACTGTCAGGCTCAGAAGTCTCCTCCAGTGAACATTGAAATGCTTTATTATGCATTTCTGTCAGTGTCTCCCTACTTATTGGGCACCACACAGTCTCAAACACGTGTTAACTTACACAGGACTGACACGGGCTACAGCTCGCCACCCTGGGCCCTCATCGGTTTCTTGAGTCCTTAGCTTGATTGCCGTTTCTTCATCCCAATCCCCAATCAGCTACCATTCATCCTCTGCTTGCGACATACATTTGTATATACGAGTGTTTTTAGAGCCCTCTAATCATCCTTAATTCTATCTCTCTCTGTCCTTCGCACCCTTGCCCAGGGGGCTCCATAAATATCATTTCATCCTGTGGAGCCGCTGACACACTGCAAAAGGCCTACGATAAATAATTCACTCCCCTTGGTGCAGGGCAGGCAGACTCCCCCTGCTTAGGAATTCAGCATGAGTGTGTGTACATTAGAGTGGAGGGAGTTGTGTATGTGAGGGATGATGATACACACACCCGTACAGCGCAGAGATATACTGCATACACTCTTCACTTTATAAGAAACTGAAATGGTTTAGTAGAGTGTGTGGACTCCATTAGTAGCAACCATTGGACTTTCCTGAGTGTTTAGTGGTCAAGCAAGCCAAAATCTCCTTCATTCATTTATTCTTTTATTCATTCATTCATTCATTCATTCATTCATTCATTCATTCATTCATTCATTCATGCATTTATGCATTCACTTGTCCAGTGTCACAGTTTCCTACACATATCCGGTACATATATACTTTGGATTAGTGATGGCACAATACCTGCTTTCCACTTCTCTGTGTAGCTCACAGCTTAAAAAAAATGGGTTTATCTTGGGAATTGTGCACGGACCATCACCTGCCCTCTTTAAGAGCTGGCTTTTTGATTTATTGATGATGGTTGGGATTATTAATGCCAGACGCCACATCTTTTCGTACCGAGGTGCTTTGAGAACCACGCTTCCCTGAATCTGGGCAAAGGAAAGAGACAGGAGGAAGCTTCGACTCAGGACGAGTAAATACTCGTGTTTGTCTGACTTGGATCACTCAGCAATCAGAAACATGGAAACTTGTTGGGGTCTGTGATCTGTCCCACCATTCTCTTTCTGTCATGCGAAGCGTTTTGTACCAAAAGCAGTTTTAGGGTCTTTTGGTCCTATTAGCTTTCACATAGACAAAAAGCCGAGTTTACCTGAATGGATTAGTCTGACTCCATATGACTAATGCGTCTGGTGCAGGAATGAAGAATACAAAGCAAGAAGAAAAGACTGAATATTCTGTTTTATGACTCGCATTTATCTCTCTCGCCGAGCCTTTCATCTTGACAATAAAGCGGGGCTATTTTCAAGCTTAAGTAACCAAAGAAGCATGGCAAAACATTACCGGTTTTACATGCATTACTCTTACAGCGCTGTGAAGTATGTGATTTAGTTCAGTGACTCTCAAAGTCAAAGGCTGAAAGTCTACGCCAGCATATTCAGTTCAGGGCTGATTCCACAGACACGAAAGTCTGCGCTCAATCCAAAGCCCCGAATCGTGAGCGGAGGCTTTTGACCACGTTTTAGCTCGGTGTGTTATACATGAGGAGGATCTCGCCATTTGAGATCAGACCAAGGCCACTTCTCCTTTTTCTTTGGGGGTCTTGGTCAGTTATTTTCCTCTCCACCAGAGGGCGTTTTTCTTATTTTTTTTTTTTTTTTTTTTTCGTGTGTTCACGTCAAACAAAGCGAACTGCACCAAACAGGGAAACAACTGGAGTTTGGTTTCACCTTACTAATGCTTTTAAATGTGAACTTTTGTCTCTGACTCAGACACCAGTTGGAAAAAACAACAAACCAGTGCCGTCTTATATGTTGCTTATATATTACCTTTAGCTGTCAGACCCACTTGAGCAACAGCCAATGAAAGAGATATACATATGAAGCCAGACACAATGGAAATAAGAAGGAATGCGTCGTACCAGAGTATGAGCAGGCAGATGCTGTTACAAACGATTTTTCATTTCTTACTGTCCAACTCTGTATAGCACACACCAGTGTGTTGTATGGTTTAGTTGTTTACCAGTGCCAACACACCTGATTTAAAAGAATGGATCAGCTTTTTTTGCTTGGCATCAACATCTGTAAGAGACTGTGAGTGCTCAAGGTGAGCCAGGTGTGCTGGAGCAGGGAAACGTCTCAAACACGCAGAGCAGTCGTACCTGAGGACTGGAACTGAGAAACACCAGCATAGACGATCTCTGCTGCCCACGTATGGTTGAGCCACTCCTTTTTTCCTTTGGTATCCTGAACAAATGAGCACAGAAACTGCTTGTACCACTCATTTCCTCCTACAGACTATTTCTCAGATAATCAACAACAGTTTAGCATGTGGTTATGCTTCATTCTCCACAAAATGTGGTCTAGGTACCAGTTGAGTAACCAGGTCGAGCGCCAGGATCCCTGATTACGAGACGGTGTGTTTTGTGGTCTGATGAGCACAACGATGCTGAAAGTTTTGTAGTCTGATAGGAACCTGAATCATGGGTTTCACTTTCATATCCACAGGTTTGCTGTCTTACAATAACCCCATATTTGTCAACAACAAAGTAGAAGTTTTTCTGAATTAGTTTTTAATCTATCCTTTTGAAAAGTGCGCGGCTGATGGCGCCCCCTCTCACACGAGTCAAGTACGCAGTCTCAAATTCGGTTTATGCTCAGGTGAATCCCTGAGTTCCCTAGCTCTCTGTGCTAACTTTTGTTTTTGTAACTATGTCTGAAGCCTAAAAGGATGCTTCTCAAATAACGCACAACCTTCAGGGGCGTTCACACAGCAGAGCTGCTGTAAATAAACATGGGATTGGTATGAACTGACGGGCACAATGGCTGGAGGAAGACAAATGCAACTAATGCTTCCATCATCTTCACCCTGCACTCGTTGTAATGGATGCCTGGCTAAAAGAGTCTCGGATTTGATTAGCTTCAAGATGCAGCATCTAATTGCCCCTTTAACCAAAGCCATATTGAAATGATTTATTCATCATCAAGCTCCAAACAGTCCCCTGTAATCTGCTGCCAGAAAATGGGATCCTGGATCCTTGCTCCCCTGCCTTACACGATTGTCTCTGTCATAGAAGAGGATAATGGCCGTGATGTTTCCATTGCTAGAGGGGTCTAGGCTGATGTTTACAGCTGTAATAATGGTGGACAATACTGTTGTTGAGCGTGCAGTGTGCCCTCAGTGCTCTTGTTGTATCTGCAGTGACGGTCAAATCTTCAAGGTATATTATGTACGGTTTCACATTCAATACACAGCTGTCGTGTGTGTGTGTGTGTGTGTGTGTGTGTGTGTGTTCACTTTATTTAATTTAGATGGGAAAGGTGTATATCCCTGCCAACCTTAAGGCTCGATTTAAAAGGAAAATTATATATAGACACTGCTAGACTGTTAAGCAGCCCTCCTTTGATCCTGAGCTAAGCAAGTCTGTTAAAGGATTATGTCTAAAAATGTTCAGAAAACTTTAAATCTCTCAGTTGTCAGCTTCAGTCTGCTCCTATCCCTTATCCAAAAACATATTTCTACACCAGTGGGTTTGTGATGGCTTTCAATCCAAAGCAGAACACACTCCCACATAGTTAAAAATGCTCTTTGAAGCTTAGTTTTTGATATTTAAGCATGAGGAGGCAATCACATCAGTTATAGGTTACGGGTGGTGGACGGCAGTCCGTCTGGGAGACCGGTCTGAGATGAATGCACTCATTTTTTTTACAGGACAATATTTCATCTTTTTACGCTCTTTCTTCTTGACCTGGCCTTTGCGTACACGTCCCTGGAGGCCTGTAAGTCAAACTGCTGTCACTCTGACAGAGTAGCCCTCCAAGGATCAGTTTAACACCTAAGCAAATTGGCTTTCAACAGAGCTATATTAATGTGTCATTGGTCACCGGCTTGCAGGAGGTTAAATATAGGATCCTGCTGGTGTGGGGCTGCCGAGGTGACCCCGTTACTATTCAAAGGGAAACAAGAACCCAAGTGTGTTTGCTCAGTTAACTTGCTTAGAAACTGGCCTGCATACAGACCTGTTGTGTATAAAGACAGCTCTTATGTATCATACACAAGTTTGGTAAGATGGAAGAGTTTCTGGTTCTAGTGGCAGCATAACCTAACCAGTCTGAAGCCCTGAGGCCAGGGTAGAATCACGTCCAGGGAAATGGGTACGGGTGTGTTCCCCCTTCTTTATTTTATGTCTCGTACATTTCCCTCTGACCCTGCTCAGGCTCTCTGCCATGTGGCGCTCAGCTCCTGTAGGCCAGATTAATGCTATTCCACAGGCCTTGACTTAATCCTCAAAAAGGATTGTTGTAAGCCTTGACAAGGTAATATGAGCTAAACAGATTGCACTAGTGCACAATCAGAGTTCCTGTAATGTGATGCTACAAATCTGGGTGTTATTGCATTAGCACCTTATCCTTTAACCTTTGCAGTTCTACTGACTGTACCACAGTTGGAGGGGGAATTTTATTCCTAGGAAATATTTATTTACTCCGCTTGAAGGTTCTAAATTATCTTTCAAGATAATTACATCCATGTGTAGTATCCCTTCTAATGAATCGACTACAAAAGGGGTGACAAACGCTTATCAAATTGGAAGTGTGTTTCACCATCACATTATAGCTTGGAGAGACTCCATCACCGCAGTCTTAGCTGCCAAGTTTGAATAAGCTTACCCAGGATGGGGTGACAGCTAGAGAATGGCATGAGGAGATAAACCATTAGCTTTAGTTGTTATATCAAGAACCTGTTGGGGTTCTTAATATAACCCATAAGTAAGTCAAATGAAACGATGTTTGACCTGCATTCTGGTTATTATTAATTAGAAAGACGTCTTATTGAATGATTAACCTTTTTTTTTTTCTCTTCTCTGTTAAACTTTTTCTGTTTTTGTGTTCAGCGTCTGCTGTGCTGCTTCTTCCGTAAACGGTTATCCTCCATCATCACCCGCTGGTTTGAAGCCGATAGTGACTTTTATTTTTAAATCCATCCAGACACAGATAATGCACATATTAGGAATGTACCAATTAATCATCTGGTGACTCTGTCTGATCTCCCTTTGCCTGCTCTGCCCAGCTGGCCTTCGGCAGGAGGGTCCCCCTTCTCTCCCTAAAGATTTCATCCCTCCCTGAAGGAGAGTTTTTCTTGCCACTGTTTGGCTTAAGGCTTTAATCCCGCTAGGGGAGTTTTTACCTGACATTGTTTATGTAATAATTGCTCGGGGGTCATGTTCTGGGTCTCTGGAAAGCGCCTAGAGACAACTTGTATTGTAATAGATGCTATATAAATGAAATTGAATTGAAATTGAATTGACTGGAAATGTCCCCAGCCCCCACCCCAGCTCAGTAAATGCATCATCACATAGTGTGTATATATACTATACTCTGTCTCATTTGTAATCCATGGACAAAATGAACTTTATTAAATTACTATACTCTGTGTTACGTTTTAACATCCCAATTATTATTTTTATTTTTTTTATCATTGGCTCTACCATGTCATCACAACCTTTTCTTAAAAAAACGTGTTATTCTTTTTAGTGCTGCTAGATTCCAGCAGACATACTATGACTCTGTGCTGCCATCCACTCAGCTGTGATGCATTGTTTCATTTTTGACAATTTCATGAGCTTGTACCAATATACTTCAGAACCCATATATCTACAGCAGGCCAATATCAACCATTGTCAACCAATACATAATTTGGGCTCTATTTGCAAGTATAACTTCTTCCTTTAACGTTAGATGTCAGCCTTGGGACTGAAAAAGCAACTCTTATCCTGCCAGGAAATGAGAGTGCTTTTACATAGACCATGAAATGCACTTAATGCATGCAATTTATTTACGTCTGATTAGTGTCAGCTCCTTCTTTTTTTTTTTTTTTTTTTGCATGCTGGTTTTATTTGGCTTGAAATGGGCACAGAGAGATGACGGCCAAATTGATTCCGAATGAGACGCGCTAGCTGGTTAATGAATGTGGTTAATTGGCTGTGGAAGGGGATGCCATAACAGCCGGATATTCAAGAACAGCAGCAGCAGCAGCGATCAGGATCCAGCCACCTCATCTGCGATTCCGTCACTCTGTTCGTATTGATTCTCGTCTTGGTTCTGTGACACCATCCAAATTATTGTAAGCAGAAAAGGATTATAGCTGTGGCAGCCATTACAATGCTATCAAGGGCATTTGGATGTCTTGACACTCATGTAAAGTGATTAGCCTTTTCGCTGGGAGTGCAGAAAAGTCCCGTTGGGTTTCGCACCCTCCTCCACCCCCCAGGGGGCTGGAACTAACAGTTGTCTGCCACGTACGGAGACAAAGGAAAGGAGAGTGTGGACTGCTCTGCCAAGAAGGCTCATTCTTCTGCAGTTCCTTTTATTTTCTTTGCGCCTTTCAGGTGAGGGTGGAGATGTATTTGAAAAGATTGTGGTTTTTCACTCCACAGGAAATGAAATATAGAGCTTCCAACTGCACGATAACAAAGAAATCCATGATCCCTGTTCTTAAGCACATGTACACCCACTCGTGCAAAGACAGCTTTGCACAAGCTGTCTGTGCATTCCTCAGTATCCATGGCATCTCCTTTGGTACTGGAAGGGCTCTCCAGGAACTGCCACCTCCACACAGCTCCTCTTTAAATCATCAGCATCTTACTGCGGACATTTTAATAGACTCAGGGAATGTCTGGATCTCAAACTAGCCCCCGAAGCCCCCTTCACACTTGTCAAAGAATGGCTCTCACCTGGCAACGCCTATCTGTTGAGTGCAATAAGTGTTTGACTTGCTTTCAATTACACATCAGTTGACCCTGAAGCAGTTCTGGGTGTTTTTGGCTTTGGTTCCAGTTGGCATTGATGGAAGCACAATAACCACATGTTTACATGTTTTAAAGGAGGGGGATACACTCAGAACAGCAAGTATAGCCTTTCTTTTTCTTTATTTATTATTCTTGAAGAGAAATGCACACAAACTACCCATACTGGTCTGACAGCTCACTCTGTCCCACTATGTAAGATTAACATCAACAGTGCCGTCAAAAACAATAAACTAGCTCACTTATCTCAGAAAGTTGCAACTATCAGAAATTATAGTCAAACAAAATTTTACCAAAACCGCTATGCCTGCAGTGCATCCCGGCTCCACTGCTGTTACCATCTCAGCCTTGTCCTATTACTCTAAGGTACCGGTGGGTTCACACCAGCCCTGTTTTGTCCGCTTTAAACGGACCAGAGTTAATTTGCTTAGAAATTGGGAAGATGTGAAAGCACAATCAAACTTTGATGCTGGTCAAAGAAGCGAGCTCTGTCTGGTCCCCCTAAAAATGTAGGTTTCTGCCTGCTTCAAGCAGACCAAATGCAGGAAGTGGACTACAATGCAGGGCATTGTGGGTATGCACAATACTACTACTACCGTACTACTAGTATGTAGTACAGTTTCTGGGAGAAGTGTCTCGCAGACTGACGTGGAGTGAGGGCGAGGTAAAAGCCCTGATAGACGTATGGTCAAGTGCAAATATATCACAATTGCAGTTCAAGATCATTGAGGTCTGTAAACAAATTAGCATGTAAGTAGTACCGCATTAACCAATAGATGAGCAAGTTTTCTTCGTTGTTTGTCGTGTTGTGACCTTGAGTAATGCCTGGCAGAGTGCCATCACTTGCCTGGAAGGGAATACATTTTTCAAGGGTTCGGTTCGTTTGACAAAGCACAATATGAAAGCGAACTCGAACCAGCTGAATGTTGTATCCCCATTCGAACCAAGTCTCCAGTCGAACCGCGTCTACCGGACTATTATGAGTGAAAACGACGTAAAGTTTGTGTTCTTAATTCAAGAGACGGTAATAATTAGTCCTAACAAAATGTGTGACATGGTTTGTTTGAAATTCTACTGAGATACAATACAAAATATGTTGTTCCTACGACACCTTTTCAGCCGTGTCTGATACGCATGTGTGTCAGCCGACTCTCCACTCTCCTTTTCTGTGAGCCTTTCCTCTTTTAAAATTGGTATTACAGTATATGCAGTGTACCGCGTATGCAGTGTAATGTCAAGTCAGGTAGACGTAAAGATGTGGATGCTGAATAATTCCCCTGATTGCAGTTTTTGACATTAGAGCACCTTGCAAGTCTGAGTGGCTCCCTGAATTACATATTTTCCAACCGATGCCAACCCAAGCAGAATAACACAGTTTTATGTTTGTCAGTCACCACATTAATTCAGTTTCAATACTTCTACCTGCTACTCCGTTCTTCCTCCCCTCATATCCCCACCTTGCGTTCTCCAGCTCAATAAGCAAACAAGCCCTCTTCCTTTTGACACTCAGCTTTGTTGCGGTGATTTGCTGTGCTTGTCAGGTCGAATATTGAGCGACACTGTGGCCCCTGTCAACAAAAGGAAAGCCCTGGAAGCCAGAGGGGCAGCATTATTTGTGTGATTTGTGTGTGGGGTGAATAATCCCACCCCTCTACCCCCCCTAACATGCCATTCTGCCTTGTCTCATTGTCTGGTGTATAAATGGCATGCAGCCTGCTGATGCCAGGGTGGCTCTGTCATGGCTTTCAGAAGGCTCAGTGTCTGCCGTGGTTTGGTAAAACTCACTTTGGTAAAAACAGGATGTCGCACATGGCCTTCATACACAGATGGTCAATCCTGCTACCCTGCTATACTTGTCCCACTGACCCTCTGGACAATGTCCAACACCATTTTCTTGATTAAACCTTGGGTCAGAGGAGAGAACAGCAAGCAGAGTGGCCCTGTGAATGTTTCGCAAGGTGACCTTGTTTGAATTGCTGTCAATTACGTACAGATATTGAGCATATGCTCAGACTTTCAGAGCTGTCCTGCTTTTTTAGTGCTCATTAGTGTGTGACGTGTTCATGTCTGCCTGCGTCTGTCCATGCTCTGCATTCAGCTCCTGTATTCTTTTCTCTCTATCTGAATACGTTTATTTGGATTCAATGTCGCCTCTCAGTTGGACTCGGTTTTCAAAGAGCTCATTCCAGCTGTGTACAGACAAAGAACTCATCCAGGTAAAAGACAAATCTTGAAATGCAGATGATCCTTTGGCAGAACTGCGGAAAGACCACCAGCGCTCCTATCCTCCACAATCCTGATTACACCCTGCTGAGTCACAGTTGGCCGTAGTAATCAGTGTCGCAGCAGGTGCCTAAGCCCTCGCTGACACAGGTAGAGACAACTGTACAACACACCGCTACGCAATTTGCTCCAAGAGATGACACTTTTGGACACTGAAATTAGACTTGCACACAATACACACTGTTTGCTATACCCTGACTAATGAGATGCAAATAATCATGCATGGGGAATTGAGGACCCCAGGAGAGGATGTAGGGGGGAAGGGATGTGACACACGTGTTTGCATGGTGGGGCATCTTGAGCTGGTAAACGCGGCAGACAAACAGATTTCACGGCAGGAAGGAACATGGAGTGTCAAAGGTGTCATGCCCAAATGGGATACCACCCATGCGTACTGGTGGTAAAATGGAAACGCATGGTGGCGTTTAGAGCTTTCCACATCGTTGGACTGCGGTAGCTGGTCTGTCCTTTCTTGGTGAAGCTGCAGATGGTGCACAGGACTAGCAAAATAACCTTTTTAAGAAAAGACGTTTTTATTGATAAAAATTGAATTTGATAATTGATTTTGTGCTCATATATTATATGTAAGAGGTGGACCTGGCTACGGTGATGTCTTCCTGTGGTTTGTGACCTGCCAACTTCAAGCTTTGTTTTGGAGCCAGATTTGGTCATATTTACACACCAGGGAGTATAGGGACTGTTCAATTCATCTATCTAAACCCTTAAAAATCTAATTGAACTAGAATCTATCTGGTTACACCATGTTTAATAACAGCGTCGATGGATATTAGAGATATTAGCAATTATTTTTGAGCTGTCACCTCGTGGCCACCCCTGGTACCACATTTCAAGAGAGAGAGAGAGAGACTTTCTTTTCTAAACAGTTTATGGTTTTCCATCTGCAGAAGTGACTAATGAAGACGAGAGGGGAAGGAATGAAGGCTGGAAGTATAGCAAAGCATGATAAAATTAGAAATTGTGAATATAAATGTGGTTGTTACAAATGGAGCTTGAATACAGGCGTCCTGCATGTGGAGGGATAACAAGCAGATGGGAAATCAGATACCGGCCAGGCACAGGTGTGACTTGAAAAGTCAATTTGAGTGAATAGCAGCCATATCCATCCAGTTTTAACCAGCTCAGAAGAATGATAAAAAATGTGATTTGATTTTAAGGACTTATTTATGTTGCATCTTTTTTTTTGTGTCCATTGCAGTTTTTCTCAAGTACTACTGCAGAATTTTTAATTCTTGCTGTCACATTATAGTTGTAGTTACAGGGAAAATATTACCATATTAACAAGTTAACTGACAGTACATTCCACACTACTGTAAATCACAAAGCAATTCTCCAGTATTTGTTTTCTATTCTTGTGCACTCGTTGCTTGTCTCTGAAATGGCTCATGAAATTTATGTTCCTCTTCCCCACTAAAGCTGCCTTTTCATCTTGACCTTGATATCCATCAGCTTTATGCATAGATGTCGTCACTGGCAACGTACATAAGAGGGAAATTGTCAAACCACTCTGACATCTTTGAAAATTAAACGTTTATATTTTGCATGCTCCACTTTCCTTTTACTAGATTTTCATTTCTGTCATATTCATACTTTGAACTGCTGTTGGGACGATGAGAACTTTCCCATTGCAGGACAATGAAGACATATCTTATCTCATCTTATCTCAGTGTTAGTCTGTTTGGTTATAAATCATGATGATGTAAAACTGTAAAATATGGCTGCATGTTATCCATGTTGCAGCAATATTTGAAGATAAGAGAATTGAGCGTCCAGGAGGGCAAATGTCATGCAGTGTTGGGCATTTGTCTTCATCTAAGCTGAGAGTGATTTTTGAAGAGTGTTTGGTAAAATTAGTAAATACTAGAAGTACAGTGCACAGGGCCAAAAACAGCCAAACTCTAGTATTGGTATACAAACAGTTGGACAATCTGTAGGATGTGAAAAATACCTAGATGATCGACCGCTTTGGAAGAACTTGAGTATGCAACTGAACTTTCTACCTCACATCTTGCATACCATAATGCATAACCACAGTGGTCACAACTGTGGTAGACTTGGAAATATTGTAGTACAATACACGTGTTACTACATACAAACAACAAATTCAGTACATTTTGGATACTTTTTATAATGGGTTTTGGGGAAAAGCTTCTGCCTATCCGCATTTATACATTGTTTGAGATCATGAGGCAGCAGAGTGGTTGCTGTTGTCCCCTCACAACAAAAAAGTTGTTTAATTCTGGATTGGGCATCATTTGTCTTTGTATGACCTCGTGACGGCCTCTTACCCCATAACAGATGGGATTAACTGTTTTTTCTTTACACAGGGATCCTGCAACATTGCTCTTCCGGAGAGTCACCTATGTGCCGCCCTCATGCTGTTCATATAGATGAATTTAAAAAGCCACATGAATACTCTCCAAACAAGCTAACACAACAAATGTAGGACTTGGTTGTGGATTGCCTGCTTCCCCTTCCCTTCCCCTTTTTTTGTCTCTATTATCCTCTTTGGTAAGTAGTAAAAGGCGGAACGAGGCGGTCCACCGTTCCGCTTTGGGATTGTTCACATACGTAATGAGATGTATTGGTGCAGCGTTCGTCCCTTTACAGTACTGAGTCTATAATGGACTGTAGAGTCCAGATCTGTGTGAGCCTGAATAGTATGAAGCAGGTATGAAACATGGATGGATGGATGCATGAAAATGATGCATGTGTTGGTTGAATTGAGAAATCAGCATGTTGGCTTTTGTTAACAGACTTGGCTGGTGAACTATTATCAACCCTCGTAGTGAGCAGCAGCAACTCCAATATTTGCGTGGGTGCATCTGTTGTTACTTTTGTTATTTTACATGTGAGAAACATTTCGAGTTATTATGCGCATCAGTTGCTTTCCACATTCTTTGGCTTGTTGCATTTTTGAGGTGAAAAGTGAAAGAGACTTAGAAACTGGCAAAGAGTTGCTCAGTCTTTTTTCTAACCACCTCCCTCAAATTTATAGCTCTTGGAAAGAGATCTGTCTGACAAGAGGCCTGTAATTAAAGTTGTGAAAAAAATCTCTTTTTCTCTCTCACTCTTTGGAAAGACTTGAGTGAAGAGAGAGGTGTCCGTCTCTTCTCCCACTACTGTTCCTATCACCTCCCTAACTCTTTAAAATCAACCCCCCAGGGACCATTGTCAGCACATGAAAAAAACACAATGAATAATGTTGTTTAGAGAGATGTCCCGTTACGCCTGATCAAAATCCCCATCCCCCTCTTTGTTATTATTTTATTGCAGTCCCACCCGCATCCTAAAGCATCTAAAGCACTTGTGTAGCAACTCATACCATCACGGTTTGGGTCACATACCATTACACACTATAGACTGACATTGAGCTGTTGATTGATTTTGAAATTATGGTCCAGTGGCTTTTATGTTTAAATTTGACAGCCAATCAATGCATCCATCAATAACCTCTCAGTACAAAAACCCTGTGGATCCTGAGCTACAGCTTGTAGGTCTCTGGGTTCAAAAATAAATCAATGGCATGGTCCTCAGATGCCCATTAATGTTTCTCTGAATTGTGAAGTTTTTTTCTTCTTCTTAATGATTTACACATGTAGGTGTTGTGCTCTCACACTCGTGGACATGTTCTTCTTCTTTACAGTTTATGATGAAGCAAATACAACAATTGATCTTTTTATTAAAAGTAATAAAAATTCTTGTATGTATCATAGATGGATTGATGTTTGAAGGAGAATAATACAATTATACCGAAAGATCAGCCACTGGTAAAGGACACAAGGTACACCTCTAGTGGGACAAAGTAGTATTGCAAGACGTGCCGGCCCGTCCCTACTCATTAAACAGTATTGTCAGTAGCTCTCAGCACGGCAGATCTATGTGCCTCCATGTTGTCAACAAATTGTATTACTAAATAGACTGGCTTTAAAATGATCTGACTTAGTTATTTTTTATTAAGCAAACATTTCGAAAAATTACCCAGAACCTAACAAATGTCACCCATCAAGTTAACACACACCCTAACGCCTGATTTATCCTTATCCGTCTACTCGACACCAAAGAAACGCTGTTGCCTTGACGGCGTCGTTTATCTTTTCTAACTTCCTTGTTGAGGTCTAGCCATCAAGAAGAAGCACCACAAACCAATTCACCTCCAAAACGTAGAGGGGGTCTGGAAGGGTCTTTTATGAAGTCGTTGGTTGAGCGTTCACCGTTCATTCAAGAGAGAGGGCTCTGGTGGAAATGATCGATGTGGAACGGCAAATGCTTTGATTTCTTTTTTTTTTTTTTAACGTTTTTCATTGTGAATGAGATGTAGTGTGAGGAGGTGGTGCGTTTGACCTTTGAGCGAGTCAAACAAGAGGAAAAATGTGCAAAGCAAAGTACCAGAAATGATGCAGTGCAACGAACCAATCGCTCTCCTTACGGTCTGCGTCCCGTAGACGCGTAGTCAGAAAAGTTTGGAGGTGCATGTTTGGAGCCTCGATATGATGGAAAACAATAAATCAGGCTCTAAACTGACTTGGAATGTGTGTGGTACAGGTATAGTTGTGGAGATGTTGACTAGACCTTGAACATATCTCGGATACAGTGTCTTAATTTAAATTCTCACAAGTGAGAATTTAACAAGTGATTGTTATCTTTGTATTTGTCTTTGTATTTGTTTTGTACTAGATGGGAGCATTTTTTCATGCCTGTTTGAAAATGAATCCCTGAAATTAAATGCACGCATGTGCATCTATTACACTAATTTCAGGTATATCAAGAATCCAATATGAATCACATTTAGTTGCTAAATATTAGGTATTCATTTACATAATAATATACCCAGGTGATAATGATAACTATATATGCATTACTTCTTTTATTCACCATCTAAGTTCTGCTGTGACTTTCCATGAGGTGGACTAGTAGCAAATCACATGGTTGTATTGAGGAGACTGTTTTGTTGAGACGTATTTTCGCAGTGACTCAAACACTTCATTATCACCCTTCTAGGATCTGCCCAGGTAACGAGCCTGAGTGCAGCTTTACAAAGAAAATGCTTCATGTACTGTTTGGAGAAATTCCACCACTGGAATGTTGTCAAAATGTAATCGGGCAAAGAGATGCGATTATTTTCAGAAATAACAAGTGCACATTACCACTTTTTAAATCTCAGACACAGGAGGACATTGTTTCCAACATGAGCGTTTTCCAGTTAAAAAACCCAAGCACATTTAATCAAATGAAGCCCGACTGTCTTTGCGCCGAAGCCCTGATGGATGGGAAACGGTTAAAAGCTGCTTATGAGCTGAGCGTTTAGTCTGGCACGGTGGACCTGCGTAGCCAGTCGACTGTAGCAGGACTAGCCCAGTGACTGAGCCTCGCTGGCCGGCTGCCAGGAGAGCCCCATGCTGCAGACAATACCCACCTGTGTTAGGCAGGGGTGTGTGTGTGTGTGTGTGTGTGTGTGTGTGTGTGTGTGTGTGTGTGTGTGTGTGTGTGTGTGTGTGTGTGTGTGTGTGTGTGTGTGTGTGTGTGTGTGTGTGTGTGTGTGTGTGTGTGTGTGTGTGTGTGTGTGTGTGTGTAAATGAAGGTGCACACATACACACACCAAGCCAGTTATTCTGCGCTCACACAGGCAGAGTGGGACTCCTCCTCCCTCATCCCCCACTCTGGGTCCTCCAGCTCTCCGAATGTCTGTCAACAGGCTTCGACTCTCATTTTGGCTCATTGTGTTGGACGCTGATGTTTGAAAGCAAAACTCTGACACGGCGGTGGCGAGAGCGTCCTAACGAACGGTGGGTCCGACTGGTGCATGTGCGTCCAAAGGACACCCCCTTCACTGATGGCAGACTCCCCCATTTGGATCTCCACGACCCCTCCGCATACGTGCCGGAGGCGAGAGGGGTGAGGGGGAGGGAGACGAGGGGGGTCCCTGGGGGTCTCCACTCTCTGGTTACTGCAAAAAGGCTGCCGCTGCCAGAGGGTTGCTATGGCAACGCTATTTGATTTCTACAACAATGCAAGCGCACCGCTCCCCTCCGTTCCCCCCACCTCCTCCCCCTCCTTTCCTGAGCTCCACATTCACATGCACACACAGTCAAAGTTGCGAGGCCCGTGCGATTGGCCAATTACCTCGTGGATCATGGTTTTAAAGGAGGCTGATGATGCCCATGTGGATTAAAGCTGATTCATTTGAAATTAAAATGCAGCCTCTGAATTGATTTTACATCGCATGATTATCACATTCATGATTCCTGAATGCCATCATAAAATAATCTTGGTGTAGCAACCACAATACAGCCGGGTCTGGTGTAGCAGTGGATAACAGGAAAACAAGATAAGAGGTGGTCGAGTGGGGTTTTTTTTTTTTCTGTTGCCAAATGAATTTACAAATGAACTGAAATGAGATTATGCGAGGCTCACAAAGGGCCGTACATTTTTATTTTTCTCTCATTCACCCACTCACGGGCACACAAAAGTGATGATGGATCTGCAAATACCATCATTAGATGATTAGAATTCATCGTGTTGCTCGGGGACACGTGGGTATTGGGACAGGAGGGTCTGGGGATTGAACTGCCAACCTCGTGATAAGAGGGCAACCTGCTGTACCGTCGGAGCAACAGCTGCCAAATAGCTCAAGCTACGGATTTACATGTCTTTCCTTTCAGACCAGCACGGAGCAGACAATGAGCATGTTTGACTGCATTTAATGTCATTAAACTTCACGGCTCGACTGTATCGGATGTATTTGCAGCCTTTTGTACTTGCCAGATAAACATCCCGTGCAGCAGTGAGAGAGCTCCCAGGGCATGGTTTTGCTAAATTAGTCATTCAGTAGGATTTTTATGAGCAATTACAACATGGATAATATTAAAATGTCATTTTTAAATCAGAATAGGTGTGATTGTCCAGGTTTACGTACAACAAACAAGGACTTTGTAGCCAGTCATTTTCTCTGTGTGCAAAGGATAAGTTGATCATGAATTTAAAATGAAAACATGTACACAAATATAAATTTGACATAACTTTTATGTACAAGAACCGGGGAAAATAGTAGTGCTAAAGAAACCCCAACAGAATATGTAACAGTAGCGAGGGCATTACAATGCATTAAACTGTTGTAGAGAGCCATTTTTATCTCCTCGTATTCCAGTTTTGCTTGTCATCTCTTCAAAAAAAGCAGCAAGAGTATTTTTAGCTGCTTTGCTGTGATGCTGATCAGACAGTATATAGCTGGGTTATCAATCCTACACCAATCCTATAACGGCAAACAATGCCGGCCCCCTTTTTTGCCTACAGACGACCAGAGGGAAGGAGAGCACCTTTTTGTGCCTGCTGCAGAGCCGAGCAGACAGCCATTCAGCTGAGACTTTAAATGTTTATTGGCAGCTGATATCAAGACTAGAAGTCTGTATTTTCAGAAGGTTGCAAATGTAGGAGAAGGCTGGGCTTGGTGGTTTGATTGCTGGAGAAGGCACATGTGCTCTTTGTGGCTCAGTTGGCGTCTTGTTCTTGTGTGTAGCTGTGATTGGCTTCGATGCTGGGGCACGTTTAGGGGGGCTGCAGGATTAAAACCGGTGAGCCTCAGCCACGTACAGCAGCATTCCTCACAGACAAAGACATACACGAGTCGCTCATGTACCAGAATTCAAGCATTTAGCGTTTTTCCTTTGCCGTCTATCTTCAAACAGCTGATAAAGCAGTGTTTGTGATGTCTAAATCCCTACCAGGTGTCCAAATTGATTCGCGTGTCTGCTAACTACTTGAGTCGAGTCAGTTAGATGTTTGTTCCCCTCGTGAGCTGAAGAAACAAAACCGCAAGTGATGATTTGCTCTTAGGAAAACGGGGCGAACAGCTAATTTGAAAGATGTTTCCCCATGAAAAACCATCAGGAAAACCCTGAGCGTGCATGCTAAACAGCAAACACTTGTGCCATATGCCCCCAACGCATCCTACGGCGTGCCTGGTGCTGAGTGCCAGAGTGCGAGCAGGAAATGCCATATTGGCCTCCGCGGACGGTGAGATCATATGCTGGGCCCCCGGGGCGTGGGCACATGGTCCCAGACTGCCTCGTCCTCTGGTCTCGGTAGTTTGTCCCCCTGCTGTCGAGACAAGCTGTATACTTCAAAGACCCCCTTGAACATCATCATCGAGGATTTCACCTTGTATAGTTTATCTTTTGTTTTTTAACCTGAGTACAAAACTAAAACACTGGATTGATGGTAGTGAGGTGGTGTCTTAAAGCAAAAGGACCACTGGACATAAAATATAACCCAACGCTTTAATAAAGGGGGACAGTTTATTGCTTTTTATTTTGATCTATTTTTGCTGCATGTATTACCTATATCTTGGCTATAGCTGGATGGCCCTTGCTGGCCAAGCAGGGTCCCCTTAATATGATTACGCCGGATTATGGCGTTGTCTGCACATCAAAAGAGCCAAGACCAATTATCACCCCTGCCTTTCAACACAGTGGCCACTCCTCCACTCTCCCAACAAATGTAGGAAGAAAAGGATGGAACGGAGCTGCGGCTTTCATAATGCTCCAGAAGCCCAACACTAATGGACGGATTCATCGTTCAGTCAGGCCTTTCATGTACAATATTAAGCTACGATGGTGCACGGTTGCTTTGCAGAGTCCCTAAAATAGATTTAGCGTCAGAGCTAATTATTTCAGTCCCAGAGGCAAACAGGTTCATGTGACAGAATATGTGATGCGTTTTACAGTAAAGTCGGAAACTAAGAACATGCATTCGCTGCCTCCTGGTAATGTTTGTTAAAATGTATGATCTATACTTGCATGTTTTTATGATTTTTGCATGTTGTTGTTAAAGGTTTTGACGGGCGGGGAGACAGCGATGACGGCTTTGCTTCCTTTTGCTAAGGTTGCCATTACCATAATCCCCCACCAGAACGGGTCTTCCATTACCCCTTTGTGCTGTCTGGGCTCATGACAGGAAATCAAATGGATGTGGATAAAAGTAGTCCCCTTGCCCCCAACACACACACATCGAAACACTTTGCAGCACTTGCAAGCAGCACACACAGACACTGGTTTTTCTAATTACGCTCCTAGTCTCACTTTTTCTCTAAAGTGTCGGAGCCTGAGCGCCTGAACAAAGGTGACCCCTGGCATCGCGCCACCCGTCAATAGCAGATGTGGAGTCAGCTTAGAGTCCTGTCAGGAGCCAGATCAAGCCATTACAATCCCCCTTTTTCCCCTACTCAGACATTCACTTTTTCCTTTGTGCGCTGCGCAGGAAAGCCAAAGCTTGGCTCCCGTTTCCAAAAACCATTATAGGCTACCCCATGCTTTTCTTTGATTTGAACTGTAATCAGATATTTAAAAGACAGTAGAAAAACATTTAGGAGGAGTGGATTTGACCAGTTGAAACCATGATCCCTCAAACATGACTCCAACAAAACAAACAGCTTCTTTTCTTAAACCGAGGCGGCTCGTTTCTTTTTTGGTGTATGTCTGTTTATTTTCTTAAGGAAAAAACAAATACCTGCAGCAGAAAGTGGTGCTGCTGCATCCCCGTGAAGATAATTATGCTGTATGTTGTGAGCTACCTCCAGCAGGCAAAGCGCGCCTCGTATCGCTGCACCGCAGCTGGTCTCGCCACGTTCGCGTCCGGCTCTCCTGCAGAGCTCGGTTTAATCACAGAACCTTTTGCGAGGAGCTGCTTGATATTTCCACTCCTCTTGGTTGCACACAGCATGTGAATGTGCGGGTGTTTATATACGGGGCACGTATGTGCATTAAATGCTGCGGGTATACAAGTAAATCCAGGGGAACCATGTCAGTGCATTGGACAGCAGTGTGGACGATAAGCAGGTGAACACTCAATCACAGTCCCCCGCAAGCATGTAAAGCAGGGCTGAAGTGGCCTTTACGCACTACATACTACCGCCCTCCCTTCTGGTTAACCTGCAGCCAGCAAGGCCGACATTAATAATTCAACCGAACACCCAGACGCGTTGGAGCAGACAAGGGAACCTGGTGAGAGAAGCACTTCTGTTGAGAGAGGCTATTAAATATATTTAAACAAAACAACTCATTTTTTCCTTTCCTGGACCTCAAAGCCACCAAATATTAAAATAAACTGTTTAATTGAGAAGTATACACTAGAAGTCAACTGCAAATGGGACGTGAACAGTTTTGTCTGAACGTGGAGCAGATTTAGACTCACTACAACCCTGTTGATGGTTTTACTTTGGTCTATTTGCAGTGGCTGCTGCTGCTCACTGTATAGTTATGTATAGTTATTCAGCATGACTGAAATGAATATGACCCTGCAGTGTTTTCTAGTTAACCCCTGGAAGCCCACGACGGCTTGTGTGCACATTCGTACACAGCCGACTGGCTTCAGGAAGCCGCTTGTAGATTCATGCATTCATGGAGCGCCCCTGTGTGCTTCATGAATGAGGGAAAAAACAAAACCAAGAGAAAATGCAGTCACACTCACAGGACTCCCATTGTTGTGGTCTGGATTTGATGGGTGCAGAGCTGGAGTGTGACCCCCCTGCTTGTTGCCACTGCCTTCGTGTGGGTGCCGTCTGGGTGGGTTGGGGGTGTGTGTGCATGAAAAGCCCCAGGGAGAATGTCTGCGCTGCACACAAATCATTACTGCTCATCAGTCGCTGGCACTCGGCCACTTATTTACTCAGCAGCTTGGCTCGGCTGAGACACTGATATGCAGACGCACACACTTAAAGAAACATACCTCATTATAAATCAGGGTAGTAAGGAGAAAAATCATTGCGAAACACTTGTTTGGTAGGCAGTGCATTTTATTTTGTCAGCGCTGAGTGGGTCGATGCCCCGAGCTCAATATTTGCAATTCATCATAACTTCAAAGTCTATTCTCAAACAAATTGCCACAATTGATATGTGTGCAGTTCTCAATTGACAAAAGGTTGTCGAACGAGCTTCTCCGTGACAGAAAGTGTTGCTTCAGCAATATGCAGGGCCGTATCAAACACCTAAAGTGAATTATTTATGTCTGCCATATCATGCGAGCTGCACGCAGCATGTAAAAGACGTCATCCCCTCAGCTTTCAGAGATGGTCTTTTGATGGCAGCCTCGCTGATAATGTTGGCAGCGCGGCTTAATATGTTGGCCAGTGTGCGCTTTTGACAGCCACATGTGATTTGATGGAGATACGACTTCCTCAAAGACTTGCTCGTTGGTAATTTAACTTGCTGCAGAGGGTGGGGGTGGGTGGATTTGAAGGAGGGGGGTCTCGAGTCAGATCACTCCGACAGAGACCTCGTCTGCTTATGACAAAGTGTAAACACTTGCACACAAGCTGGTTACACTCAGTGGTTGACTGTTTACACACCTTGGCTCGTAGATAAGAGGGAATCTCAGCTAGGCTCCGATCAAATCTGCCAAAGGACAAGTCTGTGTCAAGTGCTCACCGTCTCTTCTTCCTGTGTTGTGTTTTTTTTATTTTTTTTATTAGGAGAGGTACAGATAGATACAGACGGGAGGGTGGGGGTGGTGCTGGGGAGGGGTACGGGGGGGAGGGCTCCCTTTGATGAGCTCCATCTACTGCTTTGTGGCTTCCCATATGCATGCACGAGCATGCATGCATGTGATCCGATCACACAATAGAGCCTCGATACAGTCAATCAGCATGCAGGAAACGGGACTCATCTACTACCAACAAAGGCTGAGACAAACGAGTCGCTGCTCCGATAGGGCTCCTTTGTGAGCCCAACCCTGCCAAATTGATTCTGATTATATGGTGTAATTACAGGAGACAAATGAGCCACCCGCTAAGGACACGAGTGTTTTACATTCAGAAGTCGGCAAATACAATCAACTCTATTGAGATTCCTAATATTTGACTATAAATACGTTGCAGTCTAAGAGAACCTGACGCATTCTGTTTTTTGCTTTTATTTTACATTAAAAGTAGCTTATATATGTGTCTGTGTGTGTGTGTGTGTGTGTGTGTATGTATGTATCTATGTATGTATGTATGTATGTGTGTGTATATATATATATATATATATATATATATATATATATATATATATATATATATATATATATATATACATGTGTGTATATATATATATATATTTTACATTTTTTAATGCAGAAAAAAAGTTTCACGGACATCATGTGAGACATTGTGGTAGGAAATGTCTACATCTGTTAAGAAAAGACAAAGTGAGCAGTGCGCAGTCATGCAGCCTCTTGCAGTATCCTTGCTGAAAATTAGCACGTGCAACTGGGTGTGGGTGTTCTCCTTCACACCAGCTGGAGCAGAGCCCAGTAAATACCCACAACGCTTCACATGGAGCGTAATTCTGATTAAACACAGTGTCATTGCTCTGAGGTCAGATGTTGGGCAGGTGATGGTACGTTTTCGGTTTAGGATATGCAGTCCAAGTGATATTTTCACTCGGTTTAGATGTATATCGCCTGAAACAAACAAAACAAAGGGATTGTAAGAAAAACACACTGTATTATCTACACTGATACTGAGTTCAGAAATGATACCCACTGAGTCACCCTGTCCTTTCGTGGCTCCGGGGACAGAAGGCCTCCTTTTCATTCTGGTCTTATCTAAGACGGATAGATTGAGGCTACAAAGTCATAATTCTCTTTGCAAACAAATGTTGTGGGGCAGTTTTCACCGTCTCTGAGATGTTCACACAAATTCACAGAAAGGTGGATTCACCTTGTTGTGTCCTGCTGATTTCTTCTATCATTGCTTATTTTTAGTGCACAAAAACAGAACCTGATTTGTTGCCTAATCACGGCTTCTCTTTCTCACCTGAAATATGATCTGTATTTGCATCCCCAACAGCCTGGGAAGCTCCTCCTGTGTGTGCAGGCAGGACTGAGCGCAGAGATAAGCTCTCTCTATAATTAGTGTTCAGCCTCCGGTGGGCACAGAAAAAGAAAGCGAGCCCCTTCAGGGCTGCAGTGTGAAATGGGTAGCAGCACAGGTCATAAGCATGTATTATTGAGAAACTCGGTCTGCGTGACCAGGAGTGTTGTGGTGATGCGATGCCTCCATGAGGGGTGCACTTCACCCCATATTCTGCCAGCGGCGCCTCAACAGCGTCTCCCCTCTTTTGTTGTCTTTCCACCCTCAGAGACTGGTGAAAGCTTCAAACGCCACATTGAAGCACAAAGGAGAGACAAGCTAGTTAAAGTGGAACACAGGTGCCACCAGAGAGGTGTAAATGGTGAACAGAATTGGGCAAATTATGAACAAAAATCCCCCCCACGCCCCAAGAAAGTCCTACCATTGAAGTTCCTGGAAAGTAAAACTGGATAATTCAATGCTCATATTTGATGTTAAAATGTTTGTTTATGATTTTTGTTGCGTTATGTGAGTCAAATACTACAGTATTTGGGGTTACAAAGGGCCATAAATGTGAGGAAACCATGGACAGTTAAGGTTGACCTTCGATACTATTCCAATTAGAAAGGTTTCTGTGGATTATAATTTAACTATATAGGTATAGATGGTAATTTGTAAGATGTAATTGGGAAAGCGAGGTAATCTACCAGTTAGAAACATTAATATATTACATTTTGTCACAGCGAGGAATCTCAAATTACGTTCTAGACGTGAGCCCCGCCGATATCCTCACTTGAGAGCTTATTTAGTTTAGGTTTGGCGTGTATGCTGCTACATATATGGGCTTCATCCATGACTCTTGGCACGTCACAGCAACGCCGTGCCATCAATGCGATGTTCTACATGGAACTAATGACCCACCTCCACTCTTGTTGGGATCCCTACGCCATGACCTCCACTGCCGCCGACGCGCACCTCCCCGCAAATATAACTATACGTTGGGTTGACACAGACTGCAACAAACGTGATTGATCCATTTGGTGGAATTGTTTCCCTTTGTATATGTCCCTTAAGCCGATGGGCTGCTCGAACTTCAATGAAAATTACTATTACACAGCTTTATCAGCTAAAACTCAATGATGAAATGCTCTGTTTGCTCGGTTGCTAAGGTAAAATTTATCAAAATAAAGGCTATTGGCCAATCAGAATAAAGTTAGCTTTTTCTCAAGCTTTTTGTTTTAAGAGTGCTGATCAGCAGATAAAGAAAGATGACTCACTCAATATTATGAAACAACCAAACTGATGATGACAGGCTTTTAAAAGTCAAAACCTTTTCTATGTAAAATCTAAAATCCACATGATCAAATGGTGCATTGCTTTGGAAGTTGCTGCCTCAAGTGCTTTTGGGATGAATGTTTTTGTCTTTCATTTTGTTCACTAAAGATATAAAACAGATTGCACCGGTTCTTATGATGGCCGCCGCTCAGATCCTTTCAGGTCATTTCACTCAGCGAGGATCCTTTCTCAACAATAAAGAGTATTCAAGCACGTCCCAAGGCCTTCATACCTTTTTGAGTTCCTCGTTCTCATGTATGACCTCATTTCTCATTGCCATGGCTTCACCTGCTGATGGATAATGTTCACTGTAATGCTCTGAAAGGTTGCTGTATTTCCTCTTTGATGACTCCATATCTTCTTTTTTTCCCCTGCTGCTTTCAGTTTTTTCTCCACCTGCTCGTTGTTCCGTGCCAAGTAAGATTTCGACATCTAAGCCAGCCGCCTGTCTCCTGCTTACGCTGACGCGGACGACTATCCGTGTAGTGTAGAGCAAAATCGTACTAGAACGGACACTGAAACTTTCTGCTGTAATTAGGAAACCCTTTTTTTGATCCCCTACAGCTTAAACAATGTGGATTTCTGCTCTTAGTTTTGCGTTTGCTTTGGTTGTGTGGCGTCCGTCTGCAACCAGGATGCAGCGCTGCTGTACTGTAAGAAAAATGCTGTTGTGACTTCAAAGGGAAGTTTGCTATCTCCAAGATGACAGCAATGATATCCATAAAACCTCCATGCCTCACACAGCCTCTTCATTTTGTAATCTATCTATGCCCCCAGTGCAAACACTTAACCCCTGTAACCACACTTAACTCCAGCATTATTACCGCACCGTCTTCTGAAAGCATCCCCCCCGCCCATCCTCTGCTTGTGCAAGTTGCCCTGGATATGTTGTGCCAAATTATTATAAGGGTCTTTTCTTTTTTTGGAAGGGGGTTAGCATCCGATTTCAAGTAAAACAGTAATTGACTCTCCCTCCCAGCGTTGGCTTGAAGGCTTTGATCTTTCCTGCACTCCAGTGTTAAATGCTTTCCTCTGACTCACTATGAACACGCAGCAACTGGCTTTTCTTTTTTCAGCGAGCCACAAACAAGTCCCACTGCAAGGAACAAACAAGAATGCAGAAACAGAAGTCTTGCTTCCTTGAAGCGTTCAAACCCAGTGCACATGTTTGTTTCCAAAATCTTTCTTTTGATATTTTTCTCTGTTTCAAGATAATATAGCCTTTTTTTTTTATTAAAGTAATTGACCAGTGTAATAGTCTGTAATCGTTCTTTGGGAGTTTGATAGTTGGGACTCTTGTAATTAGGAGACTTTTGCATGCTGATGCTTATCTTAACAAGGGTAGAAATTGAGATATTTTGAGATGTTTTTGTGACTGGAGCCGGTAATTGGCATAGGTCTTATCAGGCTCATGCTGACTACACTTGACCGCTCAAAGGAACCAGAACCAAAGACTGTGATCAAGACAATTGCTGAATGTGACCTCTAGCACACTTGTCTGATGTGAACTGCGCTTTCATCTCCGGCTCGTCAGACTAAACCCACCGTTACAAGTCTGTGTGGTAACAGGCCTTTATATTCATTAATCCGATGGGGGTGTTTTTGGCGGGAAGAAAAAAAAACAACATGAAAGTGACAGAAGTCAAGGTCAAAATGGGCAAAGAACCAGACTTTGAAATCCACCGCTGATAAATTGCCGGGCGTTTGACTGTACACGGCATACAGTATTTTATCGATTTTCCTTCCTCTGTGTGTATATATGTTTACGTGACTGAGTGTGATGGCAAAAAAAAAAAACAGGAGCAAGAGAATGCAATATTGTGTTTCTTTTAAAAAAAAATCTATACGATATCTCATTACAGCCTCATGATTTCCTTTAGCATCAGGGTTAGTGTGGAAAAGGTGGAGCTGCTCGGTGGGAAGATGAATGGGCTTTCCTGTCTCAGATGACTATCTCATCTGTAGTCGGTCATGGAGAAACCAGGAACTCTGCTCAGTCTGCTCGGCATGGCGATTACTTCCTGGCCGTGTTTGCCCACTGCTCAGTGGGTTCACAGCCCCACCAGATAACTCATCTCCACATGGGAGAGTTGAACAAAAACATAAATAAATAAAAAAATCTTAAATTCCACGGTTTTACAACAAATAAGGTCACAAAATTCTGAAAAATTTCAAATTTGGAAGTAAAGAGGACCCAACATTATTGAACCATTTTGCTGAAAATTACAAACTCTCTAAAGGATAATTGGCAATTATCAAGATTCTTTGATTCCTCAAAGTCATCATATGAGAATTGATGGACATTAACTGCAGACTAGCCTGCAACGAGGAGCTAAAATGTACCCACTAAACTCCGGTGGAAGGTTTTTTTGAAGCTTTCCTAAACTTTACAGCTCGTTTGTCAATCCTGGTAACAAATGTGGGCATTTCTCTTAATCCTTCGCATCTAATAGGGGTGGGTTAAAAATATCGATATATCGATATTTTATCGATATGTATGTGTAGGAACGATTATCGATACATAAATCCAAGTATCGATTTAAATTTTTATTTATTTTTTTTTTTAATCCCGATTTTTTTTTTCCCCCATTTTATCACCCAGTGCTCCTACCTAAGTCAGTCCTGGGCATTGCTCCATCTACCAACCCCGGGAAGCCCTGCACTGAGCTCAAGTCTCCTCCTTACTTGAGGAGTGAGCAGGCTGCTTCTTTTCACCAGGCAGGGTGGGGTTTCTCTGGCCGGACGTGGCGCGTGGAAGGATCATGTTATTCCCTTATTGTAACCAGAATATCGATATCGTATCGTATCGGAAATCGTATCGTCTTGGGACCTAGTGTATCGGAATCGTATCGTATCGGGAGGTCAGTGATGATACCCAGCTCTACTACTGAATGAGTTTTATATTTCACGTTGAGTACAGCTGCATTTGTATCAAACAGGAAGTGTTTTCTGACCTTGACTTTGAGAGACGCTGCGTTTTTTGATGGATCAAAAGATGAGCATTTGTATAGGTTGTTTTTTTTACAATGGGTCCATACACCCTGGTGATTTGTTTGAGTAATTCTAAAATAATTTTGCACCTTGAATGAAGTATCACTTGGAGCAATGGTCTGCATTCATAGTGAGTCCCGGGCAGCCTGTAAATGTGAGCCCCCGTCTCAAGTCCTGTCATTAAGTGATGGCTATAACCTTTAGTCCAGTCCAGCTTTGTGGGTCTCCCTCAAGAAACATGGTCTTTCTTGCTATTTGGAAGAAGAAAAAAAAAAAAAACCCCTTCACACTCTCACCATTACTTCACCGTCTCTCACGGGTTTCTTGTCTGCATCATCTCAGTGGGCCGATCCTTCATCTCAGACCCACGGGGAGGCAGATAAGACGGGGGAATTTGAGCCCCAATCAGTGCTGGTTAATTATCACTACCACATGAGGTGAGAAAGGGTTTCCTGTCTACACAGACAACCCCCCCCCATCCTCCTCCCAAGATGTGTGTCCCTCATCTCACACACACACTTGCCTGCTGGGAGTTCTGCCGTGCATTCCTTTAATATTTTAGCTTGTTTTTGGTACATCAATTCACTTTTATTTGCAAGTATCATGTTGCCCATAAAGCGGAGGTGCTTTGCTGGTCTTCGTACTTGCAGAGTTATGATATGATAACAAGCTGTCAAGTGATGATCTTGTGAAGCTGCTCATTTTATAATTGGGAACAGTTCTGCTATGTTTACACACATCAGTGTGACACAAGAATGCAAATATGGATTTTTCAGAAACAGTTAACAAATGTAAATGCTGTAAACAGCGATGGAAAATTAATTGTTCCACTGATTAGAGCAGAGCGTGGGATCACTCAGCACTCTGACTGCAGATCATTTGCTGCAGCAGCTTTCAGCATGTTGGCTGAATTGCATGTAGTGACGTTTGTGAAGATGATTAAGGTTTTTTTTTGTCATTTAAAGTCTGCTTTCAGTCCTTTTTTAGAGGTTCAAGCCAAGTGGCAACCTCTGGAAATGAATCCTGCTCTTTAAACCCCGTACTTGTTTGAGCAACACTAGGATCTGGCTCCAATAGCAGGTCCGTCCATCCATCTTCTACACCCTCTTTAAACCGTTCTGGTGTTGCTGGGCTCCAGGTCCTATCGCCCGCTGTCGTGGGAGGAGAGGCTGGATACATCCTGGACACACTATCGGTCCAGCACAAGAGTCCCCTGAGAGACAAATGAGCGATTGGTGTTTCAATCAAATATAAAGGATATTTTCCGACTGAAACTGAAGCACTCAGAGAAAAACACACAAGCAAGCCATTACCCATAAACCCTCTCTACATCTGAAACAAACAAGCTTATGCTGAAGCTTTTTTTAACATATTTTTGTTCTCTATGGGAGGTTATCTTCCTCCACCGTCGCTCACGTGTATAAGTCGTATTGAGGCTTAAAGCTACGCGTGATTAAAAGTTGGGCCAGTGTGAGTGAGTCATGAGCGCCGTGGCGGCTGCCCAGCAGACACGCTCTGTGTCCATTAGTGATCAGTCAGATCCGTCTTTCGCACGTCAGCTCTGACTGCCCAAACCTCAGATGGCTATGATCACATGACTAACTTGAGGCTTCAGATCAGTCGTTTAAAAGTCAGTGGGTAGTGTCACCGTGCCCATTTTTTTTCCCTTCTCAGTCACAGTCTTTGCTTCTGGCAAGCGGCAGCGAAGCTGCAGTCTCATTAAATCGAGTGCATTTAGGGACCACGTGTTCTTAACAAAGATGCATTGTGTCCTTTTCATAGTAACTCGTTTTTAATAAAATAGTAAGCAGATAACAGCACTCCATCAAGAGATGTCTTCACTCTTTATAATAAATAAAGAGCAGGACGTCTGACTGCGGTGAGAGCACGCACGCGCTCAGATCAAGGTTCAGCTTCCCACCACAGAAACAGGAAGTCCAGGTGTGCGTTTCAAAACAGAGATTATGATACTGTATTGATTTACACCGTCATCTAACACTGTACAGAGTCCAGATATCAAGACAGAGCATCAGCCTGATGTTTCCGCAGCCTCACGGTGAGAAGGTGAATTATTTCAACAGGATATATTTAACATCTGATTATAGCCGGGCTGACATTTGTCTCAGAATAACATTTCCCATCAGTTCTTACGAAAGCTGGTATTTGCGCAGTGACGTGGCTGTGTCTGTCACGTTGTCACAGAACCTGCCGGCTTCTGACATCGACAAAGATCAGTGAGAAGAAGAAAATGAAATTATAAAACTCGATCCCTCGCCGGTTTTCACCTTCTTGCTGAATGGGTGCCAGCCGAGGACAACAGTCTCACCGTCCAACCGTTTTACGACTTCAGTGAGCGGGTACGTCTGATCACAGATCGATTGATCAGGCGTCCTGGGTGTCGTAGTTTTACTCGACTGCCTGCACAACCTCCAAGTTCATAGTGAGAAAGAAATCCACCTGTTTCGTATGACTCTTCGCCTTAGGCAAGGTTTCGGTCACCTTCCAAGGCAACAAGCATCTTTCCACTTCTTTCTTGAACTCATGAATCTGTCAGTTTTGACCAAATTGAAAGAAATAACCCTTGACTTGCAACCACCTACTGATACTGGCCCGAAGGATAACTAGACCTACTCTTTGATTAAAACAGAACCTAGATAAACACCTCCAGTCCAAGTTAGCTGCTTCTTCTCCCATTATTCTAGCGAAGACATCCTTCCACGCTTGATCTCGTCCAATCATCATTATTCCCCCGAGATGTGGCCTGCTAACAGGTGGGCTGCAGCAAGGAGCTGGAGGAGACTGTAGGATGAACGACTGAGCAGGAAAAGAGATGCAGAATAGAGGTGTAAAGATGAAGGAGAAGAGGACGATAAGTGGGAGGGGAGCTCAGACAGCCGTTTCCATTAGTGTCATTAAAGCAGCCCTGATGTTGAGGGTGGAAGGACAAACAGTGAAAGATGGAAACGGGCAAGAGCTTGAAGAATGAGGTGCCCAAGTTTATTACAAAGTGCCATCCTGCCGTCACCGTCATTATGTGTGAAAGGCATCCATTCATCCTTTATGCGCTACTGGTGATTATTTTTCTTTATTCGCGGCTTGTTTGCTTAGCACTGAGGTCCTGCGACGCGTAATGAAACGGAAATAAAGAGCAACAAGTGTGAAAGCTGTATTCCTACATAATGATGCATAACAAGGAGATTCTCTGTCACCCCCCCCACCCCCCGCCCTACTCCCTGCCATGTTTGTTTACTCTTCAAGTCCAGGATTTCCTCGTCCCCGAGCCCAAGCCACAGAGGCACCTCTGTTGAGATGGTGACGGGCGTTGAGAGTGGCCTGCACTGTCTCAAGAGCAGCTCGATGAGGAAGATAGTCGATCCAACTGCTCTCAGACAGCGGGTCAATGAGTCGGAGGGAGGGACTGAGGTGGGGAGAGAGAACAGGGGGTCTTTGTGTGGAGTGCAGACCCTCACCCCTGACTGGAGAGGCTGACTTTGTAATCTTTCCACAGGAATTGTAAAATGTGCCCAGTTTGGGGCAGAGTAGGGGAGAAATCAATCCTTGTCATATAGGGGTCAAAGACGTATAAGGCCTTTGAGTAGCCCATTTTTAAAATACTTAAAATAAAGATATTTTTGGCCATTTTCCAAACATTTGAAATGTAGTGTACACATACATGTATGTGAAAACTTCAAACAAAGTTTGCCATTTGTTGGTTACCACACATGACAGGTGGTCACCCCACATGATGCTTTCAAGTTTAATCAAATATAACAGGCTAACAATTAGCTATATGATCTAAGCTAGCTACTTCTCACCACATATCACTAACAAATTTACCTTCAAAATATAGATTTGCAAATAAAACAAATTATTTGCAGTTTTAGGGTGGTCACCCCACATGGTATCAAAATGTGACGTATACACTGCAGCAGTTAGAAAGAGGATTTATTTGTAAAGGAGAGAGAGACTACTGACCTGCAGGTTGTCTCTCTGGGACCCTCATGGAGTAACTGGCTGATGCAACATCCTCTTTGAGATGATTGTCAATATAAAAGTCCCTCAATTGTATTTTTTTCATGGTCACCCCAGATGATAATTCAGACAATGAACATATTCGGACAAGATTAGTTTGTGTATTATGATTGAAATGTGTGTACAAATGTTCCATAACTTTGTCAATAAATCTAAAACAAGTTTGAAAGTATGCCCAATAGGGCAAGCATTATTTTTAAATTGTTTTAATGTGATTTAAAACCAGTTGTCCAAACAGAAGTCAAGGCCGGACGGTCACCCCACATGATGTTTTCACACTTCAGATGGCAGAAAATGACCAATAACCAACATGTTTAAATAAAATAAGAGTGGGCACATGTAGAAGGAACGTATTAGACATACATGTTATATTTTTTATTCATTTTTATGTTTATTATTAGGTAAAAAGTTCCATCGGACAGAAAAAGTAAGCGTCACGTCTTTGACCCAGAGATTACATGTCACAAAAGTGTGAACACTAGCTGCTCTGGACCCCCCCCCCCCCCCCCCTTCATTTCCATCTTTCTGAACCATCAAGCAAAGAGATCTTGAAGTTTTGGCCTGCAGTCTGAAGTCACAAATTCACAAACGCTTCACCATGATGGCAGGATCGGTAATGCAGGAGAAGTTGTACCAGGAGATGGGAGCGGCGCTCCCAATCTGTCTCTCATCTCAGAGTGAAGAAAAAACTGCGAGGAAAAAGTGCATGGCAGCGTATCGGTGCCACCTTAAGCCGGACTCCCAAACCTGTTATGACGGCTCAGAAAAGTGGATTTGGGACAGAGGTTACAGCCCGTACTTATCAAGCAGACAGCCTCATTTTCCAGCGCCTCGCTCTGCGCTCCCTCATTCTCACTCGTTGCCTCAGTGTGGACGTTCCTATTTTTCAGGCACAGCTGGACAGCTGTGGCTCTGGTGGGACTTCTCCCAGTGTAATGTAGTCTCAGATTCCCTCCTCCATCTTCAACTTCACTGCTTTGCTGTTAAAGCCCTGCAGTGATTCACTACGAATAAATACTGGCATGTAGGTGCAAGATGGCGAGTTTTCCTTGTGGCTGTTAAGAGAGGGAAAACATCCATCTATCCACCTCTTCCTCTTCATTCAGCAACACGTGGTTGGATATTTCTCCTCTTATGCCTCATTAACACATTTTGCATTTGAACATATAAAACTTTTGTTCCCGTTTCACCTTGCGTCCACACTACTCAGGAGCCAGAAGATTTCTCTTCTGGTTTCGCTGCCGACCTCGTGGACAATAGATGCAAACTATGTGGTCTCATGTGAATGTTTAAAACCGTAAACATTTGGAAAGGATGACATAGTTGCACAGATTTGCTCCTTCGTTTGCTCTTCTAGGTACCCGTGTTTTCTTCTCTTATCAGTGGAGGATGACGCCCTAACTTCCTTGGAATAAGTTGTTATGCAGCCAGAATCTGTATTTAACAAGACTGAATGTGCATGTTCCTACATGCGCTGGAGTAAAGCTATTAGAAGAGCATATTACTAAATAGAGTTTTTTTCCATTTGAGCTTTCAGGGTATTTTCACTTGTGCATGGATGGTCATGAGATTTACATTCATGGGGAGGGGGGGGTCTTTTTTTTGGCATGGAGCTGTAACGCTGAAAAGGATTCCAATTGGTTTCTTTTTAGAATTTCAGTTTCAAATTAAAATGATATTTTAAATTTCAGTTTAATTTCAGTTTCATTTCAGTTTCAAATTAAAATGTCATAATATGGACCATTAGAGATGGGCCCAGTCCAGTATCGGTATCTGACGAGGTACCAGAATTGTGGCACTGATCACAAGACAACTGTTGCAGTATCTCTGAAGCATCTATCTTCTTTTTGAAGGGTTGCATAGCATTTGATTACATTCTTCTGCTTTTTTTTCAACATTGTAGTTTCAAATATTCAATGTGTCAGCAACAAACAATTGCAACGAGGCACCTTTTTGATATCGGAACCGGTTGTGGTGATCAGGAGGTTTTTAGCCGTATCAGTTCAGCAGAGAAGCGATGGGTGTGTCTCGAGTGTGTATGGCTGTGTGAGGACATGAGCGCTGATTGGTTAACGAGATGATCATGAGATGATGCTTCTGCTGATGGCCATGAGAGATATTTTCTCTACAGTTCTTAACTTTGTTAGCTTCCAAAAGCGAACTTCTCTTAAACGCTGAGATAATATCTTGTCGTCAGTGTGTGGCGGTGTTGCTGTCAGTCGACGGCTGCCTTGTCCTCACCTCCCGCTCGGCTGCTGGCCTTATCTGGCTCATTTGGCTTGCCTGCTGATCTTTCTTCTGTCTTGTAAGGCGCAGACAGTTCAAGCTGATTAACCTTTTAATATCAACCACAGACATGTTTTTGTGCCTCCTAACTTTGATGAAATTGGTTTTAGTTTAACTTCAGAAGCCTTTACTGATATAAGGACCTGCTTGCTATTCGCCAAGGAACTCAACAAACTGATGAGATAAAAATGTCGGTTTGTCTGAAGTTTACTTGGAGGTAGTTTATAAGAAAAATTATAAACTACTTTTTGTAGTTTATAATTTAATTGAATTGAAAAATTATAAGAACACAGTATTTTTTTTTATTCTTTCACAGTATTTTTACTTTCTTGGCAGCACTGTCACAAGTATAGCTGCAGCTATCGAATATTTTAGTAATCGAGTATTCTACTGAAAATTCCATCGATTAATCGGATAAAACCTATTTTTGTTTAGTTAAAGAGCAATTATAAACATACATAAGATGTTAGATGTTAATTGACATTACTAAGACTAAATTAAATAATACAGTACACCCTATATAATAATACACCCTGAACTTACACCAGTTGACCAAGTTCAATGCCTTCACTCAAAAAATAAGGATCTTACCAAGAAATGTTCTTATTTCTAACCTAAAAATGCCATTACACCTGATAACACTCATCACTTAAAAGATTAGGTGTTTTTTTTAAACGTAGTCCGGGCGAAATACCTGCTTTGAGCTGACAAAATTAAACGATTTATTAAACGATTCCTCGAGGCAGAGAAAATTCCTCGATCATTTTTTGTAATCGAATTACTCCAATTATTCGAGGAATCGTTTCAGCCCTAGTCACAAGTTAATTGACTAAATGTTTGAAGCTTTGTGACGATGCCGTGGCACATTTCGGCGTTGGTTTTTAGCAGTGACGTTGCCGTTTTGTTTTCTTGTCTCAGTTTGATGTGCAGGGCTCCTTTTTGGGGAAAAGTCCCATGGGGAGGTAATGAAGGCGTCCTGCCGCCACCCTGTCTCACACTTGTCCCTCACTGGCCCTCTCTCCTGACTGCAGTGGATGCTAAGTCCGCCACTTGAAGCATATGGCTCGCCATTTTGTCCCACAGTTCAGAAGAAGCTAAGCCCTCCCCTACTGTTTCTGTGATGGGGATAAAAAGCTGCTAAAGGCGTCTGTTTTGCCTCTGATAGGATGCCGCGGGACATTTAAGTCCTTTTTCAGTTTTTCCTCCTCCCATAGAGATTGGCCGAAGAGGCTGGAAGAGCGCCAGGCCTGGGCGGGGAAAGCGGTGCCACACACCCGCTGCTCCGGCGACGTAAAGCAGAGATGATCAAGCATGTCATGGTCCCTCTGTTATGAATGAAGAATTCCCCCTACTGTCACTCCAGTCAGTCTTCCTCCATCTGTTGTGTGCAACCACCACTAAAACACATTTTCTTCTGTCGTCACATTCAGACAAACATGTACACAGAGATGCTCAGAATGGATTGAACTCCTGAAATCTGATCCTTGGCTCTTCCTAATTTAAATCCACTCACTTACTGCTGAGAGTTTGTTGAAAATATGCCGTGCTGATTCCTGGACATGGCATATCTCACTCCTCCCAGATGTTTGTTCTCTTGGGTTTTTCCGTATTTGCCCGCAGGGATTTTTTAAATTCTTTGCCGCATGTTTGCAGGAGACCGATCTAATAGTTTAATTTAGCCTGACTTGTCTTGGTCCGTGGCTGCTCGTACTTGCAGTGACATGGCGCATTATCAGCTGTAGACAGGGTGAAAAAAGGTTTTAATCTTCCTTTTAAAAGCCTTTAACACTCAAAAGGCTAAGCCCCCCCCACCCTCCCGAAAACTCTTTCTATTCACCGTTCTGGTCTTTTCCATCGGGTTATTAGTGTGGAGATGATTGCACATTTGGTTTGAGTTCTGTGTTGTCTTACATTTATTCCCTCATGTGAAAGTGGAAAATTTCTGTTTAATTTAGCCACTTTCTGCCTCGTTTTACTCTAATTGTTTGTGCTTTTGAGAGAACTGAGTGCACTGAGGACGAACATCCGCCTCGCCGTCGTAATAGACCATGCATTACATTTTTCTCTCTTTTGGATTTCACACTGGGGACACGAGGTAGAGGAATTACCTCCCAGTAGTTAAATAGATGAACAATTGGCATAGCATCTCTCTCTTGCGCTCCCTGTTCTCTCCTTTTTTCCCTCCTCTTCTCTTTCTGCTGTCTCTCTCTCTCTCTCTGCCCCGGAGACATGACATTTTCTTCGACGAGAGCAGGCATATTTCAAACTGCATTTAACACTCCACCACTTATTTTACTCTATGCTTTGAATTATTTAAATATCTTCGTGACCCCTAAATAAATTTCCTGACTCTACCACGTACCTGCAGAACTGATAATTGGCGTTATTTATCTAAACAATACCACTGTGTGGCTCTTGGGGTCAGAAAACTTGAATAATGGATGAGGACAAATGCAAAGCAGTTGCACTTACTCCGACTTTAGTGCAATTCCTGTCAGTGCAGCGTTGCCATTTTTGCTCGAGGAGAGGAAATAGAAACCACGTTCCAGAGTGTTTACTCCTTCGCCGTACTCTGTACTTATAGTAAAGCGAGACGTGATATTAACTTGCCAGGGGAGGCTAGACTGGGTTAAATTTGTCAGTTCCTCTTGCCCAATTCCAGCAGGGCTTGTGGTTTCGTAATAAAAAGGCTATTGGAGGCTCTGGGATAGACCGAGGCTCACTGGCTGAAAAGATGCAATGCACAAAAAAGATGTTTTGCTTTAAGAGCGTTTCTTTGGGACTCTTGGGAACCTGCAGTGTCCTTGTTTTATCTTCTAGAGAGTTCAGAAAAATGCTGCTTGAGTGACGTTGGAGGAGATGTGATTTGCAGCCACTTGGCTCAAGGTAAAACTGAAAAGGCAGCTTGTCGTCCTGTGTTTTCCAGAGTCAACATCTTACAGCTTTCTTCAGCGCTACAGCATCTTTTAAAGGTTTTTGTAGTTGCGTACTCTTGGGTCTGACTTGTGATACACAACAGTCAGAGATGTTGAAGCTTTTCAAGTCACAGAATATGAAGCATCAAACTGCTCTCTCCTTGTGGAAAGTACGCACCTTCTGGTGTCACGGTTTTGAAGATTTGTTTTGTTTTGGTTCTCCCGGGTCAATAACTTTGTAGTAACACTTCATTGTCACTTTGTGTCTGAAAATATGCTTTTGCATGTGACATCACACACCAAAACCGAATTATCTAGCTTCACATCTTGGTGCATTTACGATGCCTCTAGGGGAGAAACAAAAAGTAGTAACACTAATTTTAAAAGTGGGACATCTGGAGAAGAAGTAGTTGAAATGTTCACTTCTGTCCCTCAAAGCAGCTGCTATGAACAGAAATAAAAAAAATAAAATACATGGTTGAAAAGGGAGCTTTTGTACTGGGTCTCTTGGGTATTTTAACCAAAACATGCCACAGACGTTTCATTGATGTCTCAAGAAACTGTGTTAGCGTTTTTTAAAAAAGGGAATAAAAGGCTCGATCTGTCTCTTTTAACAGGAGCATCAGCTGCAGTGACGGTGGATAAGTTCAGGTGTTGTGTTTCTGCTCCAAGGCGTCTAAAAAGCCTGCTCTTCTCTTTCTCCCTTGTCCGTCAGGTTCAGCAGCGAACCCCTTCAGCCCTTTCTGGTTCACGGTGGAGCCCCAGGACACGCTGGCCAGCCGGGGGAACTCTGCACTGCTCAACTGCTCAGTACACAGCGACGCGGCCACGCCGGCGCGCATCGAGTGGAAGAAGGACGGCACTTTCCTGAGCCTGATTTCGGACGAGAGGCGCCGCATATTGCCCGATGGCTCGCTGCTCTTCAGCCACGTGGTCCACTCTAAGCACAACAAGCCAGACGAGGGCATCTATCAATGCGTCGCCACCATCGACAGCCTGGGGTCCATTTCCAGCCGCACAGCCCGCCTTTCTGTAGCAGGTAAGGACTGCCACATTTATCCAGATGGATGATGGGACCGTACTCACTTGACCCGTAGCCATACTCACCATTGTAACCTCGTAGCAGTCCTTGGACTTGTTACAGCCGATGAGACCCAACACAGGAATGGAAGAATATCTCACTGATGAATAAGATGAAGCGTTTTCTGCTCATCTGTGATGGGTTTAGTGACTCTTTGGTAAAAGTCAGGGGGGCGGTGTCCATCAAATGGAAAACAATCTATCCGTCTGGCAGTGAGAAATGGAAAAAAAAAGGAGTAACAAAAAAAGCATCAGCATAATGGGCACATTTTTACAGAGCCCCTCTGGTGACATTTGAAAAAAATAAAATAATGCGTGGCCACGCATTAATAACTCGTGGCCACGAGTTAATATCTTGTGGCCACGAGATAATCAATGCGTGGCCACACATTAATTATCTCGTGGCCACGCATTAATAACTCGTGGCCACGCATTGATTATCTCGTGGCCACGATTTATTAATGCGTGGCCAAGCATTATTTTATTTTTTTCAAATGTCACCAGAGGGGCTCCGTACATTTTTCATGTTTTTTAAACTTAGACATTTTCTTATAAACCAAAGGCGGGCCCACCTGAAAAACTTTGGGAGCCACGGCTTTAACCTATATGATGTTTTATCCTTCGGTTGTTCAGCCTTTTTGTTTTTTCTGTTAAATGAATTCTTTCACCTTTCCAGAGCTTAAATACACTTCCTCCCTGGATACATGCTTGTAAATGTGTTCATCCTGGGAACAACAAGTGATGTGAGATTATTAGGTGTTTTCAGTCAGCTCTACTGTAGCGACTGAAATTCAATTTGGAGCTGGAGGAGCCTCAGAATACATTTACTGTGTGAGGTTCCTGCACATCCGTGCCCTGCCAGCTTTTAAGACGCCCGAGAGACGCCTCTTCTTGTCGGTGGGATAGTTCATTATAAGCTTCCCCGAGACCAAATGCCTGTGTGGAGCTTTGTTTTATAACTGTGGCCTCGTCCACTCACACACGGGGATCCTGAGAAGCCGAGACTTTCCCTTCTCAAAGACATTTGCCCACATAGGAACAGCAAAAAAAATAACAAAAACACGGTCCAGAGTGGCGGTAAGCTCCACATACACAAGTGGTACTCGTCTCATTTTCCAAACATCTTGTCTTGACAATCTACAGGCGTTGGTGTCATGCGTCATCTCCTCTCGGCCGCTAACTACTTGTGTGTGTAACTTTTTCTGAGCGTGCTGACAGCTTGTCTTCTTCGGTGTGCGGGGTGAAGCCGCTCACTCTAAAAGAACAGAGAAATGTCTCCTCATTTTGCAACATCTCAAAGTTGTCCCACCGAACCAGCGGTCCAATCAGGCCCTGTGTAAAAGCAGGTCTGATCTAGCAGTGTGACGGTTCTGACGGTGTTACAACTACTTACTGTGAGCTGTCTTTGCCAAACTGGCATTCAAAGTTGTCCTCTTCTCCCGAGTCATCACCAAGACTGCATTCTTTCTTTTTTTTTTAAAGCATTTTCTGCACATACATAGGCTACAACATAGCAGTTTATTTTCACTTATGGTATGTTTGCTGCAGCGCAGGCTGATTACACAATCCTACGTCCATCTGCATCCGGTCGTAGAGGATCTGTGTATACCATTCCCGGTATCTTACCCAAACACATCCAAGTAGTGTAGCTGCAAGTAATGATGGTGTATGAAGTCCTGCGTTGTATAGGAGACTTGAGTCTGAGGGAGAGCGGTGAGTGATTGGCTATCGTTAGTCAGGATTTGATTGTTATGCATGAACCAGTCACAGCCTTATCCAAGAGGCTGCTGACAGTGAACACATCAGATCGCAGCGGGAGTACATGAAAGTCTTCCCGCCTGAAAGCTGTGCTCCTGAAAGATTGTTTTTAGTTTTGAAACAGTGTGCTGTCATATTGATCGTAGATGGTAAAGCTTAGAAAGATCTGTGCACTAGGCTTGTGGTTGTCTCTCTGCCAGCAGGCGTTTGCATCACGAAATAATGAGACGCCACGTTTGTTGGTGAAGTCGACACTGAGAGAAGACTGTATGTCTCTGTAAGCATCTTTTTCAGCATTCAGATGCTGAATGGACTGTGTTAAAGCATGGTACTGCCAAGTCTCATCTGTAAACTATTGATTATTGTACCACCGCTGCTTCACTGTTACTCCCCAGCACGTAGTGAACTTTGTCCTGCATTGTTTACGTGGATGATTACGAGCTTGCACGCTTCTCTCATGCCCTTCGTTGTGCCCTGAATATTGACGCAGACTTGAGACTTTGTGTGCTCTCTTAATACAGATAAAATTGGGATCTGCTCTCTCCTGGAGCAGAAAAATCCAAACTTTAAACAGGGATCCCATTAAGTTTTAGTCATCCAGCTTGGAAGAAATTCTCAGGGGTGGCTTATTTGAAGATTGCAGTCAAGGATTTGAAGCCCTGATGAGGAGCTTAAATTTTAAGATTCAAACTTTGCCTTTTGTATAACCCTGGAGATTAATTCTTTGTTTGCTTCATTATTGCACGTGTTTTACATATCGCCAGTCTTGCAGAAACAGAAGTGGGCACATGTCTTGGTGTAGAGTGTATATGATAGCTGTCCCATCTATTTTCTTGTATGTGCAGGAGACTGGTTTAATTTCAGCACCGAGATGTGCTCTGTTAGCCGCTATAGCAGCCGGTGGGATGTGCCTGGGTTAACTATGATAGGATGTCAATCAATTTGTATTTGAAGAGTGGAGCAGGTGAAATCTGTCAGCTATCATAGATGCATACACACACTGACATCGACTTTCTGCAAACCTTCCACCGCTGTACGCACGCAGACACGTCGAGGCGCACTTCAGTCTGTTGCATTTATGGGTCGGCTCTCTCGCACATACACCCAGTGATGTATCTTCAGCCTGCTAGCAGGTGGCCAATAAAAAGGTTAATTGCGGTGTAGAGAGAGCAGGTCATTAGGCCGCCATCAGACGCGGGAACGATGGCGCAGGCAGGGGCAGAGTGGGCGTGACATCTGAGATGTAATGAGGGAATGAGTCACGGGTGGCTGGCGTGGCGGGGAGCATATCTGACAAATACCGGGGATTGATTGTTGGGAGACGTGCTGTTCATTCTTCTTGAGAAAAACACCTCCACTTCCGCACTTCCAGGCACATGAGCACAGTCGCTGCAGCTCTTTGGCTTCGACCGCTTTGTCTTGTACGTTCTTATTTCCTCCAGGTTTGTTTTTTCTGAAACAGACTTTAGATGCATGGATGTATTCTGCCGCCGGTCCAGTCGATCCACCGTGCCGTTGCCGTTGGAGCGTCTCAGCAGCCGGGAGGTTGGTGTCGCCATGTTGACACCCTCATGTCTGCGGGCCAGCTGAAAGTTCTCTCGCCCGGGTCGCAACGTTCCTCTCGCTCCAAAGCACTTGTGCTTGTGACCCTTTGGTCGATTGCTACCCCGAGCAGTCCCAACTGTTCAGTCCATGCGACCACAGAACATGCACTCTGCAAGCTTCCTCCCTCCCTCCGGTCGAGTACACCCATGTCTCATCTTTCTAACCCGATGTAAAACTCAAATCTGATCACAGTTCTTAGACTAATCACAAAGTTGGTCAAAATAACTAAAAATACACTTACGTCGTAAAAACAAAGGCAGCCTTTGAGAACAGCTTCTTTTTTCTCCTTTTAAGTTCTGTTCATCTTAAACATACAGCATCCAACATCGTATGACCCCGTCTGTTCACATAGAGGGCAGTCCCTCATTGAAGTACAATAAAACCATTGTACATGAAACACACATCGTATGCTGATAACATCACACTCTCTGCTTGAGTTATTTTACCACTCTAAAAGAAAGATCTAACTGTATCATTTTAACAAGACGCTAATTATTAATTTGTAGAATTTTGAAAAGTGTGATTATAGCTGTGTGAATGTTGAAGTGTGTTTTGGTATGTGGCGACTTCAGACCTCAGATTTAGCTGTCTAATAAATATTATCGTTATTTTATCGGCTTTGTGTTAATTAGACTACTTGGAAAAAGTTGAACTGTATAAGTCTCTATAAAAGATGACATTTGGCACTAATATAAATAAAACCAAATAGAATTAAAAAAATTGAATTAAATTCAATTTTAAAGTAGTAATTTGGGCTCCAAAAGTCAATCCAGTCTCTATTGACGCCCATGTTAAAATGTCCAACTTTCCAGCGGACAAAACATATTCATAGCCTGGTACACAACAAAACAGTCCTGCGCTTAACAAATTATCATCCATAACTGAAATAACTGGCAAACAAGTTACGTCTTGACTTTACTTGTGAACTGTGATTATTGTAAACATATATGGCTTGTTGTGCTGTTAACTGGACCAGAAACCAACAATATCCAAACAAGCGGAGCTGAAATGAAAAGTAGCGTAGTTCCACTGGAACTGGCAGTCGCTCAGCTAGCAGCTGTTACACCTCTCGGAGTAGGAACTGGTCTACCAACCTGAAATAAGACCCCTAGCTGGATTACAGATGTATATGCCATCATTTTAAAACAATTTTCTCTTTATTTTAGCTTTGCAAACATTTCTCCAGCTTGAGATGCCAACCAAGATGAAGCTAACAACCACAATAATTCCTAGTAATATAAAACAGACTAAACTTGACACTGCTCAGTTAAAAACAACAACAAACAACTACATTCACACATCTAGTTTGTTTCACCTCTGTAGTACCTACCCTTTTGGAGCTGACTGTGGGGGAAACGAAAGAGGCTTCAGCAAATAAAACAAAAACATGGTGGACGACGCTGAGCAACAGTCATTCAACAGCCACATGTGGCGATCCGTCCTGCTCACAGCAATAACCATCTATAACGGCTCTTTGAAAAAACTCAAATAATGACGGTTGACAGTCCTGACAGTTTGGGGAGTAATAAAGTATTATTGAATTGAGCTGAATTAATGCCCGATTGGGATTTCTTCTCAGCCGCACCATTCCTCGGTCTCATTGCCCCAAAGCACAAAACGAATAGGCTACGTCACAAAGACGCACAATGCAGCGTGAGAGGACGACTCATAAAAGTGCGTTTGTGTTAAGCATAATTGGATTTTAAAATGGTAAAGTAAAAACAATCTGTGGTTTGGTCGTAACAACATTCATTATTTTTCGTACTGTCCAGCTTTGAAGTCCCGGCTCCGTTGGCACGCCGTCTGTCTTTGCTTTGCGCGTCCTATTTGCTCTTGCTTTGTCATCCACTCTGTGTGTGTTTTAGCCTGTGTGCGCTCAGTCAGATAGTGTGGAAACACCAGCGAGCTCAGATGAAAGCGAAGGAGAGTGTAGCCTTGTGGGGTGCAATCTTATGTATTCGGTCTGTGTCTCTGCAGAAGAAAGGGAGGGAGGGAGAAATTATAGGGCAGAGAATGAGGAGCGGCGTACAGCAGTAATAGCCGGGACACAGAGCGAGACGCGAGTAATGAGAAATCCCATCCTAACTGTCTGCTGTGCTCCCACACAGCCGCTGCCTCCTCCCACCGGCACGCTTTGAACTCAGCCCTCTTTAAGAATCGCTTGAGGTGAGCCCCACCTCGCTGCCGCTTAACAGGGAAACCCCCAAATGAGAAAAATGGAGAATTAATTCTGTCTGTCTCTCCCACAATCATGGACTTTCTTTGTTTTGTTTCCCTGCTGACCTCTCCTGACATTGATGAGGCAGTCGTTCACCCAGATGAATCATCTTTTTGTTGTTCTCGGAGTCCATATACCGTGCGCTGCTTCCTGTTTTACTTCCAGTTTCTTTTTCAGGATCCCATGGTACACACAGACAACAAAATCCACCAATCACTTTGCTCGGGTGTCACGCTTCAGTGAGCTCTAATTTTTGCCTCACCACAGTTGTAGAAATAGAGTAATAAACCAGGCACCTTTATGTGTCATGTGTGACCTTATAGTTGAGCATGTTCATCATTTTACGGAGTTGGAAAGCCTTTGGGGGATTTATGGGTGTTGGCAGGTTCTTTAATCCTGTTTTCTGAAGTGTGAGCTGCCGCCTTGAAACTGTAGGAAACAAAGATGGTTGCGTTACCGTTGAGTAGATGGCCCTTTGTGGTGTTGCTGCTAACGCCGTGGTTGACACGCGTCTTGTTTTTAAGGCAGCCTCTTGAGATATGGTCACTAATTAGATGTCAAATAGGTTTTAACAATGTCAAATGTATGTATGTATGAAACGAAACAGCTTTTATAACCGATTTAAATTTGGATACTGATGTTTTTCTTTTATTCAGATCAACTTGCTGCCTTTTTCTTTTTGTCCTTTTAAGCTCATCCTAACCACGTCCATTACGCTTTTTTGCAGTGCAACCTTAGATGGCATCATTCCTCGGTCTTAGAAGAAATAAATAATGTTTTAAATGTGTTTTGTAGGATGGGAATGAAAAGAAGGGTTTTCAAAGTAGACATGGCAGGCTTTTGGATGCAACTAAAGTTTTGCAACAGTACATTTCTACCTTAGATGTCATAGGCTAAAAGAATAAAAGAGAGCAGCAATGTGGTTTTGTTTTCTGTGCAAATTAAACACAGTGGATTTAAGTCTCACTAACTCTGTTTATATAGCTACATCCTAAGATTGGGTTTGCCTCGATTGGTCAGGTTGGAGCACGGACTAGAAGCGCTGTGCGTGTGCATAAGCAGGATGCCGTCCAACGACGCGTGATGATGGGAGAGGGTGATATAACCGGTTAAGATATTTAGGGCCTGTCATTTCCCACAGTCGTGTTCATCGTAGCTCGGTTAGGAGCTCTGTGTTCCCTTCCTGACCGACAACAGCGAGCATGTTCATGAGGTCCATCTGCGCCACTTAAAACCTGCAGAAGGTCGACCAACCAGAAGACTCCTCAAACATCGTCCCACAAACATCCTGAGCTGGATGCTCAGGATGTTTGTCTTTATCTTTCAAAAGTAGTTACAAACTGTTTGGAGGTATGATGGATGAAAAACTGAGGTAAGAGTACCCTGGATGAGACAAACATGGCTGGAAATGACCATCTGTCCACTTTAAAAAAAAAAAAAAAGGGAGGCTTTCACTATGTTAAGTTATTAGTCCCAGTTATTTATTAAAATTATTTGGGATTAACATTTTTAATCGTCCATGTTCTGTATTATGCTGCTGTAGCATAATTATACAAATCATTAACCTAACCATTATGTAAAAACAGGAATGTATTGGAATTAAAACAAATATAAATGTTCCTCTTGTGAAACAGAAATGTATGTTAATGTATGTGGGGTTTATGTAAGTCATTTAACCTTTTACTTTTACAAGCCTTTTATCAGGCTTCTGCTCTCAAATCTCAAATCAGCAACAGGTTTTAAAAGATGTCCTTCAAAGTACATACCCTACATATAGATAAAACTGTTCCCCAGCAACTGAATGAAGTCAATTATGCCTTTATCACAATTATCTAAAATAACTGCAATCACGCAATTAGTTTTTAATAATGTCAGGTCTGTAGCGCGGATTAACCCACAGTTCGATCTTTCTGTGCCGAATAAAGGAGAGTTTGTTACTGGTCAAAAGAGATTTTTGTGCTCGTAGCTGGAAGTAAACCTCCACAGTTCAGCGGTCGGTGTAAACAAGGACGCAGTGTGTCCCGTTTCTGCCGGCTTAGTTTCACGCTGAGCTGCTATGACAATCAGCTGATCCAAGCCTTGAACCAGGGGCACTTTTCTTCAGCTGCACATAAACTTTAAAAGATGTTTCTTGAGCTACAGTACAAAGACAATTGAGTCACAGAGAAAGAAATTACGATGTTTGGTTTAGCCTCATATTTCCTGGGTTTCCTTCATCTTGATCTAGTTTTCTTGCTCTAATGGCCTTTATTTTGAAAGTGGTTTGACAGGAAACTATGGTAGTGGGGGGAGGGGGCATGCAGTAAAGAGCAACAGGCTGGGATTCGAACCTGCGTCGCCTGCACAAGGGCGATAGCCTCTGTATTCGGTGTGCCGGCTTGACCAACTGAGCTGATATTTACTGATTATTATTGGTTGGAAAGTCTCTTCTCCTTATCAATGAGGCAAAACGTTTACATAACCGCACCAGGACTCCTTCATTACTTAGTTAAAATGAAGTGTCACAATCACTTGCCCTAGATGGACTTCTCATTAACTTTTTTAGAAACTGCATATTCCTAACCTGTCCTGCAAACAAAAACGCGCCGTGTGTATGTGGTTATGTGTGTGTAAATGTGTGTGTGTGTGTGTGTGTGGTTATGTGTATGTGGTTGTGTGTGTATGTGGTTATGGGGCTGAAGCTGCTTGATTACGTTGCTCTGCTGCTTCTGCTGACGGGGTTTTAACGTCTGGCTGCAGCGCGGCGAGATAAACCAGATCATTACTTGCAGCTGTGCTTCTGCATCCTCGGCTGTTCAATCCCGCCTGATAAAGAAAAAAAAATGGATTAAAGTAAATGAGTAAACAAAGTCTTCTTGGACTCTAAATGAAAACGTGTTTACAAAAAGACTAGAACTTTTCTTTTTGTATCCATCAATTAAACAAAAAAACCCCACATAACTGAAATGCTATCCTTGAAGCTAAAGCATCATAACAAACACAATAACTGTGACTTCCTTGAGGTAACGTATAGTAATAGTACAAACATGATAATCAGCCGGTCCTGGCTCCTAAATATGAGATCATTCTTAGGTTTTAGAGCAAAGGGATTTCTTGATTGGCTTCATGTTTCCTCCTAAATGTGTTCAATACTCTCACGAACACAAGGCCGAGGCCACAGAAGAGCTTTTTTGTCTTTATCTCCAAGGCTGGCCTGATCTCGGTAACATCCGCAGATGCAGTCCAGATAATGTCTAACCGCTCAAACACACTTGTTCTCCTGCTGCTTTCTCAGCGTATCTACTTGCCGAACACAACTTCTCCCCCCGTTCGATCGCGTCCTGCTCTCTCTATCATTTCCCTCACCGAATCGCTCTGTTGTACTTTCATTTCCCTTCCTTGCTACCACTCATGGTCCTCCATTTTCTGCTAATTATCCTTTCAGTCCTCCACCTCCCCACACCCACACACTTTCTCTCTCACACTCAGCAGTATGTCACCTGTGGCTCTCTATAATCTGAAACCTGGTAGGAAATATCCACGTTTGTTGAAGTCTCGCATTAAGGAGTTGAAGAGGATCATATGCGTCGTCTGTCGTACCACACAGCTGACTCTGCAAACATCTTAATGAGCACAAACGTACCCTGGAACATTAGCGGAGTATGTTTACTTAAATAAAGGAACACGTCTCAGCTGTGCAAGACTCATTACATTTTCCTGTTAATATGTTTGAAAAGAGAAACACCTTGGATCAGGGGAATTGGGCACAGTTTGAGCGACGGTGGAAGTCAGGAATGAAAACGCCTCGATTGCTGCAACGAAGTAAAGTAGCGGCTGCTGGGATGGTGTGTTTTGTGTAGCTGGAGAGTTCTGGCTGGAGATGAACACCATGAGAGTCTCGTAGCTCCATGTGGTTCCTACCCGTCAGTGTGCATCTCAGTCCAGACATCTCCTCATCGCCAGAGTCGGCAGGTAAAGATTTTAACCTGGAAACTTTTACTTACACAGGGAAAAATATCGGTTAAATCAAATTAATAATTTATTGTGATGTTTTTAAGAACGAAAATCAATTTTGTCTTTAATCTGCATAAATTAAGAAATCAGTTCAGACTAGGGCTGTTCGATTTTGCCCAAAAATAAAATCTCGATTTTTTTTCTCTCAAAATCCGATTTACGATTACGATTATTTTGTGAATTGACAAAAGGCAAAGAAATGATTTCAAATATGCTGTTTTTTTATTGAACATTTGCCCCATTGGGCTTTAAGTGCAAACTTTGCTCTTATTAAACCAAAAATGAATGAATAAAGTGCAAAACTCTGTAAAATAAGTTGAAAAAAAGTTTTAAAAAATATAATAAAATATAAAGTTTTATCTCTGAAAAAAAATCAGCAAATCAGCACTTACAAACATACAGTAAGTTATATTTCCAATTAAATAAAACAAGACATTTTCTAATTAAACTAAACTGGGTCTTTGCATGCTAAATAATAATGCAACCCATGAAGGAGGTAGAGGTGTGTAATGTCAGTCATTACATTTGCTATTCACATTTGCAAGTTTTTTGCAAGGAACACGAGCCGGTCTACCGGTGGCATGTTCCAACGCCCCCTCCTACACTAAAGAGCCTCTCCCATGGGGCACTTGTCGCAGGTATTGAGAGGTATTTCCATCAATCATTAATATGGTATCAATCATTAATATGTGTGCAGACAAGGTAAAAAAAAAAAAGTGAAAAATCGATTTTACGATTTTCACGTTTTAACATCGTTCTAATTACATAATCGCGATTACGATTTAAAATCGATTAATCGAACAGCCCTAGTTCAGACTATGTCAAATACACACCAACATGTAAGTGTAGGTATAAGTTGTGATTTATCCATCCGACCGTCTTCACCCCTACCACAGGTGATCGTGGTGATTGGCTGGGTTTGTGCACCGTCCACTTCCTTGCTGAGTGCCAGTAGCGACGGTAGCGGTGCGTCTTAAACTGCCTTGTAAAGCAAACTCAAGTCAAACAGAGGCCATTTGTCCATTAATCAATAACACTTAAACACTTCATTCACTCAGTTTAATGTAAACTGAAATTCTGAAATACAAGATTTGTCCCATCATTCAATGTTGTAAATGAGTCCGTGGTAATGGTGCGGGTGGATGAGTGGTAAAAATGAAAATGATGGAAATGTGTTTAATAAAGATAAAAAAATGCGTCGTTGAGTCACTGGAACGAGCGTTAAAGATGAGGCTGCAGAGGAACGTGGCAAAAATTCAACAGCTGTGACAATATGATGGGGGGATATCTTGATTCAGGATGGTTGTGTAAAGAAAGATTCATCTTCTTTTTCCCCCCTCTGGAGGACGGCGGGAGGAAGAGAGCGTCTGCTGGGATGAAGGTAGATGACAGCTTCCATTTTACGTGTATTCACTGACTGATTAGGTCCTCTGGGTAGGTGGAGAGGCTGACGGAGACGGCCCTATCTCTACTCTCCAGACGCCTCGCTGCTTGATGTTTTTTGTGTACATGCGTGGGAACTTACACCAATGCAAACATCTCTGTATGTTTATTGAAATGGGCCGACGTTTGCCTCGCCGTCTTTCCGTACACATGTGTTGCTGTTATGCTGTTTGTAAAATGGGGCTGGTTACTAGTTTCAGAGGTTTTTGTAACTATGTATGTTAACACTAAGCTTGTGTCCTCAAGGGCTTCTTCACAAAATGTCATTGTTTAATGGCGGCTTTACACAAGCTCCATCTTGTGAACTGAAAAGGGTCTCATGATGGGGATTTCTATGCATTGCAGCTGTTGAGCGAATAATTTCCTCGGCCTGTTGTTGAACCGTTGGGTTACTGGTGGTGCTCTATGATGATGTGCAGCACAACCTTATAGGAGACATTATGGTTTTGTTCAGACGGCAGGTAAATCAGATTTGTTTCTCAAATCAGATCTCTTGGTCAGTGTGTTGCACTCTGCTGTTTGCGAGTAATCCTAATGGACTTGCATCTGCAGGCTATCTGCATAGGTTGCTGTGGCAACAACAAAGGTTTCAGTGCCTACATAACCGCAGCAGTTATGAGACTTTCCAACAGTAGGTGTCCTCCACATTTGCCTGTATGTCCTCAACCTGCAAACACTTCCGTCAGTATCTGTCCTCAGGCTGCTGTCCTTCATCATGTTTCAGCCAGTGAGCTACTCTGCACCTTTGACATCATTATTCTGTCACAAAAGATGCAGAAGAACCTTTGGAGTGGGAGCTGGGTGGGAGGACAAAGACTAGTACACCGAGACTTATACACATCTGTAAAGGTGTGATTTTGAAACCAACTTCAGCTTGGATCTGAATTGTAAAACAAAACCTTCTAAATTCTCTCTGGATACAAAACAAATTGATCAAAAGTGCATTTGAAGAGTCAGTACTTTTAAAAGCAGGAGTGGAACTAATGCCATTAATGCAGCCTTAAATCCTCTGTGTCCCAGTAAGTCATTATAATGAACTATAAGAAGCAAGTGATGAAGTTTTACTCAGTGCATCGTTGGATTATTTGCTAGGACTTGTCTGCCTTATTGTTTATTTTAGAAAAATCTCCTTTTTTATTTTTTTTTTAATTTTTTTTTGTTCAAATAAGAACCAAAAGTGGACTATTTGCCAAGTCGGAGCAATGCCAACTGTTTTGGAGCCGGGACAAAGCTCAGGTGGTGGGAGGACCTCTAGATTTGAGTAAGCCAGACCTGACATTCTTATTATTTTTGGATATTATCCAACATTGAATAACTGTACTTATAAGTCACAGCCAGTTGTGTGGACTGTGTGCTGATTATTCTCGCTGCTGCACATCCTTCTCTGCTGGTCCTTTCTAGCAAAATTTGTGTGGTATTCATATCAACTGCAACTAAAAATAGACTCTTATCAAGAGTTGTCAGCCTCAATGTAACGCAAAGAAACCTCTGCATAAACATGTTTGCTCAGCTTGTTTTTTTTCTTTCTTTTTTTTTCCGTTTCTTTCCTTGCACTTGTTCGATGCAGAAGCCACTTGAGAGCATTTCCAGGAGTGATCATCTCCTAGTGTATACGGGCAGCGGGAGATTGTACCTGCATCGAACTTTTGCGGATATTCTATTAATGTAAGAGAGAAGATGTCAACAATAGGTTTATAATCTCGGGGGCTCATAACTTCTTCTGGTCTTGTTCTTGGTGCTTGGTCCTCCCCTTTTTTTAAATTAAATACTTTTTTCCACAATCCACCTCAAAGGAGCAACAAAATAGAGGGATGCGTGGGTAATGTGACATGAATTTCAACTGACAACGAATAGAAGCAGCACAACCAAATGTCTGTTCTGTAAAGCCTCTTTGAGTATGCCGCTTTCTTAAGAAATGAATTAAAACTAAATGTACAAATATCCTTTTACCAAAACCCAAATGACATAACAGCTTTTAAGCTGTCATGTGTAACCGTTGTAATCCGTGTTTCTGACAGAAAGACGTTACTCAGCGCTTGATGCTGTTCTTCCTTCAGGTTGTCTGGCCGTTTGTGGGCCGGACCAGTGGCCCTCTGGTCCTGCAGTCATCAGTAGCTTGCACTAGCGTCTGGTGCTCTCCACTGTTGGCATGCTTGTCAGCAGCCGGATGACTGAAGTTATTAGTGTCTGTATAGAAGGCGCTGTTTTTGTTTTTGTCCGCCAGAGGGGGATTTCACGGCATTTTCAGCACCACATTTCTGTAGCTTGGTTATTCATTTGAAGTTAGCTGAACTCCTGCAGCCACTTTTCTGAGAAAACACACTTATTTTTTCAATTCAGATTAAGGCTGGCATTTATTTGGAGGTGGAGGGACACCAAGGTAATTGCTTAACAGAGCTTGCTTCTTTGACATGTTGACAATGTTATGACTCATACTTGGCACTGTAGTTTTGGAGTCCATCGATCCGCAAATCTTATGTGCACCCCAGTTTATGTTATAAATGCACTGGTTATTTCATTCAAGGCATAAACCTGCCAGTTCCAGTGTCTAACTATAAACTATCAATCTACTTTCTATGAACTGATTTTTCCATTTCTGTTTGAACCACTCAGCTGTTTTTTTGTTTGTTTTTTTCTAAAGGGAAAAAAACTTTTTCTGAAGATAATAGTTTCTCCACAACTGCATCAAGTTACCCTTTCTTCTGTCTTTGTAAATCTCTGGAAATCTCAAACATAAAGTGTTCCCCGTTTCTAGACTGAAGTATTTGTTCACCCTCCAACTGAATTTGAATTTCCAAACAAAGTGTTGTCCATTTGAGCTCAGATCGTTTCCAGCCGCCTCTTCCCCGTGTGCTAACGAGAGCGATAACTGACTGCTGCAGTCAGCGTATGACGATGAACTCTGAGAGATAAGTGCTCTGGCTCCCTCGATTTCCTGTGTATTTTGGAAGCTGCCGGTCCCACTACGGCACTTTAACCCCCCCAGCAGCTGAACTTGAATTTGCAACTGTACTTACTGCACATCCTGATACGTGTGTGAAGCAACTCCACATCAGCGTAGACTTTTCAGTGCCCCAGGGTTCACACACATCATGAGAGATTTTCCTTAAATGCTCTCATTTTCACTTTGGACCCGAAGGACAGAATCGTGGCGTCTGTGAGAATGTGGCTGCTGGCGCAACGTGTTAATCAGCTTGAATGTTTTTGTCCTTAATAAATGCATCGCCACCATCTGTTCTTAAATGTCTGCCTGGACGTGATTTGCATAATTTTGGGATGTCATGCAGTTTTCAGTTTCTCTTCAACTGGTACAGTTGCATGTCTGATTTACTTGGAGAGTGTAACGAGGCCTCCCAAGACTCCTGCGCACATTCCTCAGAACCGCAGTGATGCTGTGGATCAAGAATGTATCGTGTTAAAAAGCATGTTAAAAGTTATTCTTGTACTTGCTTCAACTGGGCCTCATGGACACGAGCATCGTATGTAAATGTGGGCGTTAGTCAGCAACTGACTGCGACACAACCAAACCCAAATTTCTCTGGTTTTTAATGGAGAGGGCCTGGATCCTTGTCACTCGCAGCTTTGAGTCAGCAACTTACAAAGTCAGCAACTCTGCGTTTATACAGATGATCAGAAAAAAGTAGTTTCCAATGCAGCAAACAAATGTGGTACGCCTGTTTTGTTTTGATTAAATAATTAATCATCAGAGTTTCCATTTCCATCCAGATTTGACGGCATTAATCACCCCGTTCTCGTCTTGACGGTGTCGGAGTGGGACCACGACATAAGTTGTCCTTTCAAACATTTCAGTGATGCTCACTAAGGTTGAGATCCGGCCTCTATTGTGGTAAATGAATGTGTGAAAATGCCGCTGGTTCACAATATGAGCCTGATGAATCCTGTCGTTCTCATTCCTCAAAGATGCCTGTGTTGTCGGGGAAGATGAATGTCTCCATAGAGATGCCTGGTTGTTCAGTGTATCCACGTCGTAGTTTTCTTAACTTTTAGATTGGACAAACTGAAGCAACCCCAGATCATAATACTGCCTCCCCTGGCTTGCACGGCAGTCGCCAGGCGTGAAGCCGCATCAGCTCGTTCAGAACAGAGTGTCGGCGTCCGCTCACTTTGAATGGGGTGACGTTAAGTGTTGCTCAACTGAATTGTGGGTCTGTGCTTTGCGGAGGGAGCTTTGCTTATATCAAAAGTTGGGGAGTTTTCAACTTTTGCTGCTTCAAAGCCAGCATCCGCCAATCGAGTTGTGGCCACGCAGCTAGCTCTGGCCAGCACATTGGGATGGGGGCAGTTTAAAGTAGTTTAAAGAAAACAGTTTGATTGGTTGCTTTGACATGTCAGAGGCACCACGTGTCGGCGTTAACTGAATGTTGTTGTGTGAGCAAATCTGGCCTCATCAGACCACATGACCTTTCTCTGTTCCTCCGGAGTCCAATCTTCACGCTCCTCGGCAAACTGAGGTTTATAAAGGGTTGACCTGACTTTAGTGGTCTGGGCAGTTTCCTCAGTTGATGCAGACCAATAGTTTCACTTCTCTATAATAGAAAAAAAACACTTATTTTCCACAATCACAGGAAGTGTTTAGGTTATGTTTTAATGGATGACAGGATAAATGACTTGTTGTCTGAAGCATATTAGTTTCTGCAGGACTTGTACATTAGTAGACTATGGTTAATTTTCAGGTGATCCAGGTGATGACTATTTCTTGCCAGGCAGTGCAGTTTTAACTGATTGGTTCAGAGGATGACAGTTTGGTTGGGGAAGAGTTAAAGGAATGAGGTATGTATTTATTCTTTTTGATGGATGGGCACAATGTTCAAACTAAATATTTTTTTTCGAAGCTATAAAAAAGGCGCAGCAATAGGTCCAATAACTTTAGAATAACAACAGTAGAAGACAATGTCTTATTTAGTTTGCCCTCTCCTCCGTCATTGAAATTCTCCACTCCACATAGAGACGCCATCGGACCACTGTGCACATCCAAATCACCCTTTCATCTCACCCGAATGGGCATGCATGAGTTAGTTTTGGAGTTTCATATTTAAACGTCCCCATCTTTCAAAGCTAAATTGGGCTTCACAGGGCTTTTGAACCCTGAAAGAGAGTTGACTCTCAGATTCTTTTATTTTTTTGACGGCTCCCCATGCCTTGGGGAAATCTTTTGAAACGCACCTCAATTCATCAGACACCGAGCGGGCAGAGAAAAGTGAGACCAAGCGAGCCAAGTTTTCTATCCCGGATCGGCGTGGTGCTGCCGGCGTAGGGTTTTCATTTTCAAGGTCACTTGATTTGACGCCTCCTCTTCAAAAAAGAGCCAAAAAATATTCCAGATTTGGTAATTTTTTGTTTTTCTTTTGTTTTGATGTTTAGTTTCTAAGTGGGCAGACTTTATTTTGAGAGAAACATTTAAAAAAATCGAGCATCATTTAATTTGCACTGTAAATAGACTGTATTTGAAGTACATATGATAGTCCATGTGGCTCGTGGTGAAGATGCAAAGTGAAGTGTTTTTGATTGCATATTACGCATTGAGATAAACTCCTCGCCTCGGGCGCAGATGGATCCGATTGAGGAAGACGGTGTGAAGTGCTCGGCTGGTGAGCATCTCGGTTTCTTATGCTTCAGAGGCAAACATTATTTATAGATTACCTTTTTTTTTTTTTCCTTCACCATCTGAGCAGCTCTCTTAATCACTGATGGGTGTTGTGATGGCACCAGCCACAACTGGTTTGCACTGAAAGGGCCACGCTGAAGGTTCGAAGGAGGACTTTTTCATACGTAGGTTTCTCTGATTTCCGCTTATTCTTCGCTCATTGATGTTGATTCAGAATGAAAAGTAAACTTCATCTCATGATTGCTCACTTTATATCTTCTTTTTTTTAATTTCAATTAAATTATGGTTTTCATGTATTGTGTTGTTAGGCATTCTGCATTCCCACATCAGTGACTGTAGAGCTAATATTTAAGGAGGGAAAGGGAGTTTTAAGGTGTGGGACGGATGGATGGGGGGGGGGTGCCTGCCAACCAAGCCTGTGAATCCTGCACAGCGACAGAGATGAACATAAAAGCACCTCATCTGGAATAAAGACTGTTCGGGGAGCTGTTGGAGCCTGTTGAGGCCTGCTTGTGCACACACTCTGTCTTCATGTGCAGAGGCATGACACGTGTGACGCAGGCGGGAGCGACGTGTGTAGGGGGGCGGTGATCAACGAAGGGCTGGCAAAGCAAGAAAGTGGTGGGCTGTTTGAATCCCAGCTTCAGCTATGTGGAGAACGTGGAGATACTGCACGAGTGTGCGTGTGTGAGAGGTTCTATCTTTGACTGAGCTGCTCTGAACTCCGAGTGCCACGGCCCCGGGGACGGAGTGCAGACTTCCCCTCGCCGCACCGCTCAACGTCAACGAGGGCTTGTTGATTGCAGCGTGCTCGCTTCCATGGTGTCAAATTCAGGGTTGATTGTGCGTGTATGCATGTGGGTTAATACATTCACGATTTGAGGGCAGCGTGTAGGTGTGGCTCGCTGAGCTGAGGTTGATGGGCTTAATTGATGATTTTAAAAGAAAATAATAGTAAAACGGGCTTGCAGTGTTTAGATCGTGAGCGTGTAGTAGTATGGGCTCATGTTTTGTACAGCTGACTGTGTCGTGCTGTGGCAGAGCTGGATCCAATGTGCCTATTTGTACTTATTCAAACTATAAAATAACCATTTGCCCTAAGGTTGGTGATCTGCAACGCCTCCATTTTTTTCTAGCCGTGCACACACACACACACACACACACACACACACACACACACACAAACACACACACACACACATGAAGGCTTGCAGATGAGATAAAAACGGCATTAGAGAAGCATCTCTCTTCGATTACACACACTGGCAACACTTTTTCTTTCAGCTTCCTTGCACTTCAGAGCTGCATTTAACACTCAGGCATCAATTCCGTTTTCCATTTACAGTCGTGGAAGGATAAAGTGAGCTTGGATGTGGCTGTCGCACCGAAGCATCTGTCTTTGATGTTTACAATGTATGTATTAAATCTTCCTCTTGGCGACGGTACAGTGTTTGATGGAAAGAAATATGCAACGCTGAAACCTGATCTACCTGCACGTACATTAACGTAGTTTGTGAATCGGATAGTTGATCTCCATGTTGTTCCACACAATGTACAAGTACACATATGTCACATATGCAGCTATTAGCCTCGACATGAAAACCACCTGTCTGTTGTTGTGCTGGGAAACCAGCTCTGACCTGTCTGGATGGGAATACGGGACCTTCAGATATGAACACACACACACAAGTTCACAACTGCTAAACTAATTAAATTGGTCTCTTTGTTAGGTGCTTATTTATTAATAGATACAGCAGTAGAATTTTTTTTTCTACTAATTTAAAACATAGTAATTAAGAGCGGACGTCGACGCTCTTAATTACTATTAATAATAGTAATTATAATTTTGCTACATATTCTGTCTTGAGGATGAGCCTTTCAGGCCCAGACTCCACCTGGACCTGGCTGAGGGAATCCTCCCTCCTGACGTCACACTGGAGCCTGATAGACCAGACCCACATCTAGACGGATGTAGGATCTGAAGGTCCACAGGGCCTCCCCATCCAAGGGCGGGACCAATGGTTGCTCATCAGACTGCTTTGCACACAGTTAGTTAGCGCTACGAACCAATCAGAGCAATGAACAAATGTATGTTTCTGACGTATTCAGAAAACAAGTCAGAGAGTGAGTTGTGTTGAAGAGGCAAAACGGTAAATACCTCTACCTTGTTGGAGGAATCACTTGAGTGCTGTCTTTTGTTTTTGTTCAGAATCTTCAACTGTTGATGCCAAAGCCGTTTAAAACGGCCGTTCATCCTCAGCTGAAGCCATCTACACTATTTGCTTGAAGATTAAATCACTATTATATTATATATTGTAAATAAAGGATGGTAGCTGGACGTACCTGCAAACCTATTTTAAACAGGCCTTGAATGTCTTAAAAATAAGCTTTTGATTGTTTTTGCTAAATAAATTAGAAATTCAGCCTCTGAACCATGTCTTTATCTTCCCATTCTCTAACCTCCTTATCTATGCAGGATTCTGAGTGGGCGGGGCTATGATAATGAGGCTCTGTGCTGATTGGCTGCCTGAATGACGCGATACACCGCTACGAAAAAATGGCAGAAGCTCCAGCCGGCGCAGTTAGTTGTGGGCGTGGTTTCACACATTGGAGGCCATCCGATGCAAATTGCATTTTGGTTACGTAACGGAAGGGTGCAGAGTCTGAACGGCTCGTAGAAGCCACATCAGACTGGACGGCTCATCCGGGCGGCTGTACAGACACTGCAGAATTTGGTTGCTTTCCTCCTTCTCTGAGTTGGCAGGCTGAGGAGAGACCACTTTATATATGTTAAAGCAAGAGAAAAACGTGTTTTTCATAATAGGTCCCCTTTAAGTTTGCTCGTAGTACGTCTCTCTAGGCAAGTCAGTCCAGTCTTTCTGGCCAAAATATCAACAATCAACATCAATGAATATGCACCAGATAAAATATGCTGCAGCATTTTATTACTTGGACACAGTGAAATAACAATATATCAGCAAACATTTAATCAAGTTCAAACAAAATTGCAGCAAGTTCAAATTGACGGACGAGCACTGGAAGTTAGTAGGCACTGTAACATAACGAGTTCACAAGCTCGACATCTTGTGTGGCCACCCCAGGCCTCTACACATGCGTAGGCTTGCAGCCACACACTAGAGAGCCACAAAAAACTACTCATGAATACCATTGGTGGTCTTACAGTGAAGTTTGCTCAAACCTGGAAAATTTAACTCAGTACCTGCAGATTTTTTGCTCAAAAGGCGCAGATTACATAATAATCATGATCTGCAATAACGGTTAATGCCACGCAATACCAATCCCATAAATAAAATAACTCATCTAGTGGTGTGTTTTCATTGATGTGGAGTGTGGAGCACTTTCCAGCGTTTTACTGTGATGACCAACAAACTTGTCACCGTTTTATGTCGGCTTCATTAAACACTTTTTAAAAGTCAGTTGATATCTGTGAATATTTATCAGATGATTCTGATCACCAGCTGATCAGTTTCACAAGCTGCATATACCTGCTGAAGTAACTGACACAGGAATGCACAGAATTTAAAGGGTTTGTATAAAAGAACGGTACATTTTCTTGAAATGATTCGCCATCATCTTTCAGTGGTTTCAAACGAGGTGGCTGATTTTGCTCGGATGAACTCAGTGTAACATCTGTTCTGTCTGAAGCTGATGTTCTGCAGATGGACTGAAGTAATTGCTAATGCCACATTGTCAGGCTATGCAGGTGTTCCAGAGATGTGCTGCATCCTTTTCCATTAGTGTTAAATGTCTAATTAGACTAACGTCATTGTGTCTTTGTCTACTTTCCATGCTTGACAAGATCATTTTCAACACATTTTATTCATGCAGTGGTGGAAGAAAAAAAGAATCCAAATATTGTTTAAAAAAACGTCAGATATTTGAACAGTTTTAATCACGATTGAGATGTTTACGTGGTTTCTTTCCTCACTATCTTCATTCAGATAGGACTCTTTCCCTCCTGCAGCCTCCTCAGTATGAAAGGTATGCCTTCGTGGTAATTGATGTCTGTGTTTGCTGCTGTTTATTCAGTCGGTATTATACATGACATTTGCCTTTGCTTCAGACGCGGCTAATGAACTTTGAAAGTGTGTGGTGTCTTATGTCAACACTGAGAGATGGGTACTCGTCACCGCCTCAGATCCTTCAGGGAAATATGTGCAGCTGTGCTTTGTTTTGTTACAGAAGCTCACTGGAGCATCAAAAAGGTGTTTACTTGAAAGCAGAAAAGAGGAGAAGATGATAAATGCTTTTTGAGTTCTTAGTTGTTGACTTGGCCAAACTGTTGTCTTTTGTTTTTGCTGCTACTTAAAAAAAAAACAATAAACTAATAAGCTTTGGATTAATGGTTGCAGTTCTTACGGCAATATTTTTTTAATTAGATCAAATTTCGATTATCTAGCACTTAGCATATCTGGTTTTGACATTGTCTTTGCCAAATGACCTTTTTTTTTTTTTTTACATTTTAAACCTGTAGTGTTTGTTGACAATGTGATTATTGTGTTTTGATTTAAAAGTCATCACATAAGGTGATGAAGGGGGAAGGAGACTTGCTAAGTGGTGTTAATTTGCCTCTCCATCACGCCCTTGACGAGGTAAACGATGATGAATGTCCCCGGCCATGTCGCCCCGCGCTGCATCTGCGTCTTCAGAAACATCTGCTGCCTGCAAGCCGCCGCTCTCCGCCCACAGACCTGTATGCACAACCTCACAAACACTGGCTGCTGTCTTCTGGAGATAAATATCAGTAGTAGTTCATAGAGAAATGAACGTGTGTGCCTGTGTTGGGAATAGAAGCTTTCCTGGGATGAAAGGGACCATACGTGACGCAGCCGTGCGGCGGATGTTGCCGCGTGGTGCGGAGCTGAGCGGCTCAACGGATGAGGACAAAACTGCCATTATAAAGGAGCTTGTAAAGTTGGTGAGAAGTTGTACGTCTAAGTGATGGCTCACAGCTATGATGTCTGGAGGAGTTGCAGCTCGGCTGTCGCCGCTCTACCACACACCAGCTCGCTGTTACATCACTTCAGTGTTCTCATTCGCTGTGGGAATAAAACCGAGGAAGAAAAGGCCCGCGGAGCTCGCTCAGACAGACTGTCCTGGTTTCCAGCTCTGCCGATTGTGTCTGCACAGGATTTCAGCACCATGATATTACACAATCCATGCAGGTGTTTTCCATGTAGCAGCTCCAAATTGAAATACCGCCTCACTCCTAATCTCACTTACGCAGGGAAGGTTTTTGTTCCTCCTTCACTTCATCTGGGTGTAATTTGAAGCAGACAACAGCACACAGTGTAGAGCATTACTGACTCATGTTGAAGGAAAAGCCTGCTCAGGGCTTTTTGTTTTTTTGGACGACATTCACGTTTACCTCCTGAAGGAGAAGTGGAAAAGGAGAGAGCTGCGTGCAAAATGGTGCGCTCTTTCATCACTGTGACATTGGTCAACATTTAGTTTTTCTTTTTTCAAAAAATAGACATCCTTGAGTGTTTTGTTTTTCTGTGGAGAAGAGTTTTGACTGACTAACTACTGCTGAGGTCTTCCTTTTTTTTTTGTGGCTTCAGGCGACTCTTGAGTTTACTCGTTTATTCTGCCCGGCTCCCCTTTCTGCCCCTCGCTCCATCATTTCTGCCGGGGAAGATGCTCCCACTTTCGTGAAGCCTCGTCCTCCATCCATTTAATTTCCCTTCCAGCTGCACTCGCAGGGCTGGAGCATAAACAGAGCAACAGGGCGGCCGATAGCATCTTCAGATGTGCCAGCAACATCGGCAGATAAGAACCAGCAGCAGCATGTCCTTCTTCAGTAAACAGAGCTCCGTGAAATGTGTGTTGGGAAGAAGATGGAGAAGGGGAGGAGGGAGGGGAATGAGAGGAGACAGCACAATAGGAGTGAGGGGTCTGAAAAATGAGAGGACAAAACCTGGATGGTGCTGGAGGGAGGGCAAAGGCCAGAGGGAGGGAATGTGAGGAGGTTATCACTTTACCTCATATCTGTGTGTCCATCAACAGCAGGACAGGGGTGTGTTGGGTTTGTTTATCGAGATGGCCAGTCGAGCCTCGATGGAGGGATCCTTTATTGCAACTGTGTGGGGTGTTGCTAGCAGCCCTGAGGAAGCAAGCACTTGACTAAACATGTGAGGAAAGGTCAGCAGTCGTTGCTCTTTGTTGCTCTCATCTTTGGCTTGATTGACAAGCCCTTTATTACCCCTAAAGGTGACTCCCCTGACACCGAGGGCCGCCCTGTTGAGCTCCGCTCCCCCCTTCAGTCTTTTGCTAAGGAATTGAGGAAGGTTAGACGGAGAGAGCGTGCAGGGATACATAAACGTAGGCCCAGCACATTTATCTGCGCTCGGGCAATGGGAGCAACCGCTCCCACTGTTTCCCTTGGCAACGACCTCTGACGAAGGTTAGTCTCAAAATGAGCCAAGATTGAGCTAAACTCCCAGAGATAAAATAAGACATCTTAACAGGATTAAAGTTCCTAATGCAATCAGCATTGTTTCAGCTACAACTCAATTACCTGTAATGAAAAAGGTCTCTCTTTACTCGGTACTCTGAGGTGTTAAACGGTTTACACTCCCTCTGAACGCCATGTTAGACAGCTTCAAGAACACCGCCCCCATCCACCTTCCCATGCCAGATAAAAGGGCCTGTGTTCACCATCTCCAAGCCAACCTCACTCTTTCCAACGTGCTTAACGGCAAACACTTTGGGATTTATTTCCTAACTTAACTAAGGTGACTTTCCCACATCATTATATTATGGGGAAAGGTGTGATTGTCACGTATTCAGAGAATGCAGCTGCATTGGGGCGCGTGACGAGTCTGAGTCATCTCAGCCTCTATTATAGACGATAGTCCTGTTATATATCGCACCAACAAATGATGCCCCATAAAGGGGTAAGGCTGGATCTGGACATATGAACAACACCTGGCTCCCATGGCACCAGTTCAGGCCCGTAACAAGACTCCTGTCATCATGAGTCTTTTGTTTTTTTCCACTTCATAATTGAGACGGTGTCACTGTATTTCCATGGCTGCGTGAGGCAGAGCCTCAAATATACGTAGCATGCCAGCGCATCGATTGTGATGGAGATATTCAAAAATGTAATCCACACAAACCTTTTCATAATCAGCCACTTTGACTCTGGATACTTCCCGACTGCATACGCATGCGATGCACTTTTGCATCATGCAAAAGTCAGGCGGCTTTGTGGGTTTTTCAGCTTGACGGTGTCGCCTCAAATCAAGTACAGCAAGTCAGGGACTCGCCCACGAAGACGGCTGCAATAATTGACCACATCTGCCACAGTTGCAGCCGCAGTTTTGCAAATATTTGCACCTTTGTGACTGCATTTACTACAGTGACAGAGACAACAAGCACAAACCACCTGCCAGTGTCTCAACAGGTGTAACGTTCAGTGCTTGGTTTAAAATAATAAAATAAAATCTGCCTCTGTAAACTAGAAAACATTATTCTCCTCCCTTTTGTTATGCAGTCATGCTGTGAGTGTGAATAATATTTTCTCCATTGTGAGCACATCATATGGATATTTGTAGTGCACTGAATGCTACAGCTGCATTAATGTGTTTTTATTGTAAAACCTTTGTTACAACTACACTGGACATCCGCAATACTCGGGTAAATTCTTTTGTCACTATACGTCCTTCCCTGACTCTCAAAGCTTATACCATAGCATGACCAGAATATAACACACACCGTCGTTAATCGGGTTGTAAACAACGAGGTTGTCATTGGTGTCAGCTGTTATGCACCCAAAGGCTGTATTTAATAAAGAACATGTGCAGAAGGAGAGGCTTTGTGAGAGCTATCTGCAGTAAAGGTTATATCCAGTGGAGTTTTCCGCCTGTTTTATCACTGGAGAACACCGACGGCCGTGTGACATGTGTTTACACTGGTGTAAAATGCATGAAACCTTTTTCTGACGTGGATTTGAAACACTAATGAGGATTGGGATTGTTTTAGATGTAAAAGGGGAAATGGCCTGATGTAAGCATAGTCTGAAATGGCGAAAGTCTTTTTCGTTCTGTCCTCTCAAATCTTGGAGTTTCCAGCTTTCTGCTTTTGTGAAAGAGCAAAACCACAACCCAAAAAATGAAACAAAGATTACCCTGAAATAACAAAAGTAGCCATGACTGGTTAAGGATGGGATGATAACACATTTAGTTTTGGCTTTTGTACAGAAAGAAAAGGTATTTTCCAAAACATCCTATAAAATGATGAGCTCTGTCACAGAAGATGTTTTTGTTCATTTATAATTTATTGCCTTTTGTCACCGATTCTGTTCATAACCTTTTATGGACAAAATTTCTAGGCGAGGGATGGGGAGGGTCTGGTTTGGTAAGGATTCACTCTCTGCTTTTTATGATGTTGTGGCCCTTTTGGGTTTATCAAACCATGATCCTCAGCTTTCCTCTGAGCGGTTCACAACCAAGTGGGAAACAGCGGGGATCACAGTCAGCACCTCCAAATCTGAGACCAGGGTTCTCTGCCCAAAAGGGGTCGAAAGCCCTCTCTTGGTTCGGTGGATCGGTGCTGCCTCAGGTGGGGGAGTTTACGTATCTTGGGGTCTTGTTCACTAGTGAGGAGAGAATGGAGCGGGAGATTGGCAGGCGGATCGGTGCAGCGTCTGCATCGGTCTGGGTGTGGTGAAGAGAGTGGAGCCGCAAGGCAGGGCTTGCTGTTTACTGGTCGATCCACGTTCCTACCCTCACCTGGGGTCATGAGCTGTGGGTGATGACCTAAAGAACAAGATTGTGGATACAAGCGGCTGAAATGAGTTTCCTCCGTAGGGCGTCTGGACTCTCAGTCATCTGGGAGGGACTCTGAATAGTCACTGCTCCTCCACGTGGAGGAGAGCCGGTCGTTCCTGCATCTGGGGAGGATTCCCCCTGGATTCCTCCCTCAGGTGTTTCAGGCATTTCCAACTGGGAGGAAGCCCCATGGAGGACCCAGGACACGCTGGAGAGATTACATCTCTTGGCTGGCCTGGAAATTACCCTGTATCCCCCCTAGAGGAGCTGGAGGAGGAGGCGGGGGGAGGGAAGTCTGGGCCTCTCCACGGATGTGGATGGATGGATGGATGGATGGGTGGGTGGAGATAAGTCATTTGACATACTGACACAAAAATGTATCTATTTGCAAAAATAAATAAAGTTATGTATGTATATTATATAAGTTGAAACAAACCAATTGATAAACCAAATCTTTGCACTCAAATTTTCTGTTTCCATGGCAACTGACCCAGCCCTGCCATGTTGCCTGCGTCCATCCATCAGCGTCCGTGTCTCTCCGTACCTCCAACAGGTAATCGGGAGCAGGGCCAGCAGCCTCTTTTTTATGTTTCCTCTTCATCTCTGTCCACCACAGACAGAAGAGTTTCTCAGCAATCAAGCAAGCAACTGGTCACCGTTGGTGCCCTGAAATGATGCGCAGGCTTTCCGCTGACATTTGTTTGGAAACAAACCTTTCACAGTGATTTTCCTCTAAAGTTCATGTTGCGTCGTCTCTCAGCCTGGGCGAAGTTGAGAAAACAAAGAAAGAAATCATCGCCTCGGCTGCACTCTGAAGTGCAGCTGTGCTCTGCGGCCGGTCCGCTAATTGTCGTAAATGTTTAGAAGGGCATTCTTTGTTCACCATCTGGTTTGCATGCGCGATGGTGTAGCGGTTCAACGTGTCCCTCCCCTGCCTACAGGTTTTTTCCGAGATGTTTAGGCCTGTAGAATTACCAAAACACACTGAGATCAGCCAGTTGGCTTTAGATCAGTGCTTTGATCACACTCTCCAGTTGGCTTCTGTTTACATCTTTTCGCTCAGCGGTGAGCTCTGTATTTTGTTACTACGCCATTTTTGCACGCCGACTGTTAGTTAATGTTTTTACTTTGCTCTTTTCAAACACTATTCCAGGTCACAGTACTTTTTTTTTTTTTTTCCTGTCATCATCAGAACCCGGGAGACATTCATGGAGCCCTGTAGTTAAACCACAGATCCGTGGATGACTCCGGCATGACAACATCTGTCGCTTCCTGTGATGTGTAAACAAAACATCCCAGGCCTCTCAGTAAGGGAGTCCATATGTCTGTCTGGTAGCCGTTGTCATGCTTGACAGTGTGCCGCTCACAACTACCGAGTCATCTCTAAATCACGGCGCTGCATGTGTCCGTCAGCTGATGGGGTACAGAAGTGAGCAGCTTTGTTGGTAGCGCTGCTGTAGTTTGATGTGGACCTTGTTTCATGCCTATCGCCGTATCAGTCGCTCACGCTCCCCCAGCCTGAACTGGGTGGATGGCACAGTCGGGCTTGTGCGTGTCATCATCTCCTCAGCACGTCAGGCCTCATACATGATGAATCCTCTCAGCGACTTCATTATTAGATCAGAACATTAATTAATGAATACTGTTTTTGTTTTTGTCAATCACGGCCGCCCCCCCAACACTCATCAACCCCTGACAGGATGAAGGATTGTTGCCGCTCTTCCCCCCATAGAGAGGGCGTAGAACTTCAGCAAACATTATCTATTTGTTTTTTTTTTATCTCTGGCACTGACAGTTTCCAAATCCCAACGCATTCTTGACTTTTTTTTTCTTCTTTTCTCAGCAGTAAAGCAACTTACTGTTTTCTTTCTCCCTCAGTGGTGGGTTTTTTTAATTTAATTTTTTTTAAATGCATTGTGTATACTTTTGTTCTCGTTATATCTCAACCCTAAATGTGCTATATGCAAACTTTTTAATAAGAGGTTTTCTTCGTAAATGCTTAAATTTGCCCCATTTTGGACCACATCTGATAATCACAGTAAACAAAAAAAAGCAAAAACAATCTCTGTCTTGGCATAGAAAATAAAGAGCTCATGGCTGAGGTTTCCATTTAATGTGCTCGGCCGCTTTAGGAACGTCACCAAAGCGCCACTCCAAGATAAACTTCACAAGCAGCGTTGCAAGGAAAAGCATGTTTCCTTTGTATCGTAGCAGCGTAAGTGTCTTTCATGGAGATTGATTTGAGGACGGCAACGTTGTGGTCTGATTGTTTAGAAGCTGTGGGTTTGAGTGTGCGAGAGGAGGTTTTGCCTTTGAATCCAATTTGATGAACAGATGAAACGGAGGGAAAATATGAGTTATCAGTCTATTATGTATGTTTATTGCTCACCATCTTCCAGAGTGCAGCGCAGCCGTCTATACGCTGGCTTCTGAGCGTATATACAAACATTATTAATCTATTATTGATAATACGCAGCCAGGCCTTTACCATGTGGAAATAGTTTACTGCGCTGAACTCTTTGCGTCTTTGAGACCACATTTTATTCCAGTCTTAAACTGGATCCTTGAGGTTTCCTAAAGTAAAGTCTTTCAAAGTGTACATTTACCACAATAGAAGCTTTAAACAAAACTGCGATGGCATCGTGGGCAGTTTATTGATCATATTTGTTCACTGAGACAGTACTTGGTGGTTTTGGATTATATATGCCTTCGTAGACTTTTACGCACAACATGGAAGTAGTTAGTTCCAGTCCAAAGTGAAGCTAATGTAGAATTAGAATAAAGTGACCACCATTAATGGAAAAAATACAAAAAGAAGCTTTTGTAACGAAATGCTCAGTCTGTTCTTCTCTCCGCTGGTTCATATAGTGTCTTCTTTTAATGAACAGACACATCAAGTTTCTAATATCTCTCTCGTTTGTGTGTAGTCAGGATAAAGCAGGCTAACCTTTTCTTAACCGACGTAACCAACAACTATTCATGGTTCCAATCTGTGGCTGCCAGCGAAGCCGAAGATGAATTTGCAGTTTTGTTGAAGGCCTGCAAGAACCGGCTGACAGGAAAAGCCCAATGTAAAGGAGCTGAAAGCAGGCGGACCAGCTTTGCTCTGTAAATCGATTCTCTTCGCATCCATGTAATACGGTTAACAAAGGAGCAAAGCTACGACTGTAAGTCGACCAAACTGTGCATGTAAATGCAGCTGTGCATTTGAACAGCCGCATTTAGAGAAAATCCGAGATGGAGACGGCTAAAAACTAAAGTCGATGCTTCAAACAGGAGCTTACAAACTAAACGATGACATCACCAAGGCTACGTCCCCTTCTGCTAAGTCCATGATATATTCACGCTGTCTGAGAGGCCGAGCTGTTGCACATGAGAAGTGGGAATGCGGTGGAATAACGCAGATTAAACGATGTCGACACATTTAAAAACTTTTCAAAATTCATTTTTCCTATTGTGTCGACAAAATCGAAAGCTTCACGAAGTCACGGATCCTCCAGTTGCTCTTGTAATGGATCACTAGATGAGTGGAGTCTCGCCGTTAGCCCGTCAATCACAGCTCGTCTTCACAGCTGGCTGAATCCTCCTCCGCTGTTTGTAGTAATAATGTTCATGAATTACATGGACTTCGCTGAAGCGAGTCCTTCATTGAGTGGTGTCTGTGGGGCCGGTTGGCTAAATGGCACGAATCTCCTTTGGAGCTGTGAAACTTTCAGTTAGGGAATGAAATTATGCTCCAGCTGGCCTTAAACATCCTCCAAACTGGATGAAGAAAAGTAGATGCAGGGCAGAAGGATTTTTATAGGAGGGCAGTGTTTTCACAGTTTCCTCTCACACTGAATACGGCCATTTTTTATTGTATTTGGCTCATTTTTAAAAATCAAACAAGCACATCAGAGGACTAACCAATCAGAGTGGAGACGACTGGAGGACGCGATGAGAGGGGCTGGATTGAGGCGGTTTGGACACACGAAGAGGAGGGATGGTAAATACAGCTGTAGAAGGATGCTGGAGCTGGCAGGCGGGGGAAAAGAGGAGGTTTCTGGATGTGGTGAAAGGGGATATGCAGTTGGTTGGTGTGACAGAGGGAGATGCAGCAGGCGGATGATATGCTGAGGAAACCCTAAAGGGAAAAGCCTGAGGAGGCAGACGGAAGAGAAATCCCCTTGATTGAATGTCTCCACACTTCACCGGTGTACTCTTCATCAGGAGTTCGCTGAGTCTGTTTGTGTCATTCTACCAAATACACCAACCGAGGAGCTGGGATTGAATATCTTTGTGTGTACATGTTCCCAAACTGACAAAAATGTGTTTATTATGGGGGATAAAAATAGCCTTGCAGCCTTTGGACGGTCGTATAATTCATATACACTCATCCACATTTGTTGCAGTCACTGCGTCTAGGAATTATTTTGACAAGAAGGGTTTTAATTTACTTTTCGAGTGTACCCACTTTCCATCAGCCTGAGTTGTGTACTTCAATTTCAGGTATTGATTCTCCACATTTCCCAGAATGACTTTCAGCAGTCCCCAGAGAATGGGCATGAATTTGTTGAATTCAGAGAGGAGAAAGAGAGCAAAGTAGCGGAAATAAGGGCGCGATAAGAGTCTCATTCTAGTCTGCTGGTCTCGCTGGTGATTTATTTCTGCCCTTATTGTTCCTGCTTGCTAAATGTCAAATCCAGGAAAAGGACACTTAAGAGATTCAATGCTGATCAGCTGAGCCTCTGCAATTTGAAATGAATTTTAGTTGTGCTTTAATGATCTTTAAACAATGTCACATGCTCTACATTAATCTGGGTTATGAATTCAGACGTCCAGTATCCCCCACTGACAATCTTACTTTGTTTTACACACATTAGGAAGGGTTTTGCAGCTTGTGTCAGTTCCCCCACGCCTCCCACTCAAACAAGTTAACATGTGCTGTTGGGTGCCACAATTCAGGGTTTATTGTGTTTGGTTTTAGGGGTTATGAGATCTTTTTTCATCATCTGCTGCAATAAAGATTTGAAGCTTGAATAATTTCAGACTTATTCTGTAGATGAGTTTGATGGTTTTGAGTGTTAGAGTTGAAGAATATTGGCAAATATCTACATAAAAAGCATCAATAAATGAATCGGTGCAAGCAAAACCGCATGTTTCATTTTCCTCTGATTACTCTATTAGAGTGAATTATATGCTAATAGCAGCGGATGAATTAAAAGTTAAGTCTGCCTCCAAAACAGTGTGAAAATGTCCCTTTCAGATGATCTCAGGTTTTATCTTTTGGTGTCTCATTGGCTTGGAAAATTTGAGCTCACTGCAAAGCAATATGTGTCTGCTTTTCATGTGATGGATTTTGTTTCTTTTTCCAGCAGAAAACCGGTTACTTTATGCCGCCAGTTCAGACACGGCATGTTGTCAGACCGAAGCCAAAGTGGTTTTTCAGACGTGTCGATAATACAGTTCAGTGGAAAAGTAATAAAACATTAATAAGAAGACATTTTACTGCATTTGGACATTTCCAGCATCCCTGGATGTGACGTAGTTGATCATTGTGAAGCCACCAGAATCTGCTTCTTTTGGAATTTGGTATTTTTGCTGTAACACTACTTCCTCAATAATCATTACTGCATTACAGGAGGACTTTTCCTCTGAATAATCATCTGAATGATCATCCACAGCCTCCTTCCTCTCACTATTTTCGCAGCAGCGGTAGCGGCAGTCGCAATAATTTATCCAAAAATTAAAGATGTTCCCGTCCATCATTGTTTTGAAGAGAAGGAGGAGAGGAGAGTTCTTTTATCAAAAGAAAAAACACAGTTCAATGGCAACACAGCGGCACCTTGTCGCAATTTCAGGATTGATGCTTTTGTTTTGCAGAAAAGTGTGATGGAAACGGAAACCCACCTAGTCACTGGTTGGGTTGAACCTCGGGGGGGAATCCTTAAAGCCTCCTGCATATTCAATTAAGCTGCTCATTGTTATTCAATACCTGAATTTAATTAAGAATAGTCAGAATCCCACTGTGATTTAAGTGTGTGTGTGTGTGTGTGTGTGTGTGTGTGTGTGTGTGTGTGTGTGTGTGTGCGTGTGTGTGTGAGTGACGGTGCTCTGAGTTGTTATGCTGGCTGGTTGCTCTTCAGCTCATCTATATCAAGTGATGGACACGCTCGTCCTTTTAAAATTCATAGAATTGTAAGTTCTGCTGGAGATGTCAAGCTAATGATGAAGGTTATGAGTGTAACTGACCACTAATTACATATCGGGAATTAGTTGACGACTCGTGCTGTTTAGCACAAACAGAGGAGCTGCTTTCTGCCAGAGCTCGCTCCATCCTTGTATTTTGGCCTCCGAGACGTTATTGCTGCTGGAACGATGGCTGTCTGATAATGAGGGTTGAGGCTGGCGGTACAGCACTTCTGCTCAATAGATGCTGCTGAGCAAGGATGTGGAAAATGAAGCTCCCACCCAGTCGATTTAAATGGAGATTTGTAATTAATTGGAATCGATGGCGTCAGTTGACACTCTCGGCTTCCCATCTGCAGCGCCTCGCCTTGACCCGTATTTAATGCATTTAGCACACACACACACCGCGTAAACACACACATACATATTCACGACGTCATAACTATCCATTCCAACACTTCATTACGACGGGCCGCTGCTGGATGACACGGTTGAGTCGCCTCTCGGTGAGCTGATTGATCCTCAGACGGGAGAGCTGGTGTGCTCAGGTCTGGGATGAGGTGGAGCGGAGGACGGCAGACCGGGTCAGAACGGGCTCACACCAGTTGAGACGGCATCGTGACGGAACAATCCGAGAAGGTCCAGTGTGTCTGGAAGCGTCATCTCTCACCTGCGTCGTGTCTTTGCTTTGCTTTGCCTCGTCTCAGAGTTGCTGATATTTTCACCATTTTCAGATACTAAATCAAGTGTAATCTAATGTTGTTTTGTATGTTTGTGTGTTAAATGAGTCATAATTAGAGTTTAAGAATGACAGTATATTAATATTTCATTTAAGGGAGCAGGAAATTGAAAGAAACTGTTATTACAGTATTTCATTTTTCTGAAACGACGCGAGTAACCTGAATAGATCCTCATGTTTTATAGAAGCGGTCCCTCTAGATGACGGCGGCCAAGGTGAACCATCTAATGAGCTACCGTGGATGTTTGCACCCGGCCGCTCCTCTTAGTAGTCTGGTCTTTTCTTCGCTTATTTGTTTCTGTTGGGTTAATAAAATGGAATAGATTTAATTCAGTGTGTCAAAGAACCCCCGAGATCAAAGTAAACTGTGTTACGCAAGAAAGACATTTGTCACAGTTACGCCAAGGAAAATGAGATTGGTCCAAGTTTATATCAGCAATAATAATAAAAAAGGTGTTGGCATGAAGTGTTTGAGGTCATTTGCATTGTAGGACATGGATTGTTCTCTCTCTCGCTCTCTCTCTCACATGCACACACACTTTGATGCTACTGAAACAATATCTGATGCAGCCTATTGTCACTTCTTATCATGCATTCAATAGCAAACATATTCACACGAATTAATAACGTCCCAGTTTTTGAAAGCTTTTCTTACAGATTAATTAAATCTTTGTGTAAACTGATTACTCAACCCGACCTACAGCCGTTAATCATTAACAGATATTTGATTCACTGGAGAGCGTCAGTGACTGTAATCTAAATAATTCATTTTGATTCTCTTCCCTCTTCTTTGGAGTGATTATACAGCCGGTGATTGGCAGCTCTGGCACAAAAATATCAGCTCTGGCATCAGTTAAGTCCATATTAGCTGAACTGCTGTGCTGAGATACGCTCAGAGGAGCGGCGCACGTCCACCTGGGCAGGGAGAGAGGCCTTATCTGAAAGTGTGGTTCACCCTGGAGCCAGACTTGGCAGGGGCTTTGGGGAGATGTCTGTTGCAAGAAGGGCGAGGGGTAAGATGCCAAATCATCTCCGAGCGATTCCTTCAGCATCACTTCCTGCATAAAAGCACACTCATGGAAGACAAACTTGCATTCACTGAAGGATGTGGACAATTTAAGTGCAGCATTTCCCCCTTTCATCCTCGGGCACATGTAGTTTTATGCAGTCATTTCTCTTTCACATGCATGTTGCCAAGGAGACGACCACAGTCAGCCCAAAAACTCAAGAGGCCCTTCACAGTAATAACACAGCATGAGTTTCCGTCTGTGGTAGATTGAGTGGCCTCCTTACTTTTGTTGATGATGTTGTTGTTGTTGTTGGAAAAACTGAAATAGAAACAAAGTAAGAAGACCTCTCTTTTCATCGCTAATAAAGCCAAGAATGTAAGTCGCACTTTACACATTCTGAGGTCTTTTTAATTGAAGTCATTGTTTGCACTCGTTTCAAAAGCAACCCACTGGTGTTGGTTTCAGATCGATGGCCTCAAACGAAGGAAATAATTATTTTGCATTGAGATGAAAGTCACGATACAGCAAAACAAACAGCCTGTGGATCCAGCCTTTTTTAATTAGTGCCATGTGTCTCCTGCTTTGCGTGGCAAATGAACATCCACCATCGAGGATAAATGAATGTGCTGCACAAGCGTGCACGTGTCTGTGTGTGTGTTGGTAGTTGTGTTTGTTTGGGGACTTGAGCGGTGAAGAGTTTTGGTGAAGCAGGTGTTGACTTTTTGGCCCCTGCACACAAGCTGTTATTTTAAATCTCTCTTTCTTTTTTTTTTTGTATCAACTCTGACCTGCTTGTTACACTCTTGACTTTTAAATCGGTTACTGGTATTTTACATTTCCCCCTTCGGATGTTTTTCAGGGACGCCCAAGTTCGCCAGCCAGCCGTCACCCGCCACCGTGCATCTAGGAGACAGTCAGGTCATGTCCTGCGAGGTCAACGTGGATCCGCTGCCGTTTACCCGCTGGGAGAAAGACCGACAGCCGCTGGAGCTGAGCAGCAGGTTGATCCAGCTCCCCAGTGGAGCTCTGGTCTTCAGCAACGCCTCGGAGGCCGACGCCGGCCTCTACCGGTGTCTGGTGGAGAGTGTGGGCTCCTCCAAGACGAGCGACGAGGCTCAGCTGCAGACGGTGCCAGGTAAGTTTCTGCAACAAAAGGAAATACTTTACATCCTCTTTCATTACACATAAAGGGCCACTGTTGATCCTTTGGCACAGTAAATTGAAATGAATAAATATATGTATATATATATATATATATATATATATATATATATATATATATATATATATATATATATATTATAGTTTATTAATCAGAATCAGGTTTATTTGGCCTCCGGTTGTTTTGCTCACTGTACAGTAAATGGACAAATGATGGCTCTTATTTACATATATACAATTAAAAGAGAGGTGCAGCAGTATGAGGTAGACATGGTTATTGAAAGGTGCATTGTTGCATATGATTGAGGTTATTATTATTATTGCACAGTGATTGATTACTCTGGGACTCTGAGTGAGTGAGTGTGATATATACATATATATAAATATATATATATATATGTGTGTGTGTGTGTGTGTGTGTGTGTGTGTGTGTGTGTGTGTATATACATATATATATATATATATATATATATATATATATATATATATATATACACACACACGTGATGACACTGGACTATACATATATATATATATATATATATATATATATATATATATATATATATATATATATATATATATATATATATATATATATATATATATATATATATATATATATATGTATGTATGTATATACACACACACACACATATATATAAATATATATATATATGTGTGTGTGTGTGTATATACATACATATATATATATATATATATATATATATATATATATATATATATATATATAGTCCAGTGTATCATGTATATACATATATATATATTTTGTGTATACACATATATGTGTAATATGTGTGTATGTATATATATATATATATATATATATATACACATATATGTGTAATATGTGTGTGTGTGTGTATATATATATATATATATATATATATATACATATATATATATATATATATATATATATATATATATATATATATATATATATATATATATATATATATATATATATGACCGGGGTGACCGTCCGGCCTTGACTTCTGTTTGGACAACTGGTTTTAAATCACATTAAAACTATTTAAAAATAATGCTTGCCCTATTGGGCATACTTTCAAACTTGTTTTAGATTTATTGACAAAGTTATGGAACATTTGTACACACATTTCAATCATAATACACAAACTAATCTTGTCCGAATATGTTCATTGTCTGAATTATCATCTGGGGTGACCATGAAAAAAATACAATTGAGGGACTTTTATATTGACAATCATCTCAAAGAGGATGTTGCATCAGCCAGTTACTCCATGAGGGTCCCAGAGAGACAACCTGCAGGTCAGTAGTCTCTCTCTCCTTTACAAATAAATCCTCTTTCTAACTGCTGCAGTGTATACGTCACATTTTGATATCATGTGGGGTGACCACCCTAAAACTGTAAATAATTCGTTTTACTTGCAAATCTATATTTTGAAGGTAAATTTGTTAGTGATATGTGGTGAGAAGTAGCTAGCTTAGATCATATAGCTAACTGTTAGCCTGTTATATTTGATTAAACTTGATTAAACTAAACTTTGATTAAACGTTGGGGTAACCAACAAATGGCAATTCTGTATCAAATTCAAAATTGAATGTCTATCAGTTTTGGTTCAAATATAAATTATTGGTATAGCATGCATAAGTGGATACACCTTGTACACATTTTAAATCAGTTTTATGAATTTTAGAGTAAGTAAGAGGGTGACACTGCCATTATGGATAGAATGTATTTAAAAATGGTTTTCAAAAAATGAAAGGAAAAATGTGTCTATCTTTCTTGAACAGTTAATTTAATTACTGATACTTATTAAAATATAAATTTTGTTATGGAAATCTATTAATTTTGAGATAAATGGTTGCCCCAAATGACGGTTTAAAGGTTTAAAAACACTAAAATACCTTTGTTTGAAGTTTTCACATACATGTATGTGTACACTACATTTCAAATGTTTGGAAAATGGCCAAAAATATCTATTTTAAGTATTTTAAAAATGGGCTACTCAAAGGCCTTATACGTCTTTGACCCATACACACATATATGTGTAATATGTGTATATATATATATATATATATATATATATATATATATATATATATATATATATATATATATATATATATATATATATATATATATATATAGTCCAGTGTATCATGTATTTACATATATGTATGTGTGTGTGTGTATATAGTCCAGTGTATCATGTATTTACAGAGATGCATGGTGCTCTCTTAAGGGTTACTTATTACCTTTTAACATGAAGAGACCTGCCTGAGAAGGGTGAGAAATGGTGGGATGCTAAAAGGAGCGGGTTAATTCCCGGTGGAGCCATCGGTAACGCAACAGTAACTCAGTTGTAGCACAAAAGGACGCTGAATTCCTCTGTGGCAGGGTCTCGTCTCGCCGCTCCTGAACTTTTATTTACGGAGTTGTTAAGCGGCAGACTCCTACCAGCACAAAGGAGATATTGGAGCCCATAAATCAGCTTTCAACAAGGACCCAGTGGGGGTCTTCATCCTCGCTACGCTTCTCCTGAGGATATCTGTTGGAGTGGCAAATATTTGGGTGCATGCAGGAGGAAAACTCATAAAGCTGTCTGAGGAAATTGAAGGAAAATGAGTTTGGATGGAACCAGATGTCGAAGCTACATAAATGCATTTATTGCTGAAAAGAAGCAGCAAATCAGCCCGAGATCAGTTTAGCTCGCGTATTTCCAGCAGGAGGCCATAAATGAAAGTTTCATAAACAAGTGAAGCCATTGAGCTTTGTGGATTTGTGATCTAAATAAAATGCAAGGAATAAATGATAAAAATGGCTCTTTAATGAAGACTTGTTTTACGTGCTGGATTACCATGCCCTCCGGCTATCTCAGGATGTAATTCAGGCAAATACAACTCGGATGGAGCACTTTGAACCCCGAGACATTATTCAACCGAACCTCCTTGGTCTGGTTGTAAGAAGTTGCCGCCTCTCGCACATGGCTTCTTTTAGAAGTTTTCTAGGATTTACGGCACCTGTAACTTAATTGGTTGAACTTAACTCATCGCACTTTTAACCTCAGCTTCAACCTCTGCCTTTTTCTTTCTTTCTTTCCTCCCATCTAAGAAACCGGAGAAGAGAGGAAGCTGGAGTTCCTGGTGCAGCCTCTCTCTGTGGCCAAGGTTGCAGGTTCCAGCGTGTTGCTGCCGTGTGTGGCCTCTGGTTTCCCCGTGCCGCACATCCGTTGGATGTTTGGAGACAAGCTGCTGGAGGAAAGGTATGAGCGTGAACCCGGGCTCCGGGGCGGTTTCTAACATCTACTGTTTACTGTTCTGAGCAATGATGCGGATGATTATCTGCATTTCTGAAGGTTTAACTTCTCTTAAAGCAGTGATTCTTAGGGTCTCCTGCCGGTATGTTTTACACCTGATATCAAATGAGTCGATCACCATCAGTATGTTGTCGAAGTCTGTGCAAGTCTGTTAATGATCTGCTCATTTGAATCAGTTGTGTTGGAGCAAAAATCAGCATAGTTTCCATATATACGGTATTTTCAATAAATCCTAGGGCTGGGCGATATGGACCAAAAGTCATATCTTGATATTTTCTAGCTGAATGGCGATACTCGATATATATCGATATTTTTTCTGTGCCATAATTGGGGTTTCCCCCAAAGCATTATAGCATAGCATCTCTGTTAGCATCTCTGTTAGCTTCATTTTTTTTCTGAGGCAAACCCTTAAAAAAACAGTCAGATTTAATACAAAGCCTCGTGCCAAATGTCACACAGGTTCCTTTATTAACAGAGGTCTGCACAATATCAAAATGTATAAAACAAATGAAATAAAAATAAACTGCCTGCATATATAGAATAAAAATGCTTCTTGAATAAAATAAAACAAATATCCATTTCCTGCATAACAATTAAATTAAAATACACTGTGCAATTAATACAATGTAGACAGTAACAGGCAGACAGTTGCAAATAGTGCAAATAACAAAACATTTGTGCAAATCTCAAAACATTCAATTCAATTTGTCACAAAATAAGCTATATCAAAATCATTAAAAAATATATATATATATATTTTTTTTAATAATCGATATAAACGATATTGTCTTGTACCATATCGCGTTTGAAAATATATCGATATATATTAAAATCTTGATATATCGCCCAGTCCTACTAAATCCTATCCCATTCAGGCCAAAGTGTTAATGCTTTACTGCCTCTGCTGTCAAGAGAAGCTCAGGGGGAGACGTGGATGGTACCGATGGAGCCGCTTCATTCGGGAGGCGGGGCCGCCGGGTCGCCAGCCGCGGGGACGCTCACAAATAAATAGCCAAGACAGACCGTCACAGCACCCGTGCTCTCACTCCTCTGGCTCTCATTAGCTCAGGCAGGACACTGCAGAGTCCTCGGAGAGAACTGCACTTGACGTGGGAAACTTGATTCGTACCAATTAAGAGAGCACTTTGTTTACCTGACGCCAGCGCGCCAGTCCCCTAGCATATTAACGCTGCAACTTGTGGGGTCGACAGAAAATTGCTGAGGAAAAGGCTCAATTTTCTAAATCCAGCTCCCGAGGGATTTATACTTCACGCGATATTGAATATAAGGTCATCACATTGTTATCCACACGGCTCCAGCGTGGTGTGAGTGAGAATGTCATTAGCCCACCGAGTCGGTGGTTCAAAGCAACAACTGCACATCTCAAGTTAAATGTCTTTAATGGCTGTGGAAATGTCTGAGTGTTCTGACCTCCGAGGAGAGCCGACTGAAATGCTACTTATTAATCTACCTTGTATTAATTAGAAAAATAATATCTAGCGAGAGCAACCCCCCCCCCCATACCCAACCCTCGGGTATCTCTGTAAGTAATTAACAAGCATGCTGAACAATCGGGGAAGTCTCTGTGTTGTTGAAGAGCAGCCCGGAGCTCCTGCCTGCAGAGCACAACCTGGCTGTGTGGCAAATACATTTGCAGCTCCGTTCTTTAATTCTGCGACGTACAGCGGCGACAATTAAAAAAAGAGTCGCAGTGGAATTTCCCCTTTTTCTGCTTGAAAGTCTCCCTCCCCTCTCAGGCATTGCACGGGAGAAAGAAAAGCTGCCGTCAATTAAAAGTTGGGCCACGCGGTGGAAGGCGGGTGCACAGGGAATCCGTAAAGAGTCTTTAATTGGTCTTTGGTGCAGAACACAAACCTTGAAAGCGAAGGCGCTGGAACTGTATACACGAGATGAAAGTTAATAAAAATGCGCAAGCTTGCAGGCTGCAGGGTGACTCACCGGGTGTTGGTTTTGTCACGTTAAACTTCTGCCGTTGATGTTTCAACTTGTGCCTCTTGTTGTCTTTCTGTTTCTGACTTTGAATTTGGAGGACGGGATGGTTGGGTGTCTACCTCTGTTCAGCATTTCGTTGCCCGTCACTAGACTTACTGACTGGAAGAGTGAGAGTAAACTTGATTGTACAGCAGAGGGAAATCCGTCTTTGCCACACAAGTGCTTAAAGCGTAAATATACAAAAGAAGAAAAACAATTAAATATTTTAAGTGTGAATTGTTTGAGTAATGAAGACACAGCAAAGTAAACAATGTTTAACGGAGGGAAAAGCTTTAGCCTCTTGGTGTTTGTTGCTCTGTTCTGTGTTTGGCAGCCGGTCACATTTGTGGATATTTGAAGAAAAAGATGGAAGAGCCAAAGAAAAGACGACAAGTTCTGTTTGTCTGTTGGCTTCGGTTCAGTTTGTTGAGTAGCGGCTGACTGAAGAGGAGGGCGAGCTTTGACCTGAAGTGTTGAACACCAAATCACGCCAGATTTGGTGTTACCGTCTCATTTATTCAAAGTTGATGGACAGTGATTGAACGACAGCTCTTAACATGCCGAGCCATTTCCAGGTAGCGGAGCGAGCTTCGGCTGCTCTTCTTATATTCTCAGATTTTCATAAATTTTTTTCTTATAACTTGATTTGCTGGTAAGGCTTTTGTAAAACAAGAGTTTGCTCTGTATGTCAAATAAAACTACACCAGTGTGAAGCAGCATATTACGCTGCTGATGTAGGGACAATACGTCAAATTACACGCCCACACAGGTTATGTTATGTTTCGTGGATAACTCCCAACTCACCTTCCCTCCCCTCAACTCACCTTCAGACCCCAAGTGACAAATAACACGCCTTACGTTTACATTACCAACACGCGTCAAACAAGCATTGATCATCCAGCGATATTAGTGGGATCCAATCTAAAAATGCCTTCAGTTCTGGTCATTTAAGTCAAATGTCTCAAATGTCATGTCAATCAAATTGATGATTAATCCCTCCGAGTCATTCAGATCTGATGTACATAAATGTCTTTTTAAGCCTTTCAGCAGATTCAAGATGGACTAAATATATTTTCAATGCTCAAAAACATAAAAGAAAAGTAAGATTTTACACAAACACAATATTATTTCTTTAAAGTGTTTTTTTTTCCTAAATTGATGTTTTGTCGGGGGGTTTTCTGAGACTGAGAAGTAAAATATTTGAATGGAATTTCAGGTTTGCCAGAAAACCATCAGTTTTTTTATTCTTTTATTTATATTTTGTAATTGCTTATCCCTTCATGCATGCGTCATATTTCCCACAATGCATCAAGAAAAATAGTGCACTCAGGTTACTCTAGCTTTCAAGTGACACTACTCACACATGTCCTCCTGCTCTGCTGGCCTGTATCCATGGATACCAGGATGGTGTGTTTTTTTACAGCCTGTTAGACAAATATTGCTGATCTTGTTTTGTGTTACTTTCCCATGTTGGCGGTTCGTAGTCCCACATGTTGTCTGGACTCCCCTCCACCGGACATGTAGATCTCCAAGCGCAGAGAACCTGCCGTCACGGGTGCATCAGTAAACACTTTAGCAGGTTATCCACAGTTCAAATGATCTTAACGTGGAGAAGAGCATGAATGTCAGGCCGAGGGCAATGGTCACTTAGAAAGGGGGGGATGCTGCCTGTCATGTCAGGCTGCATAACATACCCTGATGTAGATGGGCTTCTGTGATTGATTCCACTATGGTAGTTTCCATGGTTACGCAGAGGATGAGCTTTTGTCACACCTGTTGCTCTTTATTCGTCGGGTCAGTATTTTCTTAGATAAATTAATCTTTATTGCATTAAACAGGCTCTAAACTCACAGCATCAGTATCTTGAATGAGGTTTTTTCTGTTTGAGAATCCATCACTCTGTGACTTCCACCGCGGTGTCCAGTTTTTCTGTTACTCGTCATCTTGATTCTCGGATTCATTCAAGTCTGTACTCCCGAGGACGTCACGCTCAGCATTTATTTAGATTAGCCTCAGCACTTCTGTGAGAGAATGTGCACCACTTCAAGCCGTTGGATCAATATGTATTCTTAACAAATTCCCCTCGTGTCATTGATAGCATCCCCCAGTACCTGCATACACAGAGGAGCCAGCCTTTGGATTTCTCACACACACTGGAACTGATGACACTCGTGAAAAGGACAGTCCTCTTTTGTTCCTGGAAGTATCACTCTATCACCTAATAGAAATTCCCCAGCAATCAATAAAAATGGATGAATTATGCATGTCGGCTAGCAGCGGGGAATTGACACGGCATGTAAATCAACTCTCCTCCAAAGCCTCAAACTCATCTGTTACCTCTCCTGCTCGTCTTTGAGCACTCATTTAAATATGATTGTGTATATTGCATTTACTTGTGTATAAAGAGAGGAGCTCGGCGCGCCAGATTTGTTTGCAGATGGACCGTACTGCAGCCCTCGCATATGTCGCGCATACAAACACTCCTTCCAGCCTACTCACTTGGCTCTTTGCAGGTGAGGAAATGTGGACAAACACAGTCTCATATAAATGCAGAGCCACATTTCTGTTCAAGGGAAGACTTTATTTTATTGCGCTATCTTGGGAGAGCAGAGCGAGACAAAGAAAATGAAACACAGCTCATTATTCCATCGCTCATGCCCCTTTATATTACTGTTTAACTGCAACAAATATCCAAAATGGGGCTATAAATCCACATTGTACTAATGTTGAAAATCATCAAACTGGATTGTCTATTAGTAAAAGTAAATAAAACCTGGAAAAGAGTTTGCACCTTCTGCTTTTCTTTTTTTTCCTTCCCTCATTGTTCATTCTGGCAGCTTGTTGAAGCAGAAATGGGGGTAGATCATATAAGGACGCACAGTGAATGTTTATTTTTTTATGACAAGCAAACATTGAATCCTCTTTGAGACGACATCTGCAGGTAAAGATATACAACACCAAATAAGTCATTTAATTCAACAAATCAGCAACAGATTTGCTCATCTTTACCATAGAGAGTCGGCACAACCCAAGCGAGCATCTTTAGCAGAAATATTTGCACATTATAAGAGACCAGTGTCTAGATGGCAGAAAGTTAAACTCAAATGTAATCATTTTTGTGGATTTGCAGGTGTGATAGGTTTTTATTTTTCTTCCATGTAATGACGACTACTCGTATAGTTTAGCAGATTCCATTCTGTTTCCAGGCGTTTTGCTTGTTGAAATGTGCTGAAAGAAGTTGGGGATTTCCATGAGGTGAACTTGTATTTCATGCATGTTCTGGTTATATGATTAATGACGTTATTGTCATACACAATTTTAGCATTTTTCAGCTAAAGCGATGTGGAGTTCAAACCGCCGGCTCCTTAATGAAGGTCTGAAGAAGCCCAAACTGAAAAATCGCTTCTGCTGCTCTTGAAGACAAAGCCCGTCTGAACAAAGACCATTTCCTTTTTAACCTCCATCTTTAGCAATCATCTATAATTTTCTGCTTTTTAAAATGAAATCAAAATGTGACACTCAACTTTTAACAAGCTGCCTTAACCACTCTATCAACCATTCATTTTTATTTTTTGATGATCCTTCTGCAGCAATTTTCTGACATTCTGCACTCTTCTTTCCGCTCTTTGTATGTTATTTTCAAACTGCATAGAAAATGGCACTAAAAATGTGTGTCATGAAACAGAACCTTTCAGGCTCTCGGGATCTGAAAATAGACACAGCGCCACTGCTGATGGCAGCGCTGTTATTCCTCCGTCCAGACCGGAGCTGAGGATTGTGGTCAGGGCTCTTTGTGGCCTCGTGCTGGACCTCTCCAGAAACATCCAGTGACGGAGGTCCAGCTGGTGCAGATGTCCTTAGTAAGAATAGTTTCAGCTGCAAATACGACGACAGGGTTGAAGAATACCACATAGTTGTGTACTTAGTTTGTTACCAAGCAGGTAAAAATTCTGATTTATCCTTCTGCGTGTCAGAATGTGAGTCGAGACATAAACTCCCTTTTCGTTATCTGTCAGTTTACAAGATGACACAATAACTGCAAGGCTGCCGATGATTAAACTTGGAGTAGAGGTTTTGCTCAACAAAAGAATTGTCCTTGGGCGCTCATCTTCATCTCTGACAGCTCCTAAAGTGTAAATGTAGAGGCAGAAGAACAAAAACACTTAAATAATGGTTTACTGTACTGTACGTATACCTTTAATTCACTTAAACGACATTGTCACGAAGCCGTCCTTCGAGTTCACACATCTTTTTCCTTTTGGATCAGTCAGAAATCTGTATTTAAGAAGGAATAGAGTACATTTTTAGATGTCCTCTTTCCTCGCTGGGAGACGTTGGCTTGAACGGTAGATATCCCGCGCAGAAGTTCGTCTTTCACAGGAGCTCCACACGAGCCGACTGCCTTCAGAAAAATGATAGATTGTGGCAGGAGAAGGCAGCGGAGTGGTTTGGTTGGCATGCGCTTCAGCAAAAAAACAAGACAGGCAACATGGACAGTCTGCCAGTGCAGCATGGGAATTGTCTGCAGGATGTCTGTTGCGTCCCCAGAACATCACTCTCACGGGCATGTTTCCCGTCATAACATCTATTCTTCCTTGCTCGTTGGTCATATTTATGTTTCATGATTGGCACGCAGGAGTGCGCGCTGTTGCCCGTTGGCAGAATCTGGAGTCGCACTGTAATTTACCTCTAAAACAGCACCGTATCGTTAGTGCAACAACGGATAATGTGAGCCTTTTATACACAGATTGCCTGCACGTTGTCTCGCACGGCATAAAAAGAGCTCAGCTGCAACGTTGCACTGTGCTTCTTCAGCAGTCTTTATGTCTGTGTGTCCTGGTTAAGGGCTTTATAGTTTGGTGGAGTATAGCTTTGTAGAAATGACACAGCGGGGCCTCAAAGGGTTCATGTGGCTTTTAGAGCCTCTCCAAGTCCACCAGACCCTTCTAGGAGGATATTACACGATTGTGGGCTGCAGGCTCCTTTGTAATATGCACTAATCAAACAATCAGCTTATTGTCGGGGACCCCGGTAAGGGAAAAAGACAAATAAAGTCCGGTATGCAGGAGTTGTTATCGTCTCGAGGGCCCTGGAGCTCTACATTACGAGCCGGTGAGAAAACAAATGTTTTCATGGCTGACTCACTTAAAAAGCTGCAGCCTGGCACCGGGTCATTTTTCATTAATCACACAAATTAATTTTACTTTGTTTATTCATTCATTTATTTCCCTAGTTGGTTTGACTTCCATTGTGTATTTCATATTTGTTTCTCTCGTATCACGTGTCACATTTCAAAGAATAGACTAAAACACCAAATCAGAGTCCGTTGAGACGATGAACAGAATTAAAAACATGCAGCGATTCTTAAATTTACTTGGACTATTCTTCTGTTGTTGTTTTTCTCATCAGCTTAATTTTATATGTAAGTATGCATGCATGCATGCATAGAGCAGTTTAAGATGGTGTAAACGGGGAAAAACAATAATGGATCATGCCAAAAGGTGTTTGTAAGGATTTGGTGCAACGGTCATAATCTATGGTAGTTTTTATCACGGTAATTATTAATTCTTAAATGTGTATTTAACGGTGAAAATGTAATTGATATCAAAGATTTGTTTTTCAAAAAAGTCCTGGACAAAATTACGGCGGGACATTACAGTTACAATCATACATGATGCTGCGAACAACCAGAAACGTTTTGCAAATGCCGCTTCAAATAAAATGTAAGCCCAATGCTAATCTCGTCCTGAGCTGCGTTGACGTCTCTGGGCTCGGAGGAATCCGGGATCACACTGTGGAAATGTAAGACACAGACTCAGAAAAGGGCCATCCAGAACTGGCTTGACCAGCCCTAAAGCCATCACGGCCCGCTCCCTCTCTGAGGTGGGATCTGCCATTCAGAGCCCCCCCCACCAAAAGACGGCGCTGATCCAGTCTCAACCTGGTGGAAGTGGGATTTCTGTGACGACTCATACAGGAACGTCCAGTTCTATGTGTTGTTGATTGATCTGATTTGCTGCTTTAACTACGACGGCATGCGTCGTCTCTTAGATGGGTCCAGGGCTCTTTACACATCAGTGGTGGGTGATTCAGTGATTTAGTGCAACACATGGGGCTTTCAAGATATCCTGTACAAGGATCTCCATGCTTAAAAAAAAAAAAAAAAAAGATGATGCAAAACGGCATTCTTCATTCATTATAAAGGTGTGGCTGGTGCAGAAGAGGGTACTGGTACTGCAGTGGCCTGGCTGCAGTGCTGACCATGTCCTAAAATAACAACAGCAACAATCCTGTACTTTATAAGATGTGTTTGGGGTTATCTTAACTTCTGGTGAGGACACTGCCCTTTCTCCATAAAACACACACAGCCGTCGTCCTTCAGAGATCTGCTGCCTCCCATCACCACTGACCTCATCACCGGCCTGCGGAACGGGAGGCTGAGTTGCTGTTCACACAAACCAAATACCCTCCCAAACCTATACCCTTCATGTCTTTAGTCCCGTTGGCTGCTGAAAGTCAGTAAAGGAGAGAATAATACTTTGTTACTCCCCAAAAATGACAGTGTATAATATAGTTTTGCATCTAGTCCACCTTTCACATTCACACATTCTCATAGTTTTCTTGCTTTTATACGCATATAGTGGACACGGACTGCACTTTTGACGCCTCCTTTGAAGCAAATGCATCTTTTTCTGCTCTAAAATAGAGCATTAAATTAGGATATCTTCTACTAACAGTCTTCAGCCTAAAAGTCCAAAATGAACTGACTACCTGAAGCAACTCCAGGGACTGTGAGAAAGCTCAGTCGTTTGTCTTTCTCTTTTGTGCTGCTAAAGCAGTATTCCCCATCCAGACCAGCTCCTTCAGTGAGACTTGAGACTAACTTGCTTCAAACAGAGAAAGAAATCGACTGGCTGGTTCACGTGAGGTGCATGTTCTTTCAAATACAAAATGAAGCCTTCGGTGCGTGCAGCGTGAACTGAGCAGTCGTCCCGGTGAGAGGAGCCGCTGGTCCCACCTCTGCTTGGCTTTCTGCTGAGTGCATTAGTTGCTGCATGCAACTCTTTTATTACTCATGGTTTGTTTGCTCTCACAGACTGCCTTAAGGGCTTTTTGTTGTTTGAGACTTTAGAGATTTCGGATTAATTTGTGTCTCGTGTCAATCTGAGTGAGCCAGTGTCACATTAGTTGCCGAACCTGTTGCTTGATTTAAAAACTCTGACTGGCTGCTTACAGTAAATTCATGTTAGTTGTGGCTTTTATATGAAATGTGACTTGTTATATTTCAAAGTGTAGTAGAAAGTGCATTAGAGTTCAGAATCAGTATTCATTCTTATCATCTTATTTCATTTCATTTTATTTGTTATTTATGTTTTAATTGTGTCTTGCCGCTTTTAATGTTGATGTAAAACACTTTGAATTACCTTGTGTTGAATTGTGCTATACAAATAAACTTGCCTTGCCTTAAGCTTTCTGAGCTGGATTCATGAGCGCTGCTTCCCTCCATTAGCGCAGCAGAAGCGTTAAACCCTTTTTTTGTTACTTCTGCATTCAAACATATGAAAACTGCAGCTGTTGAACACTGGGACTAGTGTCAAAGATTTGTTTTTTTTTCCTACGCGGTACAGTTAAAACTCTACTCCAGCACAGACAGACAGACAGATGGTCTGAGAGACCGAATGCTGCCAAACCAGGACGAGTCACAAAGAGACACAAAGCTTATGTGGAAAACCCAACTCGTCAGCGGTTTGTTTAGAACAAATTCAGCCTTCAGCAGAGAGCCGTTTTCCTCGGCGCACACTTCTCCGAATGTGTCCTCACTCCTTTATGTAAAAGAAACCATTGAGCTGATCATTCTCCATTGTACTGCATCTTCCTCGCTGTGACCCTGTTTGGATTTTTTTATCCTCTTCAGCCAACCTGCTGGCTTTACTCGTCTCCGTGCCCCTGTTCCTCTCTCTGAACGCCGAGTTCCCTCTGTAAGCTATTGATTGCTGTTTTCCTTCCTCTCAGCCTCCTCCTCCTCCTCCTCCTCTTCCTCCCGCTGAATCAAGCCTGAACCTGGCCACACACTGCATCCCTTTGGGCCTGAGCGGAGAATTAAAAACGAGGGCCACTGGTTGGGACTGAAGCGATACCAATAAATGTGTGGTTATATTTCGGGGTTAATCACAAAAGATTTGTGTACTCATCTGATATTGCACTTCAGTTTGTAAATGCATATTTTAATACCATTTTCTCATTGATGAGGATTTAAAAACAACAATGGTGATCTGAAGTGTTTAACATCACCCAAGTAAATAACATTTAACGTTTTAAAGAGGAAAAGGGCACCGTTGAATATGATTTTGGGGTGGAAATATTTTGCTAATTGTATCATGCTCTTAGTTCTGCACCTGTAAAGAGGAACGTAATTCTTCAGGTCTGGCGTCTCGTGTTCGTTGCTTTGCAGATGGATGTCACCCCAGTTAATTAACAGCTGATGAAAGAGCAGGAAAACATTGTTAAGCCGGTGAAACGACTGCAATCTCGCTGCTGTAGGTCTTCACTTCGGAGTTGTCAGGTCGGCATACGCTTGCACTGCAGCGTGCAGTCTCCTGAGATGCCTACAAAATAAAACATGAGGGCGTCTGTCCCAGCACATCATTTTTTTAAAAAGCATTGGATTATACAACGGCAAAGATTACAAAATGTCAAGGTGTTCACCCTTACCTGAATCCAGCCACAGATTATAGTGAGATCTTAAAATCTGGACTTTTCTAGGGTTATTAAGTGACGGCTGTGGATATTCTCTTACTTATTTACTTTGAATTTCTTGTCTAAGGGTTTTGGCTTTGCTTTTAGCATATTTTATTCATCCAGTGAGCCGGTGTGAGGTAACAGAGCAGAGAAATGAGGACAGACTGTGGAGTCAAACTCGGGTCAGTAGGGGAGCGTGGAGCAGTGAGGAACTCACCCGAGGAGAACGAGCATATTTAGCATGTTTAGGAAGAAAAGGACGCCGCTGCTCATGTTGGATCGGGTCCTGGGAGGAGCAGTGGCGACTTCGCAACAGGATGCCGACCGGTTAAATGCAGCAAAACTTATTTTCAGTCTTCCTTTCTGTTTCCAGCGAGGGTCGCGTGGAGGTGGTGGGAGGAGGCAGTCTCCAGATCTCCAATCTCACTGAGGAGGACGCCGGCGTCTACACCTGCGTGGCAGAAAATTCCAACACCAGCGCCGAGGCCCAGGCCCAGCTCACAGTTCAAGGTAACTTCAACCCGCTCTGCACCAGACGGGGAGAAAAATCGTTTATGATGCCGCAGGCGCGGATCAGAAATAATGAATATAATCAAAGTTTCACCACCAATCATCCTGCCACGGTTACAAATCGGCCAGTGCGTGAACATATTAGCGGCTTTATGGTTTGGAGTAAATTAGAAAGCAAGTGACAGTGCCGGCTGAATTAATGCACAGATTGGAAATTAGGGAGAAGCCGTGCCAAATGAGGCTGTGTTAGTTACCGAGGAGAGGAGGTGGGTCTCTCCAGGCCTGATTGAACTCTCAGACCATCCTCCCATCACTGAAAACAATCTCATTTCATCTTATTATGTTTGGGAATGAGTTTATTAAAGGCCCTCTGGGCATGAAACGAAGCCATGTCGAGTTTAGCGTGAAAGGAAATGAAATGTTCCAAAGACATGTTCTTTTAGACGTACAGTATGAGTGGCGGCGATGAGAGCCGGCTGAATTCTTTGAAATGCTTTTAAAAAATAAAAATAAAGGAGCTTCAGTGCTTGTTGCTATCTCCTTGAGGATAAGAAAGACTTGATTATCCTCGATGAAAGGAAAGGAGATGATTCTGTTCCACTGATTCCTTGCGGTTGCAACATTCAATCCAGCCCTCAAACGGTTTCATCCCGTCACAATAACAGTTCATGGAAGAAAATATGATAACAGGAGGGTGAGTGTGAGCTTTCTCCGTACCTTTTATTTGCCAGCCTTGTTAATACAGAGAAGCTGCAGACCCTCAGAGCGTAGGAATGGTCGGGTACATCCAGCTCTGTGAGCGTCTCCAGTCTTTTTCATGGTAAGTTTTCCTACAAGACGTTAGGAGGTGATCTTTCCGCTCACCAAGAAATATGACAAAGAAGAGTTTGACCAAGAAAGATGTTTTCTCTCTCATTTCTGGGTTACAGATTCTGTATTTTGATCCTCAGAGTGTGGGTTTTGATTCGCAACACATTTGGCGTTGAATTGACGCCATACATGATGCAGTTGTCGTTTTTAAAAAGTGAGAAAAAACGGCTTATTAGCGTTTTTAAAGTTTATAATCGAGGAGAAGGCCATTTCCTCAGCAATCAAGTAGTTTGGGGTGGACACATGCTGGGTTGTGACGCATCAAAACTGGTCCACAGTTATTCCCCGATAAATCAATGTAGATTGCACGAGAGCTGTAAAAGTGTATGATGATGTTTAAAGTAAAGGATGTCGTGAATACGAGTCATTTCAAGTCAATTTAGCAGTTTAATGTATCTGAACACAACGTCTGTAAAACGTTGATCATTTCTTCAATTTTACACACAAAATGAAAAAAATGCTTCAGATCAATACATCAGATCTGTCTCTCCTGAAATCATTTCCAGCTTTGTCATTTATTGTGTACAGTATTAAAACACCAAAGATTATAAAAACTACGGTGTAAGTGAACGGGGTGATATTTGTCAGAATCTCCAAAAGATAAACTTTTAAGTCCTTTTCGATAGATGAGATGAATTTGTGAGGAAAAAAACCCTCAAATGTTCTGACATGACATCATAAATTGGTGAGGGAGGTAAAAAAATAATATTAAGGTTAAATTTACTTTTTTCTTTCTATGAAGAGCGGTGACAGCATGTAACCCCGCAGATAAATCTCAACTAACCCAAATGTGGGCTGCAGAGTTCAGTGTGTGCTTGTGATTTACTACAGCAAGCCTCTGTGTGCTGCTTGGTCCAACCGTGCTCCCTCATCCCTGCACGCGTATATTAGATTTTATAATAACCTTCACTTCCCACTGAAAATACTTATTTTCTTTTATTTCTTAAACGTATGTTATTTTGTGTCCAACCACGTCAGAAACAGCACGAATTCTTTAAACTAGTCCCGAGGATTTTTCCAGTTAATTTTAGCTGATCAGAAAGAGTTAGCATCCTTTGCAGCTGCACAGTTACGATCATAAAGATTCACACGAACACGTGTGTGCTGTCCACATGCACGACAAGTCAACAGGATTCAGTTGGGAATAACTTTAAAATGGGCCAACGCCCCGAGGATCGTCCATTTAATTTCACACACATACACATCGTGCTACAACTCCCAACCTTTCTTCCCAAATCCCTTCATCTCCTCTTCCCCCCTCAACCGTGCTTTCATCACTTCCTGTCACTTGCTGTGATTAAAGGGGACAGTAATAGAAAATCGGATCAGGTCACAGGAGGATACCTGAGTTCATCCATTTTTACATTTCCAGTCAGTCCAGCGAGTTCCCTCTGAAACCCCTCATGTTTCCAAGCTCAGCAAGCCTTCGCCGTCAGTGTGACAAGGCTGCCGAGGATTTATCAACACTGCTGGAGCGTTGTTGCAAGCCAAGTGTCCTTGTACTACGTTAAAACAATTAGATTATTTCCTGTGTTATAGACTCAAAGGGCTAATTTCTTTTGTTTCATCTACATTCATGAAGAAGCCATATTGCAGCATTGATTTGCTCCTTTTCATAACGAAAGTGGCTCTAGAAAGGTCAACCGATTCCCTCAATAAGTAGTTATGCCTGTAAAGGACACACAAATCAATCTGGTATGAATCCATACTCAGCTATTTTTTTTTTCCTGACTGGCCTCCAAACACTTCCAAGGTTTTCATTTTATTTGTCATTGTTTCTTCCCCCCCTCCTGCCATGACAGGAGGAGATTGTGTGTTTACTCCAAGTGGCTTTTCATAAACACTGGACGGTTTACTCTTAGCAGAAGATGCAGAGATCCAGCTGGGGGATGTGTTGCAGGCGAGGACGGTTGGATTTTGCCGGGAGAAAGCTTGAGGGTTTGTTATGCAGCTGACACTTACTTGTGGAGGAAGAGATAAACAGGCAGGCACGGACATATGTAACCATGGCACACTCAGCTAAACGCCAAGCTGATTCACTTCTGCTTCAGCAACTCACAAACAGAGTAGTGCGTTCAAGGGTGAGTAATTAGCAGGTATTTGGACATTGGCAGCTTTTCCGTTACTTTAAAACTACGTAAATGTTTCTTTTGTTTAGCACTTTAGCCCTGTTGGTGTTACTTATGATGGTGAAATATTACTAAAACTCAGCCGAGTTAAATTTCTAAAAGATCCCATGATTAGATCGAGTTAACCTAACCCATAAACTATTCAAATTTGACAAAGCCAAAGCCCTCTTTTAGGGCAATTTAGGATTCACCTGATGACTCCAGACTATCAGAACTGCGAAATTGTCGTACCGCTTCAGTTCATCTTGAAAATTGTCCCCTAATGGATTTTTTTTTTAAAACACACATTCATAGATTTTAAACAAGGATTTCACAAGATAATTGACACTGCTCTGTTGCTGAATGTAATTCTGCTCTTAATTGCGTCGTGGCAACGGTACAGACACTCCTGTCCTAACGCGTGTGAGGAAACTGCTTATTCAGAGGAACTGACTGCATCAAAGTGATTTACAAACTGTGTTAGAAGCACAGCTGAAATATTATTTATGCTAGAAAAAATAGCTGAATTACTGTCAGTAAAGCAGTGTGAGCCAGACGTTGGTGGTTTGTGACGCATCAAAACTAGTTCAAGTCCACATATGATGATGATTCTTCACTGCTGATGCATGTATTTTAATTTAATTGTTATGCAGGAAAGGGATATTTGTTTTATTTTATTCAAGAAGCATTATTATTCTATATATGCAGGCAGTTTATTTTTATTTCATTTGTTTTATACATTTTGATATTGTGCAGATATTGTGCAAAGGCATTGTATTAAAACTGACTGTTTTTTTTAAGGGATTTCCTCAGAAAAAAATGAAGCTAACAGAGATGCTATGCTATAATGCTTTGGGGGAAACCCCAATTATGGCACAGAAAAAATATCGATATATATCGAGTATCGCCATTCAGCTAGAAAATATCGAGATATGACTTTTGGTCCATATTGCCCAGCCCTAGTCCATACAGCCATTTGTGAATCAGTCTGTCTGGAGTTATCACCCAAAACATGGCCATCCATCCATCCATCCATCCATCCATCCATCCATCCATCCATCCATCCATCCCTCCCCCCCCCCCCCCCCCCCGGACCAGGTTGCACCCCAGTATCCTGAGCTGAAACTCCCCCCAGAACTCCCTTTCCCCGTTAACCACCTCCATCTCTTCCAGGAGGACAAAAGGTGTTTCCAAATGAGCCAAAAGGTATAGTCTCTTTACTCGCGGGTTAAATGCAGCAAGTCCCACGTCTGTCCCGAGGCCTCCTCTCGGTAGGAGTGGCCCGGTGCACTTAATCAACTGCTGCTTTTGATGTGGACGAGCAGTGACTTTACACTGAACTCCTTGCAGAGTTCTCCACCTTTCCCCCAGGGTGATCCATACCACCCTTCAAAGGAGGCTCAATTAGGCCGTTTGCATCCTCCATCACACTCGCGATCATAGGGGTTAGCATTGCTTCACCTGTTGGCTTGTAGCTCTATCTTCATCGCCAGGGACGACGACACAGCAAACGCTCGAGGCGGACTGCAAAAAAAACGGCTTAAGAGGCGATGGCGTCAGCGGTCCGTTCAAAAATAAACCAAAGATGAGAGCCAAAGCAACATTAGCTTAGCTTCTTGTAAAACACATTCAAACTGTCAGTGAATTAAAGAAGATTATAAACCGTTCTATGTATAGCAAGAAGCATCGTCTGTCATCACAATGCAGCTGATATAAAGCTTGCTCTTTTGCTGCACTTGAGCCAAAACCAGCCGAGATATTTTGGAGGTTGTAAAGCTCTTAGCGAGTGTTAACAGTAGTAAATCACACGGTGGGACGCTCACACGGGGTGTTGACACTCACGTGCATGTTTCTAAGTTAACTCTCTGCGAGTGTGTTCTGTTTATGACAGCTTGGGTTTGACATCACACCCTCTATTAGAGCCAGCAAGAGGATAAATGAGTCCAGAGGAGGTAGCAGTTTCTGTGGTTGTGGGTGACGGGGGGGGGGGGGGGCACCACCCAGACCTGGACTATGCGTGTGCTATTCTGTGAGTACCAAAATAGCATGTGGCCAGTTTTATGGGGCTCTGTCAGTGTCAGTCAGTGGTCATCATCTATCATGCTATCGTGTCATCAGCTTAATTATTCTTTCCATGTGCTGCAAGAAGGAAAAAGAAACCTTTCCTGTTGGTTTCACACTCCAGATTTATTTATAGCCAAAAGTCACCAGGAGTGTTTTTACTTGTATGTTGAAATGGGCAAAAACCGCTCACATTCTTCTGCCAGGCAGTGACATGTTTAAGTTGTTGTCTCCATTTGTGAGAAACATGGTTTATTTGTAAATATGATGTGTGGGTTGAATTATAGATTTGATCAAATCTCGTGGACATTTTGGCGCGCAGCCTTCCTGTCACTCCCTCGGGTAGCGTGAAGCGGTTTTATTTTGGATGGAATAAAAAGAAACTTTCCATTCGGCTATTTAAAGAGCTCTAATCTGATCAAACCGAACACCCGCTGGCACACACCTTTTCTCTTTCTCGTAGGGGGCGTTAGCACAGCCAAGTGTGGTTTGTGCCAGAACGGTTGGCTTCGTGTGTCCCACATCTGCTGTAGGGAACGAAATCCAGCATCCGGTCTGGTGCACAAGACCACCTTTTTGAAAGCCACATAACTAATGTGGTTCAGGGATTGTAGTGAATGTGTATTCGCTTGTTTTACAAACAGGATTTTGCAACTTTCAAGTAAAGTGTTTACATTTTCTTTTTCTGCAACAAACATCGTGTTTAAGATGTGTTCGGTTTAAGATGGATCTCATTACGAGTTCATTGTGAGCTTTTACTTTTTGTGAGGAGTATAAGTCAAGTTTTCACGTAACATGTCATCCGGTGGTTCACGCACCAGATTACCAGTAAATCTTTTATAATTGCTGTCAAAAATGTTCCATTTCAAAATAAAATGGCATGTACTGTAGTGGGTTTTTTGTCATTTGCTCTACTTTAAGTACAGTTTCCAGCTGAGCTGAGTGCTAATCTGTTTCAGAGCCGTACTCCAACGTTGGACGCATCGAAGCGCGTCGGGTGCCTCGGTGTGCCAGCTTTGCAAGCTTTGTCTCGGCATGCCATGAAACTCGTGCATCTGCTTTCACTCAATTCCTGTGATTTTAGACCCATTGGGAGGCCACAACAACATGCAGAGATTGAAGAGCGCCTCCTTGGCCCTGCCTCTAGCAGGACAGTGTTATCTGCTCGCCGAGCAGGAATGCAAACACTGAGCATCTTACTTATGGCCTCGCTGCCGAAGCTGTTTGTTTTGGTCAGGATTTAGGGAAAAGCTGTTGACTCTGAAGGAGCGGAATGGGTAATTAGTGCGGTCCGAGCGCCACCCGCTCTCAGACTGAACCCAGACCACTCAACAATTCACTCAGGAAACAAGCTGGACTCTGGACAAGCCTGCAAAAAAAGTCTGGGATCATTTAGCTTTAGCAATCCTAAATTAGGTCTCGGCAGTTACTGCCGTGGCTTGGATGTTTGGGAATACCTGTTTTTGACTTTCAGCTTGTGAATTAACCCAGTTACCAGCTTTCTTCAGTTATTTAACTCAGATATTTATGTTGGTGCCAATCAATGGCAGCTGGACTTTCTCTCCTCCGGCATGTCTCTGTTCAGTTAACGCCTGGATACCAGTGAAGCTTTAAGTGAAGTAATCTACCCAGAATCCCTTCAGGGAATCCTGTGGGGTTTTGTTTTAACAAGCTCACGGTAAGACACACACATGACCTTTAAGTGGCCCCTCTTTCAGTAGTTCACTGGAGTCAGTCCGCACTAAAGCTTCTTTAGCTAAGCTACAGCCGAGAGAGATAATACCAGCCCCCGAGATCTGGTGTTGACGCTCTTTCGGCTGTTCTCCCTCCTTCACATATCTCTTCAAGGTTTCTTTTCTCCGCTCTTTTTTTTTTCTCTTCCTTTGCTGTCACTGTCAGATTCCTGTTTCATTAGAGAGGGTGATACGTGCTGTAAAACAGGAGCGCTTGTTCACAGAGATTCCAGCTGCTGTAAATTCAGCGTCTGGTCAGAAGTAGACGTGGAGCGTGGGCTTAAAGTGTTTCATGTAGTATGAGGAGGATATTCTGTTCTACATTCGAGGAGGTTTTGATAAATGTAGACGTTTTCAGAAGCAAAGAATGCGAGAACCTGTTGATCGAACAAATGCATACAGCTGTAATGACATTGGTAGTTTATTATGTAGGATTAATGGGTTTTGTTGTTTTTTCACAGGAAGAAAATAAGCAAATGGCCCATTAAAGGCATTTATTATGCACATCACTCCTACACATACACAAGATTGCACAACTGTCTTCATGAGGACACTGCGTTGACGTGTTTTAAATTTGCGAAGCCGAACCTAAATCACTCATTTAAATCTCAATTCACACCTTTTGGACCAGGACCAGGTTTTGTTCCCAAAAAGACGACTGGTCCCAACAAGGTCAGTAATTA